>NC_065587.1:89786974-90094630 GCF_024542745.1 Macaca thibetana thibetana | reverse complement strand
GCTAAAAGGGGCCACCGTACAGCTCAGGCCATGCCTTCAGAATGTGCACGCCCCAAGACTTGGTGGCTTCCACGTGGTGTTGGGCCTGCAGCTGGGCAGAAGACAAGAGTTGAGGTTTGGGAGACTCTGACCAGATTTCAGAGGATGTATGGAAATGCCTGGATGTCCAGGCAGAAGTCAGCTGCAGACCTCTATTAGAGCAATGCCGAGGGGAGAACCTCTATTAGAGCAATGCAGAGGGGAAATGTGGGGTTGGAGCCTCCACACACAGTCCCCACTGGGACACTCCCTAGTGGAGCTGTGAAAAGAGGTTCACCGTCTTCTAAAGCCCAGAATGGCAGATCCACTGACAGCTTGCACCATGTGCATGGAGAAGCCACACACACTCAGCCCCAGCCTGTAAAAGCAGCCGTGGGGGCTGTACCCTGCAAATCAATAGGGAGAGCTGCCTGAGGCCTTGGGATCCTACCCCTTGCATCAGTGTGCTCTAGATGTGAGACATGGAGTCAAAGGAGATTATTTTGGAGCTTCTGGATTTAATGACTACTCTGCTGGGTTTCAGACTTGGATGGGGCCTGTAACCCTTTTGTTTTGGCCAATTTCTTCCTTTTGGAATGGAAGAATTTACCCAACACCTGTACCCCCACTGTATCTTGGAAGTAACTAATTTGTTTTTTATTTTATAGGCTTATAGGCAGACGGGACTTGCTTTGTCTCAGGTAAGACTTTGGACTTGGACTTTTGAGTTAATGCTGGAATTAGCTGAGACTTTGGGGGACTGTTGGAAAGGCACAATTGTGTTTTGAAATGTCAGAAGGACATTTGAGGTTTGGGAGGAGCCAGGAGGAAATGCAAGGTTTGGGAGAGGCCAGGGACAGAATGATAGGGTTTGGCTCTGTGTCCCTACCCAAATATCATGTTGAATTGCTTTGGAAGTGGGGTCAAGCATTGGAGGTGGGGCCCGGTAGGAGGTGACTGGATCATGGGGATGAATTTCCCCGTTGCTGTTCTCACGATAGTGAGTTCTCACATATGTGGTTTATTTAAAAATGTGTAGCACTTCCCCCTTCACTCTCTCTCTCTCTCCTGCTCCACCATGTAAAGATTGTGCCTGCCTCCCCTTCACCTTCTGCCATGATTGTAAGTTTCCTGAGGCCTCCTCAACCATGCCATCTGTACAACCTGTGGAACTGTGAGTCAATTAAACCTCTTTTCTTCATAAATTATCCAGTCTCAGGTATGTTTTTATACCAGTGTGAGAACGGACTAATACACCCCTACTCTATTAAAAATATTTTAAAAATTAGCCAGGCATGGTGGCATACATCTGTAGTCCCAGCTACTCAGGAGGCTGAAGCAGGAGGATCATTTGAGCCTGGGAGTTCAAGGCTTTAGAGTTGTAAACACACACTGTACTTCAGCAACAGAGAGTGAGAGAGAGAAGAAAAGAGAAAGGGAAGGGAAAAGAAAGGAAAAGGAGAGGAGGAGAAGGTAAGGAAGGGGAGAGAAGGGAAAGAAAGAGGAGGGTAAGGGGAGGAGAGGGGAAGGGGAGGGATGGGAAGGGCAGGGGAGGGGAGGGATGAAGAGGGGAGAGAGGGGGAGGGGGAAGGGGAAAGGAATGGGGAAGGGGAGAGGGAGGAAAGAAATGGAAAGAGTAAAGAAAACCTATTTAATGAAATAATACCTAAAAACTTCCCAAATCTTAGAAGTGATATAGACATCCAGATACAAAGAACTAAAATATCTCCAAATAAGAGTCAGCCTCCAAAAATCCTCTTTGAAGCACATTATAATTAAAACTGTCAAAAGTCTAAGTTGGGGTACAGGTGTAGTGACTCATATCTGTGATCCCAGTGCTTTTGGAGACTGAGGCAGGAGGATCACTTGAGGCCAGGAGTTCAAGGATAGCCTAGACAACATAGTGACATCCTGTCTCTACAAAAAATAAAAGTAAAAATTAGGCCAGGTGTGGTGGCTCACGCCTATAATCCCAGCACTTGGGGAGGCCAAGGCAGGCAGATTACTTGAGGCCAGGTTTGAAACCAGCCTGCCAAACATAGTGAAACCCTGTCTCTACTAAAAAAAATACAAAAAAGTAGCTGGGAGTGGTGGTGATGCCTGTAATCCCAGCTACTTGGGAGGTTGAGGAACAAGAATTGCTTGAACTCAGAAGGCAGAGGTTGCAGTGCACTGACATCATGCCACTGCACTCCAGTCTGAGCAACAGAGTGAGAGACTTTGTTGAGAAAGGAAGGAAAGGAAGGAGGGAAGGGAGGGAAGGGAGGGAAGGGAGGGAAGGAGGGAGGGAGGGAGGGAGGGAGGGAGGGAAGGAAATTAACCAGGGTGTGGTGGCATGTGCCTATAGTCCTCACTACTCAAGAGGCTAAGGTGGGAAGGTCCCTTGAGCCCAGGAGTTCAAAGCTGCAGTGAGCTATGATTATGCCACTGCACTCCAGCCTGAGCAACAGAGTGAGAGATTTTGTCGAGGAAGGAAAGAAAGGAAGGAGGGAAGGGAGGGAGGGAGGGAGGGAGGGAAGGAAATTAACCAGGGTGTGGTGGCATGTGCCTATAGTCCTCACTACTCAAGAGGCTGAGGTGGGAAGGTCCCTTGAGCCCAGGAGTTCAAAGCTGCAGTGAGCTATGATTATGCCATGCACTCCAGTCTGTGAGACAGACCTGTCCCTAAAAACTAAAAAATAAAAGTCAAGACAAAGAAAGAAAATTCTAAAAACAGTAAGAGAAAAGCACCAAGTCACATATAAGGGAATCTCCATCAGACCAAGAGCAGATTTCTCAGCAGAAACCTCACAGGCCAGGAGAGAATGAGATAAGCTATTCAATGTGCTGAAAGAAAAAAACCTGCTAGTCAAGAATATTACACCCAGCAAAGATATCCTTCATAAATGAAGGAAAATAAAGTATTTTCCAGACAAGCAAAAACTGAGGGAATTCATCATCACTATACTGGCCCTACAAGAAATAATTAAGGGGGTCCTACATCTAGAAGTGAAAGGAAGATATCTACCATCATGAAAACACACAAAAGTATAACAGTCGCTGGTAGTACAGATACACAAATGAGAAAGAGAAAGGAATCAAATGTTATCACTACAGAAAGCCACCAAACTGCAAAGATAAACTGCAAAGATAAACAATAAGATGTCTCATGCCTGTAAACCTAGCACTTTGGGAGGCCAGTGCAGAAGAATCACTTGAGTCCAGGAGTTGGAGATGAGCCTGGGTAACATAGTGAAACCTCATTTCCACACATATACACACACACACACACACACTAGCTGGGTGTGGTGGTATGTGTCTATGGTCCTAGCTACTCAGAAGGCTGTGGTGGGAGGATTTCTTGAGCCCAGGAGGTTGAGGCTGCAATGAGCCATGACTGTGTCACTGCACTCCAGCCTGGGCAATAGAGCAAGGCCCCATCTCCAAAACAGTAATAATAATAAACAGTAATCAGAGAAGAAGAAAGGAAAAAAGGATATTCAAAATGACAAGAAAAAGTCCTCATCTATTAATAACAACCATTTAAATCCCTCAATTAAAAGATATAGACTGAAAGAATAAAAAATAAGACCCAACTATATGCTGCCTACAAGTAACTCGCTTCACCTCTAAAATCACAAAAAGACAAAGTGAAAGAAATGAAAAAGACATTCCATGCAAATAGAAACCAAAAGCATGCAGGGATAGCTTTCTTTATATAAGACAAAATAGATTCTAAGTCAAACGTAAAAAGAGACAAGATAATTATATAGTGATAGAGATCAATTCAGCAAGAGGATATAACAATTTTAATATGTATGCACCCAATACCAGAGCACCCAGATATATAAAGCAAATATTATTGAGTTAAAGTGAGAGAGAGGCCCAAAAACAATGAAGTTAGGGGACTTCAGCACCCCACTTTAAGCACTGGACAAATAATCTAGACAGAAAATCAACAAAGAAACACCAGACTTAAATTACCCTATGGACTCAATGGACCTAACAGGCATTTACCAAAAATTTCATCTAGTAGCTGCAGAATACACATTAGTTTTTTTTAATTTTTTTATTATACTTTAAGTTCTGGGATACATGTGCAGAATATGCAGGTTACATAAGTATACATGTGCCATGGTGGTTTTCTGCACCCATCAACCTGTCATCTACATTAGGTATTTCTCCTAATGATATCCCTTCTCTTACCGCCACCCCCCAACAGGCCCCAGTGTGTGATGTTCCCCTCCCTGTGTCCATGTGTTCTCATTGTTCAACTCCCACTTATGAATGAGAATATCTGGTGTTTTGTTTTCTGTTCCTGTGTTAGTTTGCTGAGAATGATGGTTTCCAGCTTCATTCATGTCCCTGCAAAGGACATAAACTCGTCCCTTTTTATGGTTGCATAGTATTCCATGGTGTATATGTGCCACATTTTCTTTTCTTTTTCCCATCCAATTTTTTTTATTGTGGTAAAATATACATAACATAAAATTGACAATCATTTTAAGTATACAGTTCTGTGGCATTAACTGCATTCACATTGCTGTGTAAGCATCACCACCATCCATCTCCAGAACTTTTTTTCATCTTTTTATTTTATTTCATTTTTTATTATTATATTTTAAGTTCTAGGGTACATGTGCACAATGTGCAGGTTTGTTACATATGTATACATGTGCCATGTTGGTTTGCTGCACCCATTAACTCGTCATTTACATTAGGTATTTCTCCTAATGCTATCCCTCCTCCACCCCCCAACCCCATGACAGGCCCCAGTGTGTGATGTTCCCTTTCCTGTGTCAAAGTGTTCTCACTGTTCAATTCCCACCTATGAGTCAGAACATGCAGTGTTTTGTTTTCTGTCCTTGTGATAGTTTGCTCAGAATGATGGTTTCCAGCTTCATCCATGTGCCTACAAAGGACATGAACTCATCCTTTTTTATGGCTGCGTAGTATTCCATGGTGTATATGTGCCACATTTTCTTAATCCAGTCTATCATTGATGGACATTTGGGTTGGTTCCAAGTCTTTGCTATTATGAATACTGCCGCAATAAACATACATGTGTATGTGTCTTTATAGTAGCATGATTTATAATCCTTTGGGTATATACTCAGCAATGTGATTGCTGGGTGTTCCACATTTTCTTTATCCAGTCTATCACTGATGAGCATTTGGGTTGGTTCAAAGTCTTTGCTATTATGAATAGTGCTGCAATAAACATACATGTGCATGTGTCTTTATAGTAGAATGATTTCTAATCCTTTGGGTATATACCCTGTAATGGTATTGCTGGATAAAATGGTATTTCTGGTTCTAGGTCCTTGAGGAATGGCCACACTATCTTCCACAATGATTGAACTAATTTACACTCCCACCAACAGTGTAAAAGCATTCCTATTTTTCCACATCCTCTCCAATATCTGTTGTTTCCTGACTTTCTAATGATCGCCATTTTAACTAGCATGAGATGGTACCTCATTGTAGTTTTGATTTGCATTTCTCTAATGATCTGTGATGATGAGCTATTTTTCATGTTTGTTGGCTGCATAAATGTCTTCTTTTGAGAAGTGTCTGTTCATATCCTTCACCCACTTTTTGATGGAATTGTTTTTTTCTTGTAAATTTGTTTAAGTTTTTTGTAAATTCTGGATATTAGCCCTTTGTCAGATGGATAGATTGAAAAAACTTTCTCCCATTCTGTAGGTTGACTGTTCACTGATGATAGTCTCTTTTGCTGTGCAGAAGCTCTTTAATTAGATCCCATTTGTCAATTTTGGCTTTTGTTGCCACTGCTTTGGTGTTTTAGTCATGAAGTCTTTGTCCATGCCTATGTCCTGAATGGTATTGCCTAGGTTTTTTTAATAGGGTTTTTATGGATTTAGGTCTTAAGTCTTTATTCCATCTTGAGTTAATTTTTGTATAAGGTGTAAGGAAGGGGTCCAGTTTCAGTTTTCTGCATATGGCTAGCCAGTTTTCACATCACCATTTACTAAATAGGGAATCCTTTCCCCATTGCTAGTTTTTGTCAGGTTTGTCAAAGATCAGATGGTTATAGATGTCTGGTGTTATTTCTAAGGCCTCTGTTCTGTTCCATTGGTCTATATATCTGTTTTGGTACCAGAACTATGCTGTTTTCATTACTGTATCCTTGTAGTAGAGTTTGAAGTCAGGTAGGGTGATGCCTCCAGCTTTGTTTTTTGCTTAGAATTGTCTTGGCTATATGGATTCTTTTTTGGTTCCATATGAAATTTACAGTAGTTTTTTCTAATTCTGCGAAGAAAGCCAATTGTAGCTTGATGGGAATAGCATTAAATCTAAAAATTACTTTGGGTAGTATGGTTATTTTCACGACATAGATTCTTCCTATCCATGAGCATGGAATGTTTTTCCATTTGTTTGTGTCCTCTCTTATTTCCTTGAGCAGTGGTTTGAAGTTCTCCTTGAAGAGGTCCTTCACATCCCTTGTAAGTTGCATTCCTAGGTATTTTATTCTTTGTAGCAACTGTGAATGGGAGTTCACTCATGCTTTGGCTCTCTATTACTGGTGTATAAGAATGCTTGTGATTTTTGCACATTGATTTTGTATCCTGAGACTTTGCTGAAGTTGCTTATCAGCTTAAGGAGTTTTGGGGCTGAGATGATGTGGTTTTTCTAAATATACAATCATATCATCTGCAAATAGAGACAATTTGACTTCCTCTTTTCCTATCTGAATACCCTTTATTTCTTTCTCTTGCCTGACTGCCTTGGCCGGAACTTCCAATACTATGTTGAATAGGAGTGGTGAGAAAGGGCATCCTTGTCTTATGTGGGTTTTCAAAGGGAATGTATCCAGTTTTTTCCCATTCAGTACAATATTGGCTGTGGGTTTGTCATAAATAGTTCTTATTATTTCGAGATACGCCATCAATATCTACTTTATTATTTTTAGCAGGAATCGGTGTTGAATTTTATCAAAGGGATTTTCTGCATCTATTGAGATCATCATGTGATTTTTGTCATTGCTTCTGTTTATGTGATGGATTATGTTTATTGATTTGCATATGTTGAACCAGCCTTGCATCCCAGGGATGAAGCTGACTTGATCGCCATGGATAAGCTTTTTGATGTGATGCTGGATTTGGTTTGCCAGTATTTTATTGAGGATTTTTGCATCAATGTTCAGCAGGAAGATATTGGCCTGAAATTTTCTTTTATTGTTGTGTCTCTGCCAGGTTTTGGTATCAGGATAATGCTGGCCTCATAAAATGAGTTAGGGAGGAGTCCTTTTTTTCCTATTGTTTGCAATAGTTTCAGAAGGAATGGTACCAGCTTCTTGTACCTCTGGTAGAATTCGGCTGTGAATCTGTCTGGTCCTGGGCTTTTTTTGGTTGGTAGGCTATTAATTACTGCCTCAATTTCAGAACTTGTTATTGGTCTTTTCAGGGATTTGACTTTTTCCTGGTTTAGTCTTGGGAGGGTGTATATATCCAGAAACTTATTTCTTCTAGATTTCCTAATTTATTTGTGTAGAGATGCTTATAGTATTCTCTGATGGTGGCTTGTATTTCTGTGGGATCAGTGGTGATACCCCTTTATCATTTTTTATTGTATCTATTTGATTCTTCTGTTTTTCTTCTTTATTAGTCTGGCTAGCAGTCTATTTTGTGGATCTTTTCAAAAAAACAGCTCCTAGATTGATTTTTTAAACGGTTTTTTGTGTCTTTATCTCCTTCAGTTCTGTTCTGATCTTAGTTATTTCTTGTCTTCTGCTAGCTTTTTAATTTGTTTGCTCTTGCTTCTCTAGTTCTTTTAATTGTGATGTTAGGGTGTCAATTTTAGATCTTTCCCACTTTCTCCTGTGGGCATTTAGTGCTATAAATTTCCCCCTAAACACTCCTTTGGCTGTGTCCCAGATATTCTGGTACATTGTGTATTTGTTCTCATTGGTTTCAAATAACTTATTTATTTCTCCCTTAGTTTTGTCATTTACCCAGTAGTTACTCAGGAGCAGGTTGTTCAGTTTCCATGTAGCTGTGTGATATTGAGTGAGTTTCTTAATCCTGAGTTCTAATTTGATCGCAGTGTGGTCTGAGAGACTGTTTGTTATTATTTCTGTTCTTTTGCATATGCTGAGGAGTGTTTTTACTTCAATTTCAGAATAAGTGCTGTGTGGTGCTGAGAAGAATGTATAGTCCGTTGATTCGGAGTAGACAGTTCTGTAGATGTTGATTAGGTCCACTTGGTTCAGAGCTGCGTTTGAGTCCTGGATATTCTTGTTAATTTTCTGTCTCATTGATCTAATATTGACAGTTGGGTGTAAAGTCTCCCACTGTTAGAAGGAAAACTAACAAACAGAAAGCAGTAACATCAACAACAACAAAAAGGATGCCTATGAAAAAAATCCCATCTGAAGGTCACCAACATCAAAGATCAAAGGTAGATAAATCCATGAAGATGAGGAAAAATCAGTGCAAAAATGCTGAAAATTCCAAAAACTAGAATGCCTCTTCTCCTCCAAAGGTTCACAACTCCTTGCCAGTAAGGGAACAAAACTGGACAGAGAGTAAGTTTGACAAATTGACAGAAGTAGGTGTCAGAAGATGGGTAATAAACTCCTCTGAACTAAAGGAGCATGTTCTAACCCAATGCAAGGAAGCTAACAACCTTGATAAAAGGTTACAGGAACTGCTAAGTATAATAGCCAGTTTAGAGAAGAACATAAATGACCTGATGGAGCTGAAAAACACAGCACGAGAACTTCGTGAAGTATGCACAAGCTGTTCGTTAGTTTTCCTTCTAACAGGCCCCTCTTCTGCAGGTCTGCTGGAGTTTGCTGGAGGTCCACTCCAGACCCTGTTTGCCTGGGTATCACCAGCAAAGTCTGCAGAACAGCAAAGATTGCTGCCAGCTCCTTCCTCTGGAAGCTTCATCCCAGAAGGGTACCCACCAGATGCCAGTCAAAGCTCTCCTGTATGAGGTGTCTGTCGACCCCTGCTGGGCAGTGTCTCCTAGTCAGGAGGCATGGGGGTCAGGGACCCACTTAAGGAGGCAGTCTGTCCCTTAGCAGAGTTTGAGTGCTGTGCTGGGAGATCTGCTGCTCTCTTCAGAGCTGGCAGGCAGGGATGTTTAAGTCTGCTGAAGCTGCACCCATAGCCACCCCTTCCCACAGGTGCTCTGTCCCAGGGAGATGGGGGTTTTTATCTATAAGCCCCTGACTGGGGTTGCTGCCTTTCTTTCAGAGACGCCCTGCCCAGAGAGGAGGAATCTAGAGAAGCAGTCTGGCTACAGTGGCTTTGCTGGGCTGTGGTGGGTTCCACCCAGTTCAAACTTCCTGGTGACTTTGTTTACACTGTGAGGGGAAGAACCACCTACTCAAGCCTCCGTAGTGGCAGACACCCTTCCCCCCAACAACCTCGAGTGTCGCAGGTCAACTTCAGACTGCTGTGCTGGCAGCGAGAATTTCAAGCCAGTGGATCGTAGCTTGCTGGGCTCCATGTGGGTGGGATCCGCTAAGCAAGACCACTTGGCTCCCTGGCTTCAGCCCCCTTTTCCAGGGGAGTAAACGGTTCTGTCTCACTGGCATTCCAGGTGCCACTGTGATATGAAAAAAAAAAAAAAAAAAAAAAAAAAAAACAACTCCTGTAGCTAGCTTGGTGTCTGCCCAAATGGTGCCCAGTTTTGTGCTTGAAACCCAGGGCCCTGGTGGTGTAGGAACCTGAGGGAATCTCCTGGTCTGCGGGTTGTGACGACACCGGGGAAAAGTGTAGTATCTGGGCCGGATAGCACTGCCCCTCACAGCACAGTCCCTCATGGCTTCCCTTGGCTAGGGGAGGGAGTTCCCCGATCCCTTGTGCTTCCTAGGTGAGGTGACACCCTACCCTGCTTCTGCTCACCCTCTGGGGCTGTCTTAACCAGTCCCAATGAGATGAGCGGGTACCTCCATTGGAAATGCAGAAATCACCTGCCTTCTGCATTGGTCTTGCTGGGGCTGCAGACTGAAGCTTTTCCTATTTGGCCATCTTGCCAGCTGCAGAATACACGTTCTTCTTATCAGCACAGGGAACGTTCGCCAGGATAGACCACATATTAGGCCACAAAAAAACAAGTCTCAACAAATTTTCAAAAACTGAAATCATATTGAATATCTTCTCAGATCACAATGGAATAAAACAAGAAATCAATAGCAAGGAGAACTTTAGAAACTTTACAACTACATAGAAATTAATATGTTCTTGAATGACCAATGAGTCTGTGAAGAAACTAAGAAGGAAATCAAAAAATTTCTTGAAACAAATGAAAATAGAAACACAACATACCAAAACCTATGGAAAAACCTTAGCAAAAGCAGTGCTAAGAAAAAAGTTTATAGCAATAAACATCTACATCCAAAAATTAGAAATATTTCAAATAAACAACCTAATGATGTACCTTAAGAAAGCAGAAAAGCAGGCCAGGTGCAGTGGCTCAAGCCTGTAATCCCGGCACTTTGGGAGGCCAAGGTGGGCGGATCACGAGGTCAGGAGATCGAGACCATCCTGGCCAACATGGTGAAACTCCGTCTCTACCAAAAGTACAAAAAATTAGCCAGGCGTTGTGGCAGGCGCCTGTAGTCCCAGCTACTCCGGAGGCTGAAGCAGGAGAATGGTGTGAACCCAGGAGGCAGAGCTTGCAGTGAGCAGAGATCACACCATTGCACTCCAGCCTGGGCAACAGAGTGAGACTCCGTCTCAAAAAACATATATAAAATAAAATAAAAATAAAAAAGAAAGTAGAAAAGCAAGGGAAAACCAAAGCCAAAATTAATAAAAATAAAAACATAATAAAGATCAAGCAGCAGCCTGGGCAACATAGTGAGAATTCATCTCTACAAAATATCAAAATAAAAATAAATTAACCAGGCATAGTGGTATATATCTGTGGTCCAATGATCCCAAGCTACTCAGGAGGCTAAGGTGGGAGGATCACTTGAATCTAGGAGGTCAAGTCTACAATGAGTCATGATTGTGCCTCTGCACTGCAGCCCAGGTGACAGAACAAGACCCTGTCTAAAACAAAGGAGGGAGGACAAAAAAGATCAATGAAACAAAAAGATAAACAAAATCTATAAACCATTAGCTAGACTATGAAAAAAAGAGACACAACCCAAATAAAGAAAATCAGAAACAAAAAAAGATATATTACAACTGATACCACAGAAATAGAAAGATCAATAAAGACTACTAATAAGCAACTATACTCCAAAAACTGTAAAACCTAGAGGAAACAGATAAATTCATGTATACATATAACCTACCAAGAAGAAATAGAAAGCCTAAACAGACCAACAAAGACAAACCCACTGCCAGATGGCTTTACTGTTGAATTCTACCAAATGTACAAAGAACAACTACAACCAATTCTTCTGAAACTATTCCAAAAAACGAAGAGCAGGGAATTCTTCCTAATTCCTTCTATAATGCCAGCATTACCCTGATACTAAAGTGAGACAAGGGTACAACCAAAAAAGAAAACTACAGGCCAATATCCCTAATGAACATAGATGTAAAAGTCCTCAACAAAATACTAGCAAACCAAATCCAAAAGCACATCAAAAAGATAATACACTACAGTCAAGTAGGATTTATCTCAGGGATGCAAGGATGGCTCAATATATGCAAATCAATAAATGTGATACCCGTCACCAATAGAGTGGAGGACAAAACCTTATGATCAATAGATGCACAAAAAATATTTGATAAATTTTAACATTCTTTCATGATAAAACAAAACTCTCAACAAATTATGTATAGAAGGAACATACCTACACAATAAAAATCATATATGACAAACCCACAGCTAACATCAGACTGAACATGGAAAAGCTGAAAACTCTTCCTGTAAGAACTGGAACAAGACAAGGATGCCCACTTTCATCGCTCTTATTCAACACAGTACTGAACGTCCTAGACAAAGCAATTAGGCAAGAGAAAGATATAAAGGGCATCCAAATTGGAAAAGAGGAAGTCAAATTGGCCCTTTGCAGAGAACATGACCTTATAGATAGAAAAACCTAAAGACTCCACCAAAAAACTCTCAGAACTAGTAAATGAATTCAGTAAAGTTGCAAGATACAAAATCAACATATAAAAATCAGTAGAGTTTCTACACACCAATAATGAATTATCTGGGAAAAAAAATCAAGAAAGCAATCCCATTTACAATTGCTACCAAAAGGCCAGGCGTGGTGGCTCAAGCCTGTAATCCCAGCACTTTGGGAGGCCAAGACAGGCGGATCATGAGGTCAGGAGATTGAGACCATCCTGGCTAACATGGTGAAACACTGTCTCTACTAAAAAATACAAAAAACTAGCTGGGCGAGGTGGCAGGTGCCTGTAGTCCCAGCTACTCAGGAGGCTGAGGCAGGAGAATGGCATAAACCCGGGAGGCAGAGCTTGCAGTGAGCTGAGATCCAGCCACTGCACTCCAGCCTGGGCGACAGAGCGAGACTCCGTCTCAAAAAAAAAAAAAAAAAAAAAAAAAAAAAAAAAAAAAAATTGCTACCAAAAAATACTTGGGAAGAAATTTAATCAAGGAGGTGAAAGATCTCCACAATGAAAACTACAAAATACTAATGAAAGAATTTAAAGAGGACACAAAACATGGAAAGACCTCCCATGCCCACAGACTGGAAAAAATAATATTGTTAAAATGATCATACTATCCCAAGCAATCTACAGATTCAATGCAATCTCTATCAAAATATCAATGACATTCTTCACATAAATTTTTTAATCCTAAAATATGTGTGAAACCACAAAAGACAAGTAGCCAAATCACTTCTGAGCAAAAAGTACAAAGCTAGAGGCATTACATTACCTAACTTTAAAATATACTACAAAGCTGTAGTAACCAAAACAGCATGGTATTGGTATAAAAACAGACATATAGACCAATGGGACATAAAAGAGAAACCAGAAATAAACAATCATATTTACAGCCAACCGATTTTCAACAAAGGCATCAAGAATATAAATTGAGGAAAGGACACTCTCTTCACTAAATGGTGCTGGGAAAACTGGATATCCATATGCAGAGGAATAAAACTGGACTTTCATCTCTTACCATATACAAAAATCAACCCAAAATGAATTAAAAACTTAAATGTAAGACCCAAAAGTATAAAACTACTAGAAGAAAACACAGGGAAAATCCTCAGGATACTGGTCTAGGCAAAGATTTTATGGGTAAGGCTGTTATGGGGAAGCACAGGCAACAAAAAACAGAAATAGGCAAATGGTACCACCTCAAACTAAAAAGCTTCTGCACAGCAAAGGAAACAACAAAGTGAAGAGACAATCTGTAGAATGGGAGAAAACATTTGCAAACTATACATATGAAACAGGACTAATATATAAGGAACTCAATAGCAGAAAACCTAATAATCCAAATAAAAAGTTGGAAAAACAGAAAGGTAAATACCACATGTCCTCACTCATATAGGAGCTAAAAAGTTCTGCTCATAGAAGTAGAGAGAATTGTTGTTATTAGAGACTGAGAAAGGAAGGAGTAGGAAGATAATGGTTAACAGATACAAAATTACAGCTAGATAGGAGGAATAAGTCCTAGTGCTCTGCAGCAATGTAGGATGAATACGATCAACAATAATTTATAGTATATTTTCAAAAAGCTAGAAGATTTTGAATGTTCTCAACACAAAGAAATGATAATGTTTGAAGTGACAAATATGTTAATTATCCTGATTTGGTCATTGTACATTGTATTTGATCATTGCACATGTATTGAAATATCACTGTCTCATAAACAGGTCCAATTATGAGGTGTTACCTAAAAAGAAAAAGAAAAAAATATATACTTTTGGGACATAGAAAAAAGGAGAAAGGAATAAAAGAAATAATAAAGCAAATATTTTCTAAAATTGCTATGATAGGTGATTTTATCTATTACTTAAACCTATTTAATCTAACCTCACATTTTTACAGATGAGAAAACTTAGATTCAAAAGGGTTAAAATCTGCCACCAAATTTTACAGTTTGGTAGAATGTGATTCAACTGAAGTTCATCTACTTCTTTTTTTTTTTTTTTTTTTTTTTTTTTTTTTGGAGATAGAATCTCACTCTGTCACCCAGGCTGGAGTGCAACCTCCATCTCCCAGATTCAACCAATTCTCCTGCCTCAGCCTCCCAAGTAGCTGGGACTATAGGCAAGTGCCATCACACCCTCGCTAATTTTTGTATTTTTAGTGGAGATGGGGTTTCACCATGTTGGCCAGGCTGGTCTCGAACTCCTGACCTTATGTGATCTGCCCACCTCAGCCTCCCCAAGTGCTGGGATCAAAAGCATGAGCCACCACGCCCAGCCTGAAGTCCATCTAATTCTAAAGCATAATTGCTTTTTACTAAACCATGATCCTGTCAAGGAAAAGTAACAAGGTCGAAAACAGAAATATGTTAGAGTATAGGCTAAAATTTTCAGCTTGAATACTTCTATAATAGTGGTATTTCCGGATGTTATTTTCAGGGGACTTTCCCCTTACCGTTTATATATTTCTTGGTTAATTTTCTTTTTGGTTGTTTAAATGAGCAATAGTATTTTTTAAGTAGAAGAGTATTAAAGAAATATTAAAGTACTTAGTAAAACTGAATTTAGACTGGTAAAAACCTTTTAAATTATTATCAAGTGTCGGTGAGAGATGTAGGGAGAAAAATCATAACACTGCTAACTTGTAAACTAATGTGTAAACTAATAGTCTTTTTGGAGGGCACTTTGGCAACCTCTGCTGTGTAATAAATTTATCCTCTGACTGGCTGAACCAAGTGGCTCACACCTGTAATCCCAGCACTTTGGGAAGCTGAGGTGGGAGGACGGCTTGAGATCAGGAGCTCAAGACCAGCCTGGTCAACACAGCAAGATCCCCATCTCTACAAAAACTAAAAATATTAGCAGAGCATGGTGGCATGCACCTGCAGTATTGGCTACTCTGGAGGCTGAGTGAGGAGGATTCCTGTATCCCAAGGGTTCAAGGTTACAGTGAGCTATGATTGAGCCACTGCCCTCCAGCCTGGGCAACGGAGCAAGATCCTGTCTCTAAATACACAAACTAAAAACTTATCTTCTGATCCAATTTTAGTTCTAGAAATCTATCCTGCAGACATTTCTGTATCAGTACACAAAGATCTGTATGTTCACTGCAACACTGCTTATAATAGAAAGGAAGAAAAGAACTAAAGAACAAAAGAATGAAGAGAGAAAGACAAAGAAAGAACAAACCTCAACTCCTTAATGGGGAACTGGTTAAATAATTTACCATTAAACCCTATTATGGAATATAAATAATCATTAGAAAGAATGATGAAGATCAGCTGGGCACAGTGGCTTACACTTGTAATCCCAGCACTTTGGGAGGCTAAGGTGGGAGGATCACTTGAGTCTAGGAGTTCGAGACTAGCCTGGGCAACATAGGGAGACACTGTCTCTACAACAAAAAAAAATTTCTGTATTAGCCAGGTATGGTGGTGCACACCTGTAGTCCCAGCTACTTGGGAAGCTAAGGTGGGAGGATCACTTGAACCCAGGAGGTTGAGGCTGCAGTGAGTTGAGATCACACTAACGCACTCAGAGTGAGTAGACCTGGACAACAGAACAAGAGACACTATCTCACAAAAAAAACAAAAACTGTGAAGATGTGCACTGCTGTGAAAACATGTATTGGTACTGACAAATATATGTATAGGTACTGATGTGGAAACTGAAACAAAATACAGTTAAAGAAAGGAAATCACAGAATATATATATAACATTATATTAAAAAGGGTAAATATGTTATAGATATATAAATAAAACTAGCCATAGGATATATGTGGATGTGTATACAGATACACAGACATAAATAGAAAGAAAGATCTAGAAAAACAAAAAAATACCCTAATAGTGACTGCTTCTAGAAACAGGTGTGGGACTGGGTATATACCTAAGTAACTTTCTCTTTTACTCTTGCAGAGGTTGACGCACATTTTCTGTAAAGGGCCAGTAATTAAATATTTTAGGCTTGTGGGCTATACAGTCTCTTGCAATTACTCAGCTATGCTGCTGTGTAGCCAGAAAGCAGTCATAGACAAAGGAGTGCAAGTGTGTTCAATAAAACTTTATGAACACTGAATTTGAATTTCATAGGATTTTCACACATCATGAAATATTATTAGTCATCTAATTTTTTTCAACCATTAAAAAATGTAAAGACCACTCTTAACTCCTGGGCCATACAAAAACAGGTGCTGGGCCAGATTTGGCCTACAGGTCACAGTTTCCTGATCCCTACTCTAGAACAATGCTGCTCAATACAGAAGCCATGAGCAGCACACCGCTACTGAGCACTTGAATTGTGACTAGTTCAAACTGAGATGTGCAGTAAGTGTAAAATCACAAAGGCTTAGTACAAAAAAAAAAACCTCCTTAATGATTTTATGTTGAGTATGTAGTATGTGAAAATAATATTTTGGAAATACTGGCTTAAATAAAATTTTTATTTTTATTTTTAAAGTAGAGATGGGGGGTCTCACTATGTTGACCAGGCTGTTCTTAAACTGCTAGCCTCAAACAATCCTCCCATATCAGCCTCCCAAAGAGCTGGGGTTACAGGCATGAGCCACTGTGCCCAGCCTAAACATATTTCTATTTAATACCACCTATTTCTTTTTATTATGTTTAACACAGCTACTAGAAAATTTTAAACTATATTTGTGGCTCACATTGTATTTCTACTGGATAGCATTGCTCTATATATTTCCACATTATCTGATTTGTTTTACAACAAGCTTTTATTTATCACCTCAATAATTTTAATTAGGTTAATAATAATCAATGCCAGTGTTCTACAAATATTTGTCACTATACCCGAGAAACTATATTATTCAATTTTCTAAGAAAATTATTTCAAGCCAGGCATGGTGGCTTATGCCTATAATCCCAACACTTTGGGAGGCCAAGGTGATGAATTGCTTGAGCTCAGGAGTATGACCAGCCTGGGCAACATGGCAAAACCCTGTCTCTACAAAATATACAAAAATTAGCAGGGTGTGGTGGTGCCTGCCAGTAGTTCCAGCTACTCAAAGGCTGAGGTGGGAAGACTGCTTGAGCCTGGGAGGCACAGGTTCAGTAAGCCATGATCATGCCGCTGTATTCCAGCCTGGATGACACAGCAAGACCCTGTCTCAAAGAAAAGAAAAAAGCAAAAATGAAAATTACTTCATTCCTATAGTACCTAGAGGAAAGAAACATCTTCTATTACTGCTCCATTAACTCTACTCTAACTACTTGAAACATCCAAACCTTCAGCTGCCCTTATAAAGAAAATGTATACAAAACAAACACCCAATTAAAATAGTTATCAAAATCATCTGGCAATGTAAGAATAGTCTCATTAACAACAGCGACTCAAAAATACCACAAATCAGGCCAGGCACTGTGGCTTATGCCTGTAATCCCAGCACTCTGGGAGGCTGAGGTGGGTGGATCACTTCAGGTCAGGAGTTTAGACTGGCCTGGCCAACATGGTGAAACCCCATCTCTATTAAACATAAAAAAATTAGCAGGACGTGGTGGTGCCTGTAATCCCAGCTACCTGGGAGGCTGAGGCAGGAGAATCGCTTGAACCCAGGAGGTGGGGGTTGCAAGTGAGCCAAGATCACACCACTGCACTCCAGTCTGGACAACACAGCGAGACTCCATCTAAAAAACAAAAATAGCATAAATCATCATCTATTAACCTTATAGAGATGCAGGAAAGCAGCCATAAATAACTTTAAGATTTCTTTTTCAACCCTATTTAGAAGATTTTTACATTTGAACTGTCAACGTTGATGACACTTAAGTTCTCTTCTATTGTACCTATTAAATGAGATAAACACATAAAGCTCATGAAAGTAACCAGTATGTTAGTAAAAGATTAATAAATGTTAGTAATGTTTACAATTTTTGACTTATCTCCACCTTACAAATGGGATGTGTTCTGAAAAGTTCATTAGTAAGTCAACTGTTTAGAATTTGAAATGCATTTTCTTTTAGACATATATATATTCACATGGATATAAACATATAATTTCAAATAGTACACAAAAGTACATAAAGTAATACATATTATGTATACACGTCTTAGTCCATTTGCTATATAGGAATGCCTTAGTCTGTTGCTATAAAGGAATAACTGAGGCTGGGTAATTTATAAAGAAAAGAGGTTTATTTAGCTCACAGTTCCGTAGACTGTACAAGAAGCATCTGCTTCTGGTGAGGGCTTCAGAGTGCTTCAATTTACGATAGAAGGGGAAGGAGGGCAGGCATCTTACAGCAAGAGGAAGCAAGAGAGAGAAGAGGGTGGTGCCAGATTCTTTTAAACAATCAGATCTTGCAAGAACTAAAGGAAGCACTACCAGGAGGGCACCACACCCTTCACGAACAATGCTTCCCCATGATCCAAATATCTCCCACCAGGCCCCACCTCCAACACTGGGGATCAAATTTCTACATGAAATTTGGAGGGGTCAAGCATCCAAACTACATCAATATATAATTTTAAAATACTGCTCAACGTCAGGATATGAATGCCAGGAATAAGTTTATTCTCTCTAATATCAGAGGGGCTACTTCCCCAATTTTCTAAAGCACTAAGACAATCTTAAGCATATAATAATCACTAAATTCTTAGTTAATATAATTGTATGTGTTCATTCTAGATCTTTTTGCACTGGAGGATTTTTTTAGTATGAAAAGGAGAAAACATAGGTAGAATAATATAATAGTCTCTTATATTTAGAGCGCTTTATGGAAAGGAACTAAAGTTATAGTTTGGCATCAAAGAACTGATCTAGGACTGTTACCTGCAAATTATGGCACATATTTAGCTTCAGTATCAGAACTTTCTAATAACTAGGATATCAAATGATGTTATCATTTCTATGAAGTCATTTTTTAAAAGTATGAAGCATTCCTGAATCAGAAGGCTACAAACCTGAACCTTATTTTGTTCCTAAACCTTAGAGCCCTTAATTGAGATGATTTGATGTTGAAGTCTGAAGACTTTTTAGGAATGGCCACTACAACAAGTCAATATTTAAAAATAATTCCATCTGCTATAGAACTATTAACATGTTTATATTCAGTGCTCCCTCCATGAAGCCCCCATGACAATTTTTTTTTTTAGAGCTGAGTGTTAGGAAATGCCTCTTTCCTTGAGAAATGTTGAGTGTATGTGTGTGTGTATTGGGAGGTTGTTCTTCCTAAATGCAAGGAAAATATAACTGACTTTTTCAGCTGACCACGAGGAAGCTTACAGCCAAATGTGAGGCTCAACTGTAGGAATTCAGTAGGCTTTATAGCCCATTTAGTTGATGTTTTTTCAACTTATATCTTAACTTCCTACTCTTTTATAAGATCCTTATTTATGAGGTCTTGAGTCTTACTAAATGTTTAAAGCACACAAATATATTTATTTATAAACTGCCTCAGATTTTTTATGAATCAAAGCAGAGGAAGAATAAATGTTTACGTTTTTCTTTTTTTGCCGTACATATATCCTCTTGAGTCTCTAAGTCAAAATATCTATGTGAGAGAGATACATCTTGCTTGAACATGTGGAAATGGGACAATCCATATACAGGAAGATAAGGACAATTCGTGATTAGACTTTCTTGGGCATGAAACATGTTTGATCTTCATAAGTGTGTTTACCTATATCATTTATTACTTATAAAGTTAAATACAGTCACATGTGCATATTAAATATACAGAACATCCTCCAGTTTTCCTTTAACATTGGTACAGAAGCCCTGATTCGTTCATACACTATCCATGACCAAATAATCTCTTTCTGCCACATAAATTTTTTTTTCATGAGCAGAGCACTTAAACAATAATTGTACCTACTAAACCTGGGTTTTATGTAAAGATTATTTCAGAGGGCACTGGAAACCCCAGGTTTCTCTTCGATCCTCCAGTTCTTTAGAAAGCAATTTCTAACCCACCAGTTCTACCACCCTTTTAATCTCCATAAATTGTTGGTAAGAGCTGCATCAAGGCATTCTGCCATCAATTATTTTACA
Source organism: Macaca thibetana thibetana (assembly GCF_024542745.1). Lineage (NCBI taxonomy): Eukaryota > Metazoa > Chordata > Mammalia > Primates > Cercopithecidae > Macaca > Macaca thibetana. The sequence continues at coordinate 90,074,557 of NC_065587.1, read as the reverse complement.
ACGGTAGCTCAATCATATATGCACTATCACTGATTATCCTAAAGAAATACTGCACTTAAGAGAACCAACTCTAAATCATCATACATCTCATTCCAGCAGGTGTAGCTAAGAAATAAAAATAAAAACTAACTATATATACCTCAATATTTATAGAAAAATAAAATTTCATATAACTTTCCATTCAGATCTTTCAGAGTATTTTGTTTATATGTTTGTAATGGTGAACATATAAAGAATGTATTGAAACAATGGCCTTGTAAATTATTCTATTATCCAAATCCTAGAACAATAACTTATGCAAAACATTTAACCTTAATATACCCTTTACAGTTCAAGATTTAGTTCTTCATTAAAAAGTGAACTTTAACATATATAAATTTGATTTAAAATTTTTTTAATGTTATTAAAAAAACTTTCACTCATTGAAGTTTGCCATTTTTTATGGTTGAGTTAGTTTTTTTAAAAATTTATATTGGATACATAGCATATGCTTTTTGTTTTTGAAGACGTAATCTACTCCAAATGTTCTATTTTCCTTCTGTTAGATAATTATACATTTTTAAAGACATACTACATGCCAATGATAAGCTGGTTTCATTTAAGCTGGTTCCAATTTTCTCAAGCAATTCTTATTTCTCTGGCTTGGTATTTTGGGCCAAATTCCAATGACTGTGGTTTGTGACATTTTTGTGTAATTTCCATGATTTCTAAAAGTAAAAACACCATTTTTGAATCACCTTTTCAGTATTACCCCTACATAATTCCCTATACAGTGACAAGATCAAATTGCCTTTTACATTTAGTACTTCACTTTTAAAAACTTTATAATAAACCCTAGATTTACTAGAGTCAGATCCCACAATTTATTTCACAAACTGGATATTCTGGGGCAATAATCAGTAATTTTCAAGTCCATCTGACACATCTCTTGTGGTTTAAGACTCTCATTTTATTAGATTTTTTTGGGTTTTGGTTTTCTTGAGGAAATCTTATAAGGCAACTTTATTAAAAGTCAGGTTTTCCTTGTGGCACTCACTATCTGAATAAAGTAGCTTAATGAATTGTTTCACATTAAGCTTTTTAATGCAAATTATTAAGCAATAATTAAATTGCTTAAAATCTACCAAAATTTGCATTGATTTATGAGGTAAACATTTGCCTATTGCTTCCTTTTAAGAACAATTCTCAACCTACAATTCAGACAGATACACATAAATACAAGTATCTGTCAACTACTCCCTCAACATTAATAGTACACAGAAGAACAAAAGGGGACAAAATTAGGCAAAATTATTCTCTAATTACTATATTGTCATAGCTGTTCCTTCTAAAATGTACACAGGAAAACTTTTTATTAACAAATCCAACAACCTAATAATCAATTTACCAAAACATCAAATACTGGAGTTCTCCTTCAAGTAACTGATGGGGGCAACAAATAACCCAATTACTTAGCCCAGATGTTAAAAACTGACACCTTCCTTGATAATTACAAAGTAATTTGTAAATGTAAGATGACACACCTTTAATGAGACTTGTAGGAGAAAAAGAGTTTACATTAGTCACTAAATCTCAGATTTGAAAAATGTGACAGTATGTGAGAAGTTATAAAATAAAGTATTTTTAAAAGCTTTGTGTATTTACTCTAATTAGGTTGTGTTGGAAACATGGTAGAACACTTAGAAAAACTAACCCCTCACACGAAATAACCAACAGAAATGTAATTTTGCTTAAAATTCAAAGGACTCTTTTTTCCTATAAAAGAGTCATTTAATGACATTCCAAAACATCTAAAAAATGTTGTTCAATGGAAATACCACTATGTTCTAAAATATTTTAAACTTTCTATATGCACAAAATACACAATAAACTTGTAATTCAGAAATAAAAAATTGTATCTCAATATTGCCATTGTTTTTCCCATACATGTACTATTACTCTAAAAAATAATTTTTAACATAGAAAAATTTGAATTTGTGGCTCAAGCTCCTAAGTCTAGGGTGAGATAATTGGGACATACTGGATAATTTCCCTATTTTTACTCCCCTGTTATAGCCCAATGTTATTCTCTACTCTGACTGTAAAAACTGGTGTTACAGCTTGACCCTAGAAGGGGAGGTTTCTTGTTTTGTTTTGTTTTTTTCGTTAGGGGGATGGGAGGAGGAATCATTTCATTGGACCATATTACAATAATTTTGACAACAAAATGTCTTCATCACCTACTATTCATTCTCATACTGTACTAATGATTGTGTTAGCTTAAAATATGTTCATTGGTACCAATTATCATTGGTCAGAAAACAATTTTCAGTCTAAAATATCTGAATCTCAGGAAAAGGATCACAAGATTTTTTTGAGTAAACTTCCAGGAGTTTCTACTTTGTGAAGAAAATATGAAAGGATTACTGTGTTACATAGAAATAACAAAGCTTTATAAACACAAGTGTAAAATTACCATAAGACATTTAAAATAATTGAAATGAACACTATTGGAAAAAGGCTTATAGAGGGACTAAAAAGAAATGAGAACCAGATCTCAGAAACTGATGAATTTAGCAAAAAAAAATGTAAAATAATTCAAATAAACTTTGTGCTTCATCTCTACAGTAGTTTTATTTTCCTCTTTATAACCTCAAATTTTGCTGCAAAATACTAGTTTCCTTAAGATGTTTCTTTATTACCTTCCCAACTGCAAAGACAGTATTTTAAGGCTACTTCTACAACATAAAACTTTTATTAATCAAATTATTTCACAACTAGTTTAACTGCAAATGTAGCAAGTGTCTCAGTTCTAAAAGGCACTTACGTTTTTGGGTATCAAGCAGAAAGTTATATTTTCAGTTAGTCTTGATGAGGAAATACAAGACCCACTGGAAACCTATTCACCACCTAGAAAAACAGTATTTCCCTCTAAGTACTGGCTGGACCCCCACTTCAAAGTGGGTATGTCAGAAGTTTCTCAACTCCTCCCAAGTCCCTTTTGCTGAGCTTCTGTCTGCCAACAGCAAATCCAAACCGCAGAAGACTCTTTCTTCAGAATTTTTTTGCTAAACATTTTTGGCACTAAGGCTATCCAACACATCAGAGATTTTCAATAAATTCCACATTTTTGCTAGAAAGCCAGGGGAGTGTTTTATCTAGAAAAATCTTGTCTTTTTGTCTAGAAAAAATTTCTGTATCTGCCACAGCCTATCTTAGTCTGCTTTCAATGTTGTAATGTGTGAAACTATGAAAACCTAATCTATGAAAAAGGCAGGTACCAAATCACATAGAGCATGCTATCCTTTGTGTGTAAAATGGTAGTATGCTTCTAGATGGACAGGCTATTCCAAAAGAAACAGGTAACACCAAATACTCTGAGGAGAAGAACTGGGAGGCTTGAAGGATAGGAGAGTGAGAACCATTTCTTTTCACTGTATTCCCTTAGGTAGTATTTGCATTTTATTTTATTTTTTAATTGTATTATTTTGCTGGGTGCCAGCATTGCTTTTTAAGGAAAACAATGAGAAAACACTCCTGAGAAATAAATTTCCTGTGAAATGCAATTTAGTCAATAATATTTGAGAATATACTAAGTATAAATTTCCACACGTAATTTAGGTACACGATAATCTGATGAAATGAATACAAAGCTTCAATGGAATATCAATTGGGTTATATTGTATCTATATATAAATGTACATACACATCCTTCAGACTATATCAATTTTAAGAATCATCCACACACATCCAAATAGTGTTTCCGGCATGAAGATACGTAATTTCTAGAATGAGATACAAACAATTGACAGGGAGAAATGTCAAAAATTGTAGATTTTTCTTCCCCAGAACTGTTTACCTATAGTGATGGAATACTATTTGGCTTATCAAATTCCTAAGCAGTCAGAAAGTGACTTACTGCAGAGAACCTTCAGATGTGATAAAGTGCTTTTAATTTAAAGATGGAAGCATTCCAGATGTATATGCACTCATAACAGGACCCAATGCAGTTGAAAAACAAAGTAAGCAAAAATTGTAATACAACCACTTAATGTTAACTGGGATGTCAAAGTTCTACAAAGAAAATTACATGAGATGAAATGTATAGCCTGAAAACAGAGTAACTAACAATCATCTGGAAAAAATTAGAATTGTAAACACCTTTCAATTTGGACAACTAATCAATATGGAGATTATGATAATGAATTTTATTTTTGAAATACATTTGAACTTGAAAAATAAAATATAATGGTCTACAAATAACTTTTATATTCACAGATGTCATAACACAATTATTTTTTACTTACCCTGTTGTCTCTGAGAAACGTTTGAAATGACTTTCTATTTTATTTAAGCTAATACATACAAGTAAACAATACAATTTAAACTAAACTGGAAACGTAAAATCCAAACTGTAGTTTTCAGAAGGATCCCAGCAAGTGTTTAAATACATGCATAAATGCTTCTTTGTGTATCATTAGTTTGTTTGTTTTTTTAAGTAGGTAATTCCAGTGCAGGTGAGGATGAAGACATAGCCCAAGTGTTTCAAGTTCATAAAAGGCCTGTAAAAGTAGCATCATGTTAAAACTGTAGCAATATGAATCTTGCTAAGTCAATATTGATGTCTGTAAACAATTCTTGTAACCTTGCATTTTATTTTTACAGTATATTAAAACATTACTCTTAACATTCGTCTGTCACTTCGTTCCCATAGGTGACCTATGACTTTTTCCCCCCTAGAAAGGGCAGATTCTTTGCAAAACTATACTGAGATTAACAAAACAATAATTTAAATCATAAGAACAAAACCATGGAACACATTGCCACCAAAGGGCTAAAACCAAACAGAAAAAGGAATATGTAATACTGTTCTTGCCTTCAAAACATGTACTGTCAGGTTAAACTTAAATCGTTTCCACACACCCTTTTCTGGAAAAAAAAAAAAAAAAAAAAAAAACCGCGTAAAATATTGCTTAAGAAAGTACTCTCCGTGTTTTTCTTTCTCCTGCTCCAGTTTCCAGGAAAACTTACAAATTTTATCTTCATTTCCCCGTTATCATTATTATTGCTGCAAGATTGTTTTCAAAATTTAATCAATATGCTTTGCACTTCTTTTGTCTTATGCTTTGTCTTGTTCAGTATTTAGTAGAGAGTTCGTAATGTCTAAGTATTCAGATAAAACTGCAAGTCAAAGGATGACAAAGTTTTAAAAATCTGTTTATCTATGGTTTTGTATTTTTCCAAAGAAACTACAATTTTTACCTGATTTCTGCATCCATTTTCATACCGCTTGAACAGGTTATATTTTTCCAACAACAAAAAGGCCCATTGCGAACAACTAGAAATATTTGGAAGTTTTGATGTTTTGTCTTTTCTTTTTGATCATGATAGTGATGGGAGAATAAACTTAAGTCAGAGATATTTATTGAGAGAAAGAGAGAAAGAATACACACAAAGGGAAAGAAAGCAGTAAAAACAACTTTTCAAGTGTAAACTCAGTATGAAATATTTTAGGAAATAAAAATGTTCCCCCTCTTTCCCTTGTTCAATCTCCATCCCCACAGAGGAAAAACAGAATACTTACAAGTTAGTATCTGCGTATTTATCAGTGTATGTGTTTTCTCTCTTCTTTGGGCTTGGATACTTTGAGCTAATTTGGAAGTGCCCGTTTGGTTGCCCACAAAATGATGCTTAAGGGTCTAAAGACGCATAAATTACGGAGCCCTACAATGGCAAAGGACGGTCATTGTACCTCCTCTCTTTATGCGCTCTTACGGTGGGACCCAAGAGTCTTTTTTTTTTTTTTTTTTTTTTTTAACACTTTAGGTGATGGAGCGAATGAGGGACTGGTAACTGGAGAGGACGAAGCGAGCTCCCGCAACACCCTCCCCCCAAACTTAGCAGTATGTTCCCCACTCCGCAATTATACCAGACTTTGCATCGAAGTCGCTTTAGAAAACTGGGGTCTGGACGGGACCAGGCGAGGAGTCCTTCCTGTCTAGCCTCGACGCCAACCTCCGAGTTTCTATTTCTGGAGCTCGAGGGCTGGGGTAACGGCCGCAGATGGAGAGGCGAAGGATGGGAAGGTGATCTTTCCAAGAAACACCCAACTGCCGCTTTTACCTTTTTTGCCTCCATTATGGGGCGGGGGCTGGGGGGAGCGAGAGAAAAAGATGTCAATGACCATTGTTTGCTCGTTTGGGATGTTGCTCCGCCCCCCGAGTCTGTCGTAAACCTGGCGCCGGACTAAAATAAACCCCAGATCCCGCAGCCCGGGGGGCTCGCCGAGCCGCCGACTCCTCGTCACAGGCTCAGCTGCCGCAGCCGAGGTGGCGGCGACGAGCGGCCGCCGCGTCCTGCCGGCGCGCGCCCCGGGCCCCCTACCTGGTCGCCCGCCGAGCCATGTCGTTGAGCCCAAAGCACACGACGCCCTTCTCCGTGTCCGACATCCTGAGCCCCATCGAGGAGACCTACAAGAAGTTCGGCGGCGCCATGGACGGCGCGCCACCCGGCCTGGGGGCGCCCCTGGGGGCCGCGGCCGCCGCCGCCTACCGCGCGCCGCCACCCGGGCCCTCCTCGCAGGCGGCAACCGTGGCAGGCATGCAGCCCCCTCACGCCATGGCGGGTCACAACGCGGCGGCCGCGGCGGCGGCGGCAGCAGCGGCGGCGGCGGCGGCCGCCACCTACCACATGCCGCCTGGCGTCTCGCAGTTCCCGCACGGCGCCATGGGCGGCTACTGCAACGGCGGCCTGGGCAACATGGGCGAGCTGCCCGCCTACACGGACGGCATGCGGGGCGGCGCGGCCACCGGCTGGTACGGCGCCAACCCGGACCCACGCTACTCGTCAAGTGAGAGGGGCCAGGAGCGCGGGACTGCGGGCGGCTCAGGCGTTTCCCGCCACAGCCGGGGGGCGCGGGACGGGGTGCGCGCGGCTTAGGCGGTCCTGGGACCTAGCGGGCGCGCTGGGCGTTCTGGGACGCGGCCCGGGACGCGGGGGGTTTCCGCGGACTCTGGGCGCGCGGGGGGTCCTGGGACCCGACTGGTTACGCGCGCGGGGTCCTGGGACCTGTTGCGCGCGGTGCCCTGGGACCGGCCGAGGGAGCGCGGGGCGTGCTGGGGCCCGGGGCCGCGGCGCTCAGGGGGTCCTGGGATTCAGCGAGGGCCCGGCAGCGTCGCGGCCGCCGCGGCGAGAAGAGAGCGGCGGCTGGAGCGGCTCCCGGCGGGCCTGGAGCTCACCCGCCTTCCCCCTTGGGCCTCTTCCCCAGTCTCCAGGTTCATGGGGCCGTCGGCGGGCGTGAATGTGGCCGGCATGGGGTCGCTGACGGGCATCGCGGACGCCGCCAAGTCGCTGGCCCCGCTGCACGCGGCGGCGGCGGCGGCCGCTCCGCGAAGGAAGCGCCGCGTGCTCTTCTCGCAGGCGCAGGTCTACGAGCTGGAGCGGCGCTTCAAGCAGCAGAAGTACCTGTCGGCGCCCGAGCGCGAGCACCTGGCCAGCATGATCCACCTGACGCCCACGCAGGTCAAGATCTGGTTCCAGAACCACCGCTACAAAATGAAACGGCAGGCCAAGGACAAGGCGGCGCAGCAGCTGCAGCAGGAGGGTGGCCTGGGCCCGCCGCCGCCTCCGCCGCCGTCCCCGCGCCGCGTGGCTGTGCCCGTGCTGGTCAAGGACGGCAAGCCGTGCCAGAACGGTGCCAGCACGCCCACCCCTGGCCAGGCCGGTCCGCAGCCGCCGGCCCCGACGCCCGCGCCTGAGCTGGAGGAGCTGTCGCCCAGCCCACCCGCGCTGCACGGCCCAGGGGGCGGCCTGGCGGCCCTGGACCCGGCCGCCGGGGAGTACGGCGGTGGTGTCCTGGGCGCCAACCTGCTCTATGGCAGGACGTGGTGACAGCGAGGGCGCCCCGGGGCTAGGACCTGGTGCAGCCGAAGGGTCTGCAAGAAACTGCTAGAACGGATGGGGGAGGCATGCGAAAACTGACTCGCGCGTGTAAACGGCGATTCAAAACGAACCGATCTCAGAGAGGGGCAGGCTGTGAACCTCTTTGCTGGGGGCGGGGGACAGCGACAGCCCGGAAACCGAGTAGTGTAACATTATGCCACGAGGCTTTGAGGTGATTTTCTCGTCCTAGAAGTTCTTAAATGACGCGAAAAGATGGAGAAATTCACACGGCGTTCTTAACCACAGCTCTCAAAGTTGGAAACTTTGTTGGCGTTTGTAACTCTAAAAATCAACCCAGCTTTAACAATGAGTCCTTTCTGAAGTGGAATTTATCTTGGGAGATTAATTTTCGAAGGGCCCCATAAGTGCAATTTCATTAATGTTTGATTGAAAGTAAATTGAATTGTAGCTCAAGGTGGATCATACACATAGCAACATTATTGCAGAGGAATTATTGCCATTTAGGTAATAGAGCAATGGAATCAAAATAGAATACTGATTATATGGATTGATGGAGCTTTTTACATTTAATGCTGATTTCAAAATGTTTTGATGGTTATTTGGCAAATGAGTGTTTGTATGTTACCCTAAAAGAGGATTTTCCCCCCTAAGATGCAGCTCACCATAAGAAAGGAAGGTTGTATACTATTTGTATATGCAATCTGGTCTCCCAAAATCAACTGAGAAAATAAATAACCCTATCCTTCTGTAAACATGGTATTTACTCTTTTTGAGGTATTTTCTTGTCTGAATTTGAATACCTTGATAAAGTACTAGAACAAACAATTAAAATTTCTAGAATTTACATCAATTAATCTATATTCAAAGCATGACAAGAAGAAGAAAGGTGATGTATTGAATTGTAATCAAGATATAAGGAATGAGTAACTAAAATATTTATAATTTTCCCACCATATTTAGAACTTAGGAGTTGCACTGGTTTTGTTGGTGTTTTATTGTACAAATAATGTATTTACTCTTTAATATGTCGATTTATATTTCCTATGTTTCAAATGGATATTTAAATATAACTTAAAAGAAACTTAAGTTCTTTTTTCTAAAAGTCAAGTGGTCATTTCTTTTTCATTAAGTTTATACAGGACTTGATGCGTTTTTAAAATACTAGTTGTCATGATGTGACAACACAGCTCAGTTAACTCATAAATGACTGGTATTGGAGTAAAAATACTAAAAGCTGAAGAATGTGTGTTTATAAAATTAATGAAAATTAAAGAAATAACGTGGATAAAGCATGATTTGCAAATGATCAAAACAAATAGTTACCGGAGACCCCAAACCTCTTCTACATTTGAGATTTTAGAATTACAGCTTGGGGCTGAAACATTGTGTTTCACTTCATTGTTAGAACGTTTTTCTGAATGTGCAACATGAATTCATAAGAAGGTTTTTAGAAGTTAAACTTGCACTTTTTCTAGACTCTTTTGCATAGTAATTTTTTAAAACTCTAGTTTCTTTCACAGAGGGAGAAAACCACTAAAGAAGCAAGGAAATCACCCTTTATCAAGGGGTTGTAAAAGAATTTTTAGAAAATGAGATCTAATTTTTGAGACATTTTATGTAAGAACAAATAATTTGAGCAGACAGATTTGTATGAAAATGTTACAATACACCCACAGAAAATTCTCTCAACTTAGGGGTTTTTTGGCATATTAATGGAAATGACTTTAGAAATGTTAACTAAGCTAGCAAGACTATTATTGATGTGCCAGATTTCAGAATGTTTGTTTATATTAGTTTGATTTCCTCACAATAGTACCATAATTCTGAAATTTTACTTGTAGAAAACGTTCTAAAAGTCCACATGGTTGGCAGTGTTTTTTGTTACAGTCCAATACCTACAAAAACAGTAATAGCTTATAGTCCAAGGGCTCCGGGTAACATATTTAAAGAAAATAAGTCTTCATGGACAGTTTATTTCTGGAACAAAAAAATCCTTTAGACTGAAGGCATGCACTTTCTTTTAAAAATATGTCACATTAAGAAGAAACAACTTTTATATACAGTATTTTCTGAAAGTGTATTTTGTGTGGGCGTATCTTTTTCCTTTCAGCATTCCTTTAAGCAGTAAAAAACCCCAAGCCAGAAATAATTGCTGCAAAGGGCTTAACATTCTATACCCAGAGACTTACTGAGTGTATGTGTGCATATCCTGAAATTAGGGAAAGGTTTGATTCTTGCAGCTTAAAATAGAAATGTTTTTACCATAGAATCCCACCTTCTGATTAATGCAAAACAAGAGCTGTTTTCTTCTTTCTGCAATTAGTGCTTTGCAGATCTTTTATAAAAATACAAACGGCCGGACTAGGTGAAACTCATTAACTGAAGAGGAGGATAAGTGTCTCCACAACTAAGAGGGAGGACTGGCGCAGGGTCTGAGTGAAACAAAGGCCCCTCAAAGTTTGGCAGAGGCCACAGCAAACCTGTTTCAAAAATGCTTACTCAGCAGATGTGACCTTTTCCTAAATGTTTTTGGGTTTTACAAGAATCTGACTTACCTTTTCCAATTGAGGCACGGAAACCAAAAGCCAGAATCAAAGTTGCAGACAGGAACATAGGGATTGCAGGTACTTTTCTGTAATATGTGTTGGGATGTATATTGAAGTGCTGTGTGTGCGAGAGTGTGTGCAGTTTAGAAGGACACAAGAAGGGTGTTTTGTATATGGAAGGATGGGGGTGTAACCCAGTTGTCTTCTATTTAAGTCTTTGCCTAGAGCTAAAACTTAATGGTCAGAACAAGTAGTCAGTCAGACTTCTATCAACACAGATGTTGTGTTCAAACTCCATTCGGCTAGCGACTGTTTACTTTCAATTTAAAGCAAATCAGAGACTCAGTCCTGTTCACTAAATGCAAGCATCTTCCATAGACTTGCTTTGTTAACTGCATTGAATACTGATTATTTTAAAAGACTTTTTAGAATAAATTTGTGAGCCATAATTATATAAAGACCTATCAATTGGATTTTTAGATGTGAATTTGTGCCGAAGAGAACATAATGCATTATGTGGTGGCAACACAAATTTCAGACAGAGTTCAAAGCATGGATAATACTCCCTCACTGCTTACCATAACCCTAATGTGTGGATGAAACCCTGTATGTTAATTATTTGAGTACAGTTTTTTGAAACACTATTACTTGTTATCCTGCAACCCAGTGAGAGAAAAATGATACATTTTTAAACATATAAATACCCTTTCACTACTAGTGAGATTTGGTGAACATCTGGGGAAGTTTCAAAGAAGATACCTAGACTGGGGAACTGCATTCGCATCCCATCAGGAATTTGCGCTCTCCAGTAAGTATTGAGATAACTTTGTGATTTCAATATCACTTTTGTTTTTATTATTTTTAACTTTAGAGGTAATGGAAGTTTCTGGGAGAGGTGGGTTTGGTTTTGTTTTTGCTTTAGAATGTTTACCTGCAATTGAATGAAATGCCTTTCGTTTTTTGAAATTCCATGTAACCTTCAGTAATTGTTTTAGGTGACTTCTAAAAAAAAAGTTCACTAGGAACATTGCCTAAATTTAAGTTGTGCAAACTGTTTTGCAGTAGTGAACAGCTGTATTCCTATTTCATACACATCAATTAAAGCCTGTTCTCTTTTGGCCCTCATTCCATAAATAAGGCATGGAGAAACAAGCCACAGGAGGATTCTGCTTTACTGGGTGGAGGAGAAATCCATCGAGAATGGGCCGTTTGCTAGTTCATTCGTTCATTCCTGATGGGAAATAGCAGAGCAGTGGATCACCAGGAATAGAGTCTGGCGAGATCGCAGCTCCAGGACCCTTTCGGGGTGGGCAGAAGGCGTCAGTCAGTGGGACGGAGCCAGATCGAGGAATTGGGAGCTCTAACTTGACTCTTCAGGGAATGTCCGGATTTTAGATTTCAAAGCATAGCTAAATTCGGTTACTTTCACACTTGGAACTTAAAACAGCAGCCTCGGAAGGAAGACCATTTCTGGTATTCTACAGCTCTGCTGCTTGCATCTGTACAGGGAGTTGAGATGCAGCGGCAGGTTGAGAAGCTGCGGCGCCGCGTGAGGGGACGCGGACGAGGAAGGAGGGTGCGCCCGAGGGTGGAGGAAGGAGCTTTCCGCGCCCATCCTGTGCGTGCGGCCGGCTCGCGGGGCTCCCGGGAAGGCCAGTCGCGGCGTCTGCGGGGTGGGCCGGGCGGCTAATGAGCCGCTGGGGAGACCCAGGCGCCGGGCGCGTGCCCCACGTGCATTGAGGGCCGGCACTTCCCAACCCCGCTGGGAGAAAGTTGAGCCAAGCACCTAGGACCTGAGCCCTGAGTAGCCCGCGGGTCCCGGGAACCGCCACCATCCCGCCCCCGGCTGCGAGGTCGCCGCGCCCGGGCCCTTCATTTCGGTCCAGGCGCTCCCAGCAAGGAAGTGCTGGGACCCCGGCCTCACCCGGCCTGTTCCTGGCATCCCACGTCATCGTACGAAAATTAACCTATCGCTCATTACACCCAATTTGCCTTTGTAACGCTAAATGGCAATTTAATACCAGTTTGTAGACGGCTTTGTACATTAACATACATTACCCCATTTGATCTTTAAAGGGAAGACAACTGCTCATTACGGGCCCTTAGCCCCAGAGTAGTCAAGCTGTTTCCAGGTTCTAAGATTTTTTTTTGTTTGTTTAATAGAAGACCCTGAAAAAATGTGCCGTTTAAAGAGAATATAATTGCGTACAAATAACTACTTAAAATTGGCCCAACGAATTTATTTTTACATCAGAATTTGGAGGAGATATTTACAGCTTTAAACATTAAAGCTCTAAAAAGCATTGTGCTTATTGAAATGGGCAGGGCATTTTCCTGGAAGATTCAAACGCGGAGACAAGTTGGAAAGAGATGAAGACTAAGGATGGAGAGGCAGCAGCAGGGGTGAGGTCAGGAGCAGGGCCTGAAGCTGGCTCAGGGAGGGAACACCTGCCAATTCTGCAGAGGAAATCTGATGTCATCAGTTTCTCCATCAGGCCTTTTGCTCAGATGTCTTCCAAACAGTGCTTTAAACATTCAGTCAAAAACTGAATTCTCAAGACAGCTTAAAATAAAACTAAGTCAAAACTAAAGGTATGAGAATATAAAGAGTGGAATTGTGGGTTTTGACTGTGAACTATGAACAGTAAAACATTTACTCCTTTGGAAAATGCAATGCTTTACTGAGATAGCTATCTATATTTTTAATACTTGGGAGATAAACTTATAGAGAAATTTAATAGAAGACATTATCACTTGAATGTTGAGCGAAGGCAATTATGTAAGGGTTGGATTGGTAATTCCTGATGGAGAGACTCTGTCTCAACAATAAAGGATCCTGCTCTGGTCACCCATCATTAGCAATGAACTCAATAACTACAAAATACCTTCCTATTCAAGGTTGAGGTGAGATTTTTTTTCACCCCCCCAGACTAAGTTTAGCAAGTACGCTTCAGTTGAATATTAAAGCAAAAATGCCCTAAGTCAGGAGGTCAAAGAGAAACTTTACCTCACAATCTTGGGCTAGGAGGGAAAAACTGAAACAAAGCAATAGTCTTTGTATGTATGTCTAAATATGTTTTGGTAATCAAATGAAAATGCATACGTAAGTGCCGTATGTGAACTCCAAACACACATTTAAGCAATTTATAGTGTGCTTAGTGTAGCAAGGAAAAACATGAGTACAAATTGCAATCTAATGAAATACAAAAAATATGCTAAGGAGCATAGACTATTTGGCCATTAATTGTCAACTTGAAGATTTAAAACAAGTCCTTAAAACTGGAGCACAAGTCTACATTAAATTTGTAAAAATGTTATTTATCTCACAAAGATTTTTGAGTTAGCCAGATCAGTCACTGACATACTAATACAACAAAGTTAAAGCTTTTGTTATGTCTTGCTGACCCTATCTTTTAAAATCTACTTCTTCAAATTGACTTCTTTGTCCTTTGGTTTGACATCTGATTATAGAAATAAAGAGTTTTCTGCAAAAGTTAGTTTTAAAAAACCATGCTTGGTCAAGATTTTCAAAGTAGAAATACTGCAAAATAACAAGAACACAAAACAGAGTTTCAAAAGTTTAACTTTATTTTTTTTTTACTAAAGTCCAGAAATTTCTGTAAGACAAGTACATTAATGAAATGTTTCCAAAGAAATACTGAACAATATATACTCTAGTTTGCTGAGGGTTCCAGCTCAAGAGTTCAAACCTAATTCTTGTGCAATAAAAATCAGCATGGATCTTAGATGATCTAGAATACACTGTGTTTTGAAATCCACAGCTGGTTTCATTTTTAACCATAATGAAAAACCAGTACTCCTATTCCATCAAATTGTGTTTTATAAGCAATAATAAATTCAGATCCACTGTATTATGCAACATACATCTTTGGAAAGCAACATAAACAGTGAGATCAGATCAGTAGAAATATACACAGTTAAAAGAAATACACAAAGTACTGTAGTTTTATTAAAAACTACTACTTGAGAAAGAAATCTTTCCACAAATAGCATAAAACTGTAGAATGATGAAAGGATTTGGGAAAGCTTTACAAAAGCTTAATTCCAATTGTATCTTCCTGAGGGTGGTGGCAAAGGGTATTTCCTTCCTTCTCTGGGATATCCCTGAAAATAAACAAAAGAAAAGAGTTTATTTTCTGGACTGATACTCCTGCAAGTCAGTTAATTTTACACTTCTATGGAAAAATACATCATAAAGAAACTGAGTATGTGTTAAAGGTACAGCACATGGAAAGGTCCCATAAACAGGTGCTTTGATCCAGAGCTTTAACACAAACTTGTTGCAAAGTTGGAGGCTAGCACAAATGCTATTACTGAAAAATAAAAAAAAAAAAAAAACCTTAACAATCACAAATGCACACAAATGCACTAGAGTTAAGTGTTTTGTGTAAACAACATGTACAGACAGTGGTTCTCAATTTTCCCACCGTCCTAGCAGTAGTAATTCAAGTCACTTTGTTGTAAGATACCCACATCAATTTAGACTTATTACACAAGGAAAGTAACTTTGCTTTAAACAAGGCAAGAGCTTGCTAAGTCAGTTAGGCCAAATTGATTTTAGGGATTTTTTTATTTAGCAACAAAAAGTAGGACATTAAATGATATATTAAGGTTATTACACAATCCATTAGCAATGACCTTTATAACAAACATATCCTAGAATGCTTGCAAATAACATTTCTGTATAACAAAAGATAAATCTGACACCTCTTCACTGTAAGTCCTTTTCTAGGCCTCTAGGGTTTTGAAATGGAACCCCCTCCCACCTCATTTTGCCACCCAGAGAGCACTTCAGTACTTTAAATATGAACATGTGCAGACTCAAAGCCAGAATGTAGGCTAAGGCCTTGTTTGGTCATATAAAACTTCACTAAACATACAATGAAGTAATGATTTTATGTTTTTAACAACAGACTTCTGCAATTTAATAGTGCTTCAAACATTGTGGTTTAATAAAAAGTATCTCCGTGGAAAAGAGACTGAGAAAGAAGAAATGTTATTTTCAAAAAGTCCTAAAAGAATAATAAATTTACCAATTAGTTTATATATTTTAAGTAAATAAGAATTTTACCTCCTACAATAGCAGAGAGTTCCTTTAAAAGGAAGATCTCCAAAGGAGGAAGGAAAATGGATGAACTGGGGTCAGCAGTCTAGGCAGCCAGCCCCCAGCTCTCCCGCCCAACTGTGTGGGGTTTTTAGGGTTTCAGTTCCTGACTTGGAAAATGAGGTGACTAGACTATACATTCTCCAAGTTTCTTTCAGTTACAAATATGTCCTCACTTCAAAAATGCTCATCACTGAAACTGCCTAGTGCCATCTAACCACAGTAACATAAAGAGCCTTAATTCACTGATGTGATTTTGAGGGGTCCTGGTTTGAAATAATTCAAAGCAAAATTCTATAAACTGATTTAAATAAACTGTAAAAAAATCCTCTCAGAAGACATTAACTATTTGCAGTTAAGGTGATTATCTTCTTGTAAGGTGGAGATACTTGTAAGAATACATCAAAAAAGTATACAAAATATGTTCCTTAGCTGTGAGAAGAGAGGTCTTACTAATTAATATGTGAAGCACTGCAGAAGGCCTGGAGGCAACACCAGGTAAGCAATTTAAAAACCACTTCACATCACTGCAGGTGCCAAACTCCATAAACACTACACTCTGAATCATAGCATTCCAATCTTGTTCTCTAGTAAGGATTCCATTAAGAGCATGTAAATACTGGCCAGGCTGTCAAATTGCTGGAGGAAATTATGTCAAACAGACCTCAGTCTTAAATGCTGCTAAAACTGGATGCTGTAAAGAGAAAGAACTGAAGCTTACATATACTAAATTTGTCTAGGAATTATGACATTCAGTGATACAGCTGCTTACATTGAGAAGAAAAATATGTGGAAGATTATCAAGCAGAGATTTGAGGAGGGATATCAGATGAATCAAGACAGGAGACTTCTAAAATGACATTTTAAAATGACTTCTAAAAGACAACAGCTGAAAAAGTAGACTTACTTTCCAGCTTCCAGAAAATCACCCATTATGAGGGATCTAGGTTCTACTAAAGAACAATATCCTTAAAGAAAAAACAATGTTTTGGTGACTGACTACATTTGGACTAATTATCACTGACTGCTATGATTTAAAGGGCTTTTGGGTTAGAAATTCTTTGGCATCTTCAAGGTATATAACCTATTTAGTGAGGCAGGTACTCAACCCATATACATTTTTAATGACAGACCAAAGTTCAGCCAAGATACTCTATCAGTGTCTTCTCCAGAAATGTTGGTAAGAAAATATGGAGTCCTGTGAGCCTTGCTGAAATATAAAGTGAGCAGTATGCTTTTCATCCCACAACCCATTTACCTGTCTCCCTCCACGATCATCTCGTCTGGGTGGATACCCACCAGGCCCAGCTAGCATCTGGTACTGGTTTGGCTGGAAGGCTGCATTCTGGGTTTGCAGCATCCGGTTCCATGGGAGCAGAGGTTCAGCCCCAACGCCTCTGTAGAAAAGTACCAGGTTTACATCAGAAGCCATGCCTACTATACAGCACAAAGCCTAAAAGTGGCAGGTATCATCTCCAAATTTTAGTACAATCCAATTTACCTGGATTTATCATATGGGATACAGAGTATCAGAATGGCCTTTGTGTCCCTTATATCCAATATAATCTAACATGTTTCATGAAGCATGAGCATTTATTACAATGGATGTTGAAACTCAACTGAGAAGTTCTGACTTTTAAAAATTATTTTGTTCATTTTCAATTGGGAAATTTCCTTTTTAGTCACTTAAAGATGTAGACCCAAGATCACCAAGTTGGCTACATTTAAGATGCTATCCAAATAGTAAACATGTACACGACAGGAGAATGAGGCTTTATTTTCAAAAATGTCCAGACTCGTTCTTGGATCCATTCTTTCTACTTAATTGCAGGTTGCAAATGAATTCTTACTGCTGAGTATTTTGAATCCAGGGTAGGAGACTTGGCTGTTTTTTCCCATCCATTATTCTGTTCAATATGTCAGAAGGTCTGATTGGGAGGAAACCTTTTCAAGTTCTATTGATGCAGCTTTCAATTGACCACGGTGACCTAGCAACATGAGCACTAATTGGCATGGGCTGACTGGCATTTGGTGTACAGTTTACATGGGAACACAGATTCAACGGCTATTATAACCCAGTTTGCTGTCCCAGATTACTAGTCGAAAGAAATGTTTTAATTGTCTTCAAGTGCCTATTTTAACTTTGCAGATGCAAAGCAAAAGGTATAATGTACTAAATCATAACTTAATTAAAAACTGTCACATAAACAATGTAGCAAGGATATATACCTTCTAAAGGCAATCACCATTTAAGACTTTCCCCTTAAGGCACTTTCCATAACTTCCATTTTATGGAGGGCACTATAAAGAATAAACAGAGGCAAATGCGCCAGTATATTTGAACATTAAAAGCTTTGGGGCCACTGACCATGTTAGGAGGAATTCAATAAAACTTTAAATTCACTGAAGTGCTGACTAGCTGGTAATCAGTTATAACCATAGCAGCATAAGAATTTCAATTCCGAGGTCTTAGGGGAAAAAAGCCCGGTGCTGGGCTCACTGGGTAAAGCATTCTTCTCACATCTATTCAAGCCTGAATCCATCCTCTCTACCCCCACTCTCCTCCCTTCACTTGGAGCTTGCCTTCTTTTTATTAAAACAACACCAGAGATAATTATTTTTGTGTGATGGCTCGAAGAGATGAACTGCTCTCTGAAGAACTCTAGAAAGACTAAAGCTTTTCTTTACAGTTGGTAGCTGAAACCAGAGCTCTAATAACAATATGTTATAAGTAATTCAGAATACAATTAAAAATAAGTTTTTATCTCAGAAAGAAAATGCATATGGCTAGGGCTTTTAATTATTTTTCAGGATAATTACTAGCACAAATATATTTTAGCAAGAATGCCTCCATTTATTTTAGCAAAAACAGCTCCATGTGCAGAGATAGGAATGGTCTCTTCCAGTCTCTGCAGGAGTGAAGAGCTAAACTAAGGTTTGTGCTGTAACCAAAGTCTCCTCAAAACTGGGCCAATTAATGCAAAACCTATAGGCTAAAAATACAATTCATATCTTAACTATGATCAGTTTTTCTTTTGAGTCTTACAATAATAAAATTCAACTGAGTTTTAGGAAGATCTGCTGGCATAAATAATATACATTATAAATGCAATTCAAAACTATTTTATGTTCCAAAAACAGATTAAGAACAAAGCCACAGTTTAAAAACACAAGTTCTTTTTGTTTGATTACTTATAATGTTTTTTGACAAAGATAATTTTTATGGAAAAAATCATCAATAATTAAAATTAAACAGAAGAAAAAAGCAAGGATGTCATGTACTACCCTCTTCTGACTTTTATGACAGAAAGGCCTTTATTTTCAACAAGTTTATCTATATGTCTAGACTAATTATATAATTTGCAAATACTTACAAAACTAAAAATTTGCCTAGGAAATTATGTTTAAAAATCTGGGATGGAAGCACAGAGACTGACATATCCTAACTTCTAAAAATTAGCAATGAGGCCAGGCACAGTAGCTCAGCCTGTCATCCAGCACTCCAGGAGGCCGAGGCAGGCAGATCACTTCAGCAGGAGTTTGAGACCAGCCTGGGCAACATGGCAAAACCCCGTCTCTAATAAAAATACAAAAATCAGCCAGGCATGGTAGTGTAGGGGCTTGCAGTCCCAGCTACTTGGGAGGCTGAGGCATAAGAATCACTTGAATCTGGATGGCAGAAGCTGCAGTGAGCCAAGATCATGACATTACACTCTAGCCTAGGTGATGGAGTGAGACCTTGTCTCAGTAAATAAATAAATAAATAAATAAATAAATAAAGTTAATAAATAAGGCAACTTATTTGAGCCATTTGGCATCGTAGATGACAACAATATTCTTAAGTTTCCAGATTGTTTTGGAAAGTTACTGGCAATGTGAACTACTATGAATTTGGATATTTTAAATGTATACATATGGTAAAACCGGAGTTTTAAAAGATATTTCATGATTGAGCTTAACACCCATAGGAAAAAAATTAAATGGCTGCCTTGCAAATGACTGAAAAAGAGGCCTCCATCGACAAGAAGAATCCAAACAATGTGGCAGAACTCAAGTGACAAAGATAACGCTGGGTATCTATTAACTCTAGGCTGTGTCTGTGTTGGGAGGATCTTCCTGTTGTATTTTTAAATCTACTGGATATATGGATTATACATACCATCTTGAAGTAGAAAATATTCAAGAAATGCAATGTAATTAAAAAAAAAAGACACTCAAGTCTCTTAATAGGATTCTCAACAAACACTCAGAATAGTGCCATGGAAACATACTGAACTAAGGACTGGTAAAAATCTGGTTCTGGACAAAATGGTGTATTTCTTAAATATGTGTAGGACTTTTATGATAGAACTCTATTATGCTCACATTTACCTTTTGCTTTCAGGTATAATTTTAAGTATTTGACTAAAACTAAACCAAAAAACATCCCCACAAAACTTGTCACTAACCTGCTGGGTTCACAAAGTCAGAATAATACTAGTACTTGGCTAGGGTAGAATAAGAAAAAAACCTGATGGACAGCAGGGCAAGGGAAGGGACAATGATGACGATCTTAGGAAAACTTTTAATGTGAACAGAGGGGAGGAAAGCTGTTGGGGCCTTAGAAGTGGAAACAGATCCTTTACTTCCTTTGAAGTCCCTACGTCTTTATATTATGCTCAGAGTAAATATTCTGGTAAGTTTTGTTCCAGTGAAAAGTTTCTTGGTAAAGAATGGCACAAAAGAGTGACCTTAGGTAAGCTGCTGAACTTCTCCGTGCCTCACTTTCTTCATTTGCAAAAATGTAAAAATAATAGCATCTATTTCAATGCATTGCTGGGAGGAATAAATGAAATCATTCTTATTAAAGGATGTGAACAGTGTTAACATTTCGTAAGCAGACAAACATTTGCCATTATTATCAGTATGGAAAGTGAGCAATAAGATAGGGAAACCAAGTATATAATTTAGGAAAAATTTACCCCTTACTCATTTAATTTCTGCTTAAAATTGGTGGTACCGAGGAAAATGAAACAGCACATACTGTGTGCTTTCAGAAAATATACTAAAATCAAAACATTAATACACACATTGCTAGTCGTACTACATTTAATGAGACTTGCACTAAGTTGATACTATCAGTAAACATCGAATAACATGATTCCTTTTATCCTCTTGAAGATAACAGTGAAATGAAGTTTTGGAGTCTCTAAAGAGTTATAAAGTTTTCTTAAAAGGGGAGCTGCATTTAGAACCCCATTTATAAAAACACTTTATTCATTTCAGATGTGAACAGATTGAGATTGTTAACATGGCAGAGGAGAAGATAATAGAACAGATTAAAACTGGGAAGGCAAAAAAGAAAGCCTTATTATGATGTGGCTTAATTTGTTTTTGCATTTACTGATGTTGGCAAAACCATCGTGAAATGATGCATTTTAAAGCTGGCCTTTAAAAATTATTCTACAGAAGTTAATTATTCATAACGTGCCTAGTTGTCTTGTCATACAGAGTCCATCTGACTTAGGAGCATACAACTTATCAATGAAGGAATACATGTTAAACATCCCTTGTTATTAAACCATGTCACATTCTTCCTAGTCCATGGTACTTATTAGACTGCAGATCCCATAATCCTCTTCTGAGTCCCTTCTGCGTTTAATTCAGTTCAGTCTTAAGTAGTTAAAGAAACTGTTTTCAGTGGCAACTAATAACTACTGACCTACAGTGACACTGCCCTACAATAGGCTTGTCAGCCCTGAAAAAGTTGTACCAAAGAAGCTGATTAGGACTTCAAGAGGTTTGCAGCAAGAATCAATGGTTGGTCTGTACTAACGCTGCATTGCCCGCACAGAAATGATAAAAGTGGAACACCATTAGTTATGCCTCATTAAGCTGCACAACCCTTCTAAAAAGAAATTTGTTTAGCCTGACCAAAACCTAATACCGTTTTAAGCTGTGTTGCATTTTTCAGGGCATCTCAAAAGCATCAATAAAATAAAGGCAAAGAACCAAGAAAAGTAAGAAAGTATATTAAACATGAGTCTTTTAATTCAAAGTATTAGCTATATACTTCCTTTTTAAAGGACAGGCACAAGGGAAACTGTTTTTGGTGGGAAAAAGTACATTTCAAACCACGGAGGTTTTAGCTTCCATAAAACCCGTAAGCCCCAAATGTTGGTGTCAGAAAGTATTTAAAAGTCATGTCTACTTTAATATTACCTGTCAAACCTTTGCTGCTGGAAAAGGGGAGGAGGACCTCGCCAGGAATCCTGGGGCCTCATATCTGAAAAAGAAACAGAAAGGATTAAGAAGATTTTTTAAAGTAACCAATATTCGACTACCCAATATTTTATAATTAAAAGTTCTTGAAAAGAATCTGAGAAAGACTGTAAACTAAATAAACTAGTATCATAATAACACACGCCACAAACGTATAAAGATAGGTAACTAACAGGGTCAGCAAATTTTTTGTTTTATTATTTTTCCTTTGATAACAAAATAGGTTTAGTAATCCCTGGCCACTAAACTCACATAATCGTGTGTGTGTGTGTGTGTGTGTGTGTGTGTGTGTGTGTAGTAAAGATATATATATTTTACACAGTTTTTACATTTATATTTTAAATGCTGTGCAAAAGGAAAGGTTTAGTTCTTTTCCATAAATAGAATTAATACAAACTGAATGAATAGTATCTACAACAGAAATCCTGAAATTTTCCTTCTGAAGGCATAAATTGCTATCACTAACATTAAACAAAGCACACACAATCTCTCCAACACAAACCAAGAAAACAGGTTAAGGAAGGGACCACCCATTTCTCCATCTTTTCTGATAGTTTTCTTGTAACACAAAGCTGAACTAGCAACATCATCTAACTAGAAGAAACAATTAAATGGCTCCAGCTCTTCTATGTAAACTGACGGATATGGGATGAAAGAAACATCTGGGCCTGTCTATATCAACGAACCACAGCTTGCAGTCACTTCACCTTCAGCGGGGTCTGCTGTGACCTAATTAAAACTGCTGGTTCCAGAAGTTGTCTAATGAGATCACCGTGCGAGGACAGTAACCTCCTCTAGACTCCCGAGACCAAGGACAACAAGGCTTACCATAATGTATTCAGGCTCACATTTTAATAGAAACACAAACTAAAAAATGCTTTTCAAAATTACTTGCTTAAAGAATAGAAGAGTTGACAGCTTATCTCTGGTTAGAAACCAAAAATATATATGGTTTTTTACTTGAGAGAGAGAGAGAGAGAAAGAAAAAAGTAGAATCACGCTTTAAAAGCCCCATACCAAAGAACATGGAATCAATAAAATATCTAGCTGCTCACAATGATTCTAGCTCACAACTGGCGGCCTCAGCCCTGGGCTTCCTTCCCATCTTGACATGCTGAGAAGGCCAGACTGAAGAAAGTTTTCTTTATGTGGACAAACTACCTGAAGGTGGGCAATCTGCAGCTGCCACAGCCACTCCCACCTCAGTCCATGGCCAGCTGGAAAAGTTTCTGCAGCCATACCCATGGGTGCCAAACATACCTCTCAGAAAGGTGCAGGAAGCCCTTCACCAGCTGTCACTTCCAGGCAGATTCCCATTGTGAATTAAAAGGTAGTATCTTTAGTCAATTGGAATTAAGTTCCTTTTTCATCTCTTAAAAACCAAACTTCTAGCAGTCAAACTGAGTAACAATGTGGAGGATGCTGATTACCACACACTCCACAGAAAACAGAGGAAGACAGTTCCCCACCCTAGGCCCAGAGTAAGTTCTGAGTCATTACTACAGACTATACACTATCAAAAAATCAATTTTCTGAAGAGGTAAAAGTAAAAAATTCTTACAATAATGGCAATCATTTGTATGGTTTATTTCTATGCAAAAACTTAAGATACATTTACATATGACTTTCAGTGAGTTACCATTTGTGAGAAAGTAATCTACTGAAAGTAAAATCAATGTTTGAGCCACTTTTTCAGCTCATGTACAAAATTAGTTTAGTGAGAATCAGTTAAAATGTTCCCAGAAGAATTTCATTTTAGTGCCCTTATATATACAAAATTTACAAATGTAAAAAACAGAAGTCAAAAGCAGTACAGCAAATATTCATCCGGACCCCTGTCTACCTCTATACTTCACATCCCCTGGAATCACTGTGGTTACCCTGGAAACACACCCTTTTTTACCATTAGGACTTAATTCCATATTGCGGTTTCCTGGTGTCTCTTTACATATGGTATAATCGCAGGATACACATTCTCCATGGTACTTATGAAAGCTTCCACGGTGGCTCCCTAATAACGTTAAAATCGAATGAAGACAATACAAAGATACAGCTACATTAAGAGAAACCTTCAGAAACAATCTCATGTTTTAAGAAAAATAAAGACGGGAAAAAAACTTGTATATTTTCTCCTAGAAACTGTGCTAATGCAGATGAAGCCATCAACACCCGTAATATATATTCATTAGACTCAAACATGCTATTCTTAGATTAAGCACAGCAGTATTTCTAAGTAGAACTGGAATGTAAAGTTTACTAAGTATAAATGCTTTTTTTGGAGGAGGAAATAATTGTCTAACCTATACACCTAGAAATGTCTTAAAAAACAGCAAATGTTCCTAATATATCACTTCTAGTGTGCCAGTTGCCTCTCTATTTTCCATTTTCTATCTCTCACCGCCAGGACAATTTTTTTTTTCCATATAAATTCAGCACATACGAATATTAACAGTTTTTTGTTAAAACCTAAGCAAATTTTCCAAAACTTTCAATAAACTCTGATGCAATTATTAAAACACTCCTTGTTTTCAATCCAAAAAGAAAAATAAAAAGGCTCAAAGAAATATTTCAAGGTTATTTTTAACCAAATTTCTTTATATGGCTCTTAGTAACATATATAACCTGGAAGTATTCATAAAGTAGAAATATTTCCTGGCTGATCTGTAATGAAGTAGATGGTAAAACAAACTTATTATCATTCATTTGTATGGCTCTAACAGAAGATCCATTTGAGAGGAAGAAAAAAAATTCTGAGATAGTGAATTGCACTTCAGAAGGTACAGGCGAGAGTAGAAAAATGACAGTTAATTTTTTCCTTTGGTCTTTAAAAACTTACCCCTTTTCTAGAGCTCTAAGGCCATGTAAACCAAGCTTCGCCAATAGCTTCTCAAGTGACAATTTACCTAATCAGCGTGGCAATCACAGAAAAGATTCCATGTTTACTGTTGCACTAGGCAAAAATCACTTTTCAATGTGGCTAATTGACAAGTTTACAGACTAAAATGAAGAGAAGTCACATTTAAGGTTCTCTGGGCTACAAAAACCAAATGCTTTATTCAGACTGAGTACTCAGGGCTACACTCGACTCCAACAAGTTATCAGTACTCTGACAATTACTCATCAGTCAAAACTGACATATCAAAGACAAATCAAACACCAACAATAAGAAACACCTACAGCAGACGTTTGTCAGAGAGTTGTCAGTTTGACCAAATGGCCCTTCTTGAGTGCAATTTCATACTACACGAAAATGATTATACTAAAAATACTTTAGACTGAATAAATGCCTTAGAACTCAATCTTACTAAAACAAGCTATTTGACTAAATTTTAAAGTTCAAAATTCTATAAAAGATGATCTTTTATCACTTAATACTTTCACAGTACTTACTATATACAAGGTACTATTTTAAGTGCTTAGCTTCTTAAATTCATTTAGTCTGGTTATTTTGTCAGATAAATATTCTTATCCTCTGTACTAGTTTTGAAATGAGGAAACTGGGGCAATGACCAAACCTGTCAGAGGTCACACAACTATTAAGGGTCAGAGTGAGGCCAGGGGCTATGTTTTCGTAACCACTCTCTACTACACTGTGCAATCTCAAAGTTTCACATGCATTTATGCTGTCGGTTGAGATGGCACTTCATATTAATTTATTTCAGAAGAAGCAGAGGAGAATCACCCATGATTTTGTGCTGCTTAATCAGGAGGCTCAGAAACTTAGGGTTTCAACAAGGTTGGATGGGGGGTTTAACAACTACTCTCAACATCTTAAAGGTTTACAACTGACATTACTACTCATAGCCAATTAGGATAGGAAAGAAAAATAACACACATTTTAGTTGTAAACATTTAGGCAAATACAGGATTTATAGGGAGAAAATAAGAAAACATCTTGGCTAAAACACTGGAATCTCTGCTCTTTTTAAAAGGATAATACTGCCCCTCAAAATCTGGCACTTAAAATATAAAGAGAAGGGATCAGGTAAAAATCAGTATCAGAGGTTCCTGAAGCGCAAACCAAAACATCACTCCAAAGAGCTCAGCTGGTCTGTCGAGGGACAGAAAGAGCGGAGAGGCGCTCTCGAAGCTGTGACAGCCTGGGCGAAATGAATCAGGTCCCCTTCCTGGTCAAGCCTACCTCCCTAGGGACAAAAAGGTACCTCTCTGCCCTCATAGCCAGAGGAAGCAATGGAGAGATGTGGCGCTTAGATTCACTTTACAATCCCGTCCATCCAAGTCTGAATCATCTTAAAGATGCTTTTCCTTGCCCTCTATCTCCTCCCTTTTGTGTTTTTCTTCCTCTTATAGCTAGATATGGAAGAATGGATGAAAGATTGATACACAGGTGAGGACTGGTTCTATATAAATATTGAATCTAGAAGTAACGAGATCACAAAACAAATATGTCAGAAGTCTTAATGACAGTAAACTAAAAGAACCACAGGCCAGACGTGGTGGCTCACGCCTGTAATCCCAACACTTTGGGAGGCTGAGGCGGGTGGATCACTTGAGGCCAGGAGTTTGAGACCAGCCTGCACAACATGGCAAAACGCTGACTCTACTAAAAATACAAAAATTAGCTGGGCATGGTGGTGCATACTTGTAATCCCAGCTACTTGGGAGGCTAAGGCAGGAGAATTGCTTGAACCTGGAAGGCAAAGGTGCAGCGAGCTGAGATTGTGCCACTGCACTCCAGCCTGGGTGGCAGAGCAAGACTCTGACTAAAAAAAAAAAAAAACCAACAAATCATATGTTGGACTATGTGTAAAGAATATTAGGAAAACATCAGATTTCCTTTTTTCGTTGTCTGCAGCATTTGCCTGAGCTTATCATACTTTAATGACCATTCTAGATCAAGCTAATTATTTATCCAATACATTTCTTACAAAAGTATCAGGGAATGATTTGTGAAATGACATGGTTGCCTTCAAGGAAGTCCAAATTCTTAACCCAAGCTTTCCAAGGTTTTCTTATAACCAAGAGCAATCAAAATCTATTAATCTATTCAAATCTTTTTTGAGCTTTTACATTTCTAGTTTATATGCAGACAATCCCCAAATTTCTCTCTAACTATGTCCTCTCTCTCTTGAGCAAGAACTTGACTCCTATGACCACCTAGCACAGATGCCTCTAATGTCTTTCGGGCACGCCAACCCTCACAAATCACTCATCACATTCTTTCATATTCCTTCACCATCTTGGGTTTCCAAAGTCTGTGAAAGGCCTCAGGAAGCACCCAGGCATCCACAGTGGACACACAGGACTCTTCATTCCCTTCTTCCTCTCCTCCTCACTCTTCATATTCAATTATCCAGACTTTCAGCCTTCCCTTCCTCCCACCTTCCGGACTTTGGATCCACTCTGCCACAGTGTAGTTCAGACCCTCATCATCTCTCCTTAACCCACAGAGTTGTGGTTCTAGAATGGAAATGTTATCTGGTTCATTCTTCTGCTAAAGTTTTTAAAACCTTATAAACAAACAGACTAGTGCCCAAATTAAATCAGCAAGGGACAAGAACAGCCAACTTACGAAAGAAAAACTGGTCAGTAAAAATATGACCAAAGTAGCAATTGAAAAATCTTATCTTAAAACAAAGACACATTATTTCTTATCAAATTAGCAAGAACTTTATTTTATGTTAAAGAGACAGGGTCTTGCTGTTACCCAGGCTGGCGCTATCATAGCTCACTGCAGCCTCAAACTCCCCGACTCAACCAATCCTCCCACCACAGCCTCCTGAGTAGCTGAGACTAGAGGCACATACCACCACGCCTGGTTAAATTTGTGCTTGGATTACAGGTGTGAGCCACTGCACCCGCCCAAGAACTTTTAAAAAATAACACCTGGTATTGGTGGGAGTGGGATATTAGACATTCTCATATGCTATTGTAGGAAGTATAAATTGGTATACTCTCATTTAGAGGTTAATGTGGTGATATTGACCAAAAGTCTAGAAATTCACCATACCTTCTGACCCAGCAATACCATTTCTAGAAATTTAGCCTGCAGTTAAGAAATAAATATATTTTTAAAAGATTATTAGAAAAGCCCTAGATATTAAAAAAAATTAAGCAATATACTTCTAAATAATCCATGGGTACATAATGAAAAATAAAAATCGGAAAATACCATGAACTAAATGATAATAAATATGTGAGACAAAACTTTGTGGGATAAGTCTAAAGTGATTAGACAGAAATCTGTAACACTGAAGTATATATATTGGAAAAGACCAAAAACAAATTACCTAATTCTCCATCTCAAAAACTTGGAAAAGAATACCAATTTAATCCCCCCCAAAAGTAGAAGAGAATGATGAAGACAAAAGTAAAATCAATAGAAAACAAATGCACATGGAGGAGGCAAAAGGAAAAAAAAAAAATATGAAAGCCAAAGGTTAGTTCAGTGGGGGAAAAAAAAACAATAAAATTAAATAGGTTCTCAAAAAAAAAAAGTTTCTAGCAACGCTAATCATGAAGAGTGACTGTATATTATCAGTATCAGCACTTAATTTTGGAGTCTTACAGTCATTAAATATATACTTTATTTTATTTTTTATTATACTTTAAGTTCTAGGGTACATGTGCACAATGTGCAGGTTTGTTACATATGTATACATGTGCCATGTTGGTTTGTTGCACCCATTAACTCGTCATTTACATTAGGTATATCTCCTAATGCTATCCCTCCCCTTTCCCCCCTCCCCACAATAGGCCCCGGTGTGTGATGTTCCCCTTCCTGTGTCCAAGTGATCTCATTGTTCAATTCCCACCTATGAGTGAGAACATGCGGTGTTTGGTTTTCTGGTCTTGCAATAGTTGGCTGAGAATGATGGTTTCCAGCTGCATCCATGTCCCTACAAAGGACACGAACTCATCCTTTTTTATGGCTGCATAATATTCCATGGTGTATATGTGCCACATTTTCTTAATCCAGTCTGTCACTGATGGACATCTGGGTTGATTCCAAGTCTTTGTTATTGCAAATAGTGCTGCAATAAACACACCAAAAGCAACGGCAACAAAAGCCAAAACTAATAAATGGGATCTAATTAAACCAAAGAGCTTCTGCACAGCAAAAGAAACTACCATCAGTGAACAGGCAACCTATAGAATGGGAGAAAATTTTTGCAATCTACTCATCTGACAAAGGGCTAATATCCAGAATCTACAAAGAACTCAAACAAATTTACAAGAAAAAACACAAACCACCCCATCAAAAAGTGGGCAAAGGATATGAACAGACACTTCTCAAAAGAAGACATTCATATAGCCAACAGACACATGAAAAAATGCTCATCATCACTTGCCATTAGAGAAATGCAAATCAAAACCACAATGAGATACCATCTCATACCAGTTAGAATGGCAATCATTAAAAAATCAGGAAACAACAGGTGCTGGAGAGGATGTGGAGAAACAGGAACACTTTTACACTGTTGGTGGGACTGTAAACTAGTTCAACCATTGTGGAAAACAGTGTGGCGATTCCTCAAGGTTCTAGAACTAGAAACACCATTTGACCCAGCCATCCCATTACTGGGTATATACCCAAAGGATTATAAATCATGCTGCTATAAAAATATATTTCAAAATCTTACGAACAATTTCTGGCAATAAATTTGAAATTTTAGAATGGGCACACTCCCAACAACAACAACAAAAAACTTACCAAAACCAACATAAGAATTACTGAAAAATCTGAAAAGCCAGTACTAAAAAATCTATAATTGAAAACTTTTTCATAAAGGAATCTCTAAGCCCAACTGGCTTGACCACTGAATTCTTCTAAAAATTAAGAAATGACAACATTCTTATGATAACCCAGAGAACAAAAATGTAGAAAATATTTTCTAACTTGTTTTATAATGCCAAAAAAACTCTACCCCAGAACATCCAAAAAAGGGAAAGTAATACAACTAATCTCTCTCATAATACATAGATTTTAAAAATCCCACCATACAGTGACATACAGAATGTAGTGACATATAAAAAATGATGATATATATTCCAGAAATTAGGTTTACTCCAGAAATGCCATGTTGGTTTACCATTTGAAAATCAATCAGTGTAATTTACCATATTAACACAACAAAGAAACAACAACAAACAAAACCCCAGGTTTTAGAGAAAAAAAAAAGCATCTGATAAAATTCAATACCCACTAGAAACAAAGAATAGAACTTCCTCAATCTGATAAAGGTTATCTACAAAGAAAAAAACTGCAGCAAACATCATATTTAATGATGAAATAGTAAAAGTTTCCCCCTTAAAACTGATTGGGAATGAAATGAGTATATCTACCATCATCACTTCTATTAATTATGAGAGGTCCTAGCTCGTGCAATAAAGCAAAACAAAACAAACAAAAAAGGCATTAAGATTAGAAAATAAATAAATAAAATGGTCACTACTTGGAGATGACGTAATTGTGTACACAAAAAAATTCAAAAGAACATACAAACTATTAGAAGAAATGAATCTAGTAAAGATGTCAGAAACAAATATTGAAAACAAATTTTCAATGAAGTTGAAAAAATCAACTTTATCTCTATATACAAACAAGCAATTACAAAATGATATTTAAGATACTGTTACTTAAAACATCAAAACACATCAATTATATAGTATTGATTCTTTTTGTCCTGTTTTTTTTTTCTGAATTTTTTACTGTGATGATTTCAGCCTTAAAAGTTACAAGATGAGTATAAAGAATTCCCACATCCCCTTCACCCACATTCCCTAAATGCTGGCATAAACCTCTATTCATCATATGACACCAATAAAAAAGCGAAAAGGCAAATTGTCAAGTGGAAAAAGATATTTCCAATATAAAACTACTCTCATAACCAGAATATAAGAACGTCTACAAAACAAAAAGATAGATAACCCAATGTAAACCACACAAACCTTGAACACTACATCACACAAACAAAAATATCCAAATGGTTAATAAACATTTTTTAAACTGCTCTAATTAGTCACCAGGAAGATGCTAACTAAAAGTTCAGTGAGATACCCACTCCCTGCTTAGTCAAATGGCTAAAAGTGCAAAGACTGATAACATCAAGGGTTGGCAACAATATGAAGCAACCAGAACTCTCCTCCACTGCTGAAGGAGTGTAAATTCATACAAACTGAATGTCATTTGGGAAATGTGCCTGACACTTTCATTCACTAAAGCTGAACATACACACAATCCTACAATCTTGCAATTCCACTCCTATGGAGTACATTACCTATCATGAGTGTTTACATGTGTGCATCGAAGGACGCACAGGTTTCACAGCAGTCCAATCCAGCAACCTTAAACCAGAAACCAACCCAAATGTTATTCCTACTGGATAGGTAAATATATGGTGATATAGTCCTATGATTCAACACTATAAGCAACGAAAATGGATGAACTGCTGGGCACGGTGGCTCATGCCTGTAATCTCAACACTTTGTGAGGACAAGGCGTGCGGATCACGAGGTCAGGAGTTGGAGACCAGCTTGGCCAACGCGATGAAACCCCATCTCTACTAAAAATACAAAACTTAGCCGGGTGTGGTGGCATAAGCCTGTAATCCCAGCTACTCGGGAGGCTGAGGCAGAATTGCTTGAACCTAGAAGGTGGAGGCTGTAGTGAGCCAAGATCGCGCCACTGCACTCCAGCCTGGGCGACAGAGCAAGACTCCATTTCAGGGAGACAAAAAAAAAAAAAGAAAAAAGAAAAAGAAAATGGATGAACTACTGCTACAAGCAATATAAATCTCAGAGAAAAAGATTGAAAAAAAGGCAAGCTTTTAAAAGGGTAGTCATGTAGTAGCTTTTTAAACTATTAGGTAAAGTTAAAAAACAAAAAGGTAATGTATGATACTATGATACTGCAGTCAGGATAGCGGTTCCCTTTAATGGGGGTAGTGCCAGGAAAGGACACAATGGGGGGCTTCTGAGGACTGATGGGTTTCCACTGAATCTGAATGGTGGATACATGAATATATCCATTTCATAAAAACTAAACTGTACAGTTCAATTTGGCACTTTATATATGTTACATTTCAATAAAAAAGTATATGTAAAAATATACATACAATAATCTAATTTTCAAAACTTGGACACATGAAATAATAAAAAGAAACACTGCTTATTTCAGGACTATGGAATTACTGGTGTTTTCTATGTTTTATTGCTACATGCCACATTTTATTCAATTAACATGTACTGTAGTTAAAAATGCATTTTAAAAGTTTTTTAAATTAGTTTTCTTCCCCTCGTAATCTGTTCCAAGTATGCTCCCAGTCTAATTTTGTATCAGTTATGCTATGCTTAATACCACCCAACTACTTGCCATGTACTTCAAAGCTCATTGTTTTCTCTCAGCCTAGAGTAGCCCAAATTTCCCACTTTTGGGCTCAATTTAAATACCACATGACTGCCGATTTTTTGTCCATAAACTTTTTCACTCCTCCCATTCCTACGCCCTTTGAAAAGATGTTAAATGTCATTAGAGTCCCAGCACTAATCCTCAGTTGAGTCAATGTTTACAAGTCACCAGGCAGAGGGTACTTGTTTCTTGCTCTAAATCAATCCCTACTTTACAAAACATATCTCCCAATTTTTTCATGACATAACTGAAATAAAGATATTCTAACTGGAACAGATTCTAATTAAAGTCCGTTTGTAAGTATTTTGTACTTTGTAAGTACACATTAAATCTAGTAACAGCCACAACAATGGCAAATAAGGAGTTACTTAACCAAAGTAATATTAATAAAAGTAGAGAGGGGACTCCACTATTTGAAATAAAATGCACAGATGCAAACAAGAGTTGTCTGTTTCCAAAGAAGGCAGACCAAGAACTATAGAACTGTAGGCCCCTAAGGGCATGAAATTCTCTCCTTTGGTGTAAAGCTAATAAATAAAAGAACCTGGCTTCTTTCTTTCCCTATTATTGCAACAGGATCCTTCTGCTAGAAGCAGAAGGCCATGGTATCCATGTAAATGGTAAAGAGTAACAAGAAAAAAGAAATGGATAGGAATGTGTCAATAACAGCTGGCTTTAAAAATATGTTGGATATGCTTTCACCATTTATTGGTAAAATCTTACAGCAAAGATAGTTCATTCAAAATGATTAGACTCTCCTGTTGTACATGGTATGACTTGATACTGAATATATGGAAATACCTAGAAATGTTATTTGCTAAATCTTATGGGAAGCAGCTGTTAACCACTGCACCAAGCAGATTCCCACAGGACCACTGACTCTGTACCTCTGTACCCCTTCTGTGCTTCACTGAATAGAAGTCCATAGTTTTCATGATAGAGTCTCACAAAGCTCCACTCAATGTCATTAAGCCATATAGCAAAGCTATACCGCCAGAGAGAGGGACAGAGATAGAGAGTGAATACACTTTAAAAACAGAGGGCCCTGAAAAAGTAAGACCTATAGAACCAATTTCTTCTTGGGTACTACATCCAGAAAATCTGGACTTCTGGTGTGTAAATTAACTGGCATTACAACAGTGCTAGGTGCATAGTACAAATATTTCCCATCAATTATCCATTTTTAACCTGGCACATTCTTTAATAAGTACAGCTTCGGTTTAAAAACAGCTCTGAGGGGTGTCTATAACAAAGTATCACTCTGTGTTTTGGAAATCAAATTTTTATGAAATATTTCAAACAATCAGAAAAAAATGTTTTAATGATATGACACTCAGATTTAACAAACTTGAGCATCCTGCCACACTGTTTCTTCTCCCCTATGCTGCCCTTGTAGCAACCAGACAACGAGGAATGGAGAAACAAAGCCTTCATGAAGACATTTGTTTTGAGACACTGGCACACGACTTATACTTCTTTGATAAATGGGCATGACAATGGAGTTCAAAAATAACATTAAATGGGGATACAATTTAAAATTAATGTAAAATCTACGAAGTCTAACATTCAACTATCTTTTCCCTTTCCCACTGCAATCCAAATGCCATGTTAATAATTTTTGTGGTCAACATTTCTGACCTGTCCACAGAACAGATTATGAGGGGTTAAGGAAAGACTAAGGTCTTCCAGAACTATGGGGTTAAAGGTATAGTCCACCTAAAGCAGTGCCTGGCTATACTGTAGGTAATACTGAGATACAATTTGAATCAAGAAAGGGACACCTTTGTCTTTCAGGCAACTAAGTGATGACAATCCATATCTATCACATCTGATTTAATTATACTTGTATTAATGAAATAAATTGCAATCATTTCCACATACTTTTTTTGCCTATTAACTGAGAAACAGATTTGTAAGTGAAGATTAAGGAAGAAATCCAAATTATCTTATTCATTTAACTATATATAGTCAAGATGAAAAACAGACCAAGAATAATCAGTTATCATGAGCAAAAAGAAAAAAGCTGGAATAATCACATTACCTGACTTCAAATTACACTATAGAGCAATAGTAACCACAACAGTATGGTACTGGCATAAAAACAGATAACCCACACCAATGGAACACAATAGAGAACCCACAAATAAATCCATACATCTACAGTGAACGCATTTTCGACAAAGGAACCAAGCACATACACTGAGGAAACGACAGTCTCTTCAATAAATGGTGCTGGGAAAACTGGATATCCATATGCAGAAGAATAAAACTATAACTTTATCTCTCATCATACACAAAAATCAAATAAAAATAGTTTAAAGACTTAAATCTATGAAACTACTACAACGAAACTTTGGGGAAAATCTCTAGGATATTGGTTTGGGCAAACATTTCTTGAGCAATACCCAACAAGCACAGGCAACCAAAGCAAAAATGAACCAATGTGATCACATCAAGTTAAAAAGCTTCTGCACAGCAAAGGAAACAATCAGCAAAGTGAAGAGACAACCCATGGAATGGGAGAAAATATCTGCAAACTATCCATTTGACAAGAGTTTAATAACCAGAATATGTAAGGAGTCCAAACAACTCTATAGGAAAAAAACGTAACCTAATTTTAAAGTGGGCAAAAGATCTGAACAGACATTTCACAAAAGAAGACATACAAATGGCAAACAGGTACATAAAAAGTTGCTCAACATCATTGATCACCAGAGAAATGAAAATCAAAATTACAATGAGGTATCATCTTGCCCCAGTTAAAATGGCTTTTATCCAAAAGACAGGCAATAACAAATGCCAGTAAGGATGTGGAGAAAAGGGAACCCTCGTAGACCACTGGTGGGAATGTAAATTAGTATAGAGCTACCATATGATCCAGCAATCCCTAACGCTAGGTATATACCCCAAAAAAGGGAAATCAGTACATCAAGGAGACATCTGCACTCCCACATTTACTGCAGCACTATTCACAGTAGCCAAGATTTGGAAGCAACCTAAGTGTGCATCAACAGATGACTGGATAAAGAAAATGTGGCACATATACACAATGGAGTACCGTTCAGCCACAAAAAAGAATTGAGATCCTGTCACCTGTAACAACGTGGATGGAAATGGAGGTCGTTATGTTAAGTGAAACAAGTCAGGCACAGAAAGACAAACTTTGCATGTTCCCACTATTTGTGGGGGCTACAAATTAAAACAATTGAACTCACAGAGACAGAGAGTAGAAGGATGGTTACCAGAGGCTGGGAAGGGCAGTAGGGGAAGGGTTAGGGAGGGGAGGATGGTTAATGGCTATCAAAAAATAGTTAGAAATAATGAATAAGATCTAGTATTTGATAGCATAGCAGGATGACTATAGTCAATAATTGTACATTTCAAAATAACTAAGAGTATAATTGGACTGGTTCTAACACAAAGGATAAATGCTAGAGGTGATGGATACCCCATCTACTCTGACGTGATTATTACTCATTGTATGCCTGTGTCAAAATATCTCATATATCCTATAAATATATACAGCTACAATGTACCCACAAAAATAAAGATAAAAAATATATGAAAGATTTTGCATAAGGTATTCTCTTACAACTCTTCTAACTAACATGTTTTTAAAGTTCACTGTCTGTACTGATACAACAAATCTTTTTCAGCAACAAAGATTAGAAACCAACCTTTGCTGTGATATTTAATTCATAATGTAAAATAACCAATTTGTAAAAGCTTACTTGACATAAGTTTTGGAATCTGGGCTTGTCCTCTCAAAAGCGGCCTGTATAAGTTTCCCTGGTAAGTCGCAGGTGGTGGTGCAGCATTGCTGTAAATACCAGTTCCTGAGCCTCTTGGCATAACATGGCTATAAAAGGACCCAACACAACAAAAAAAAATTATATAGTGATATACCCATCATAACACAGCCGACACAAATAAAACAAATGCTCACAGCCATGTCTTCACTAACAGATCTGATCAAGATAATACAAACAAAAAGGTGGTTTATAATTAAAGCTCAAAACTACATAATGGTAATAGTGAGAGCAAATGTTCATCTGCCACACCAAGACTCTTAACTGATAACCACTTAAATATTTACAACTTACATCACACAAAAAATAATTTGAATGTTTTTCTTTTTTTGCATTATGTTTCAGTTTCGTCCTTAAGGATCCATGTTCTTGCTATCACTGTATACATGACTACTCTACATCTTGCTATTTTTAATTTACTATATCAAATACTTGCCTATGTCTTTTCTTCATCTTTGTAATTCTTTTTTTTTTTTTTTGAGACGGAGTCTCGCTCTGTCGCCCAGGCTGGAGTGCAGTGGCACGATTTCCGCTCACTGCAAGCTCCACCGCCTCCCGGGTTCACGCCGTTCTCCTGCCTCAGCCTCCTGAGAAGCTGGTACTATAGGCGCCTGCCACTATGCCCGGCTAATTTTTTTTTTGGTATTTTTTAGTAGAGACGGGGTTTCACCGTGTTTGCCAGGATGGTCTCGATCTCCCGACCTTGTGATCCGCCCGCCTTGGCCTCCCAAAGTGCTGGGATTATAGGCATGAGCCACCGCGCCCGGCCCATCTTTGTAATTCTAACACATAAACCTATAGAATACTTTACTATGTTGATATCTTACACTTTACTAAACCATTTCTCTCATTTTGTACTAGTAGTATAGATTACAATACAATAGAAATATTTGGGCATATAATTATGCTCATCTAAAATTACTTCCTCCTTAAAAATCCAAGAGGTAGGAATTTGGACCAAAGGTTAAGAGTATCTTCTGAACTCACCGCTCTATTTAGAGGAAATACTATGTTGCTTTCCAAAATAGCTGAAATAATGCAAAAAAGTTATCTTAGGACTATTTCAAATCTGCATTTCTTTTACTGCTACTAAGAATGAAGACTTTCCAAAACAATGACAATAACAGCTAACATTTACATAGTGTTTAGGAACTACCCTAAGCGCGTGACAGACATTGGGCTCACTTAATTCTTACAACTTCATAATTTTAAGAATATGTAGGTATAATTACTGTCTCCACTTCAGGCATAAAGAAATGGAGGCAGAGAGTAGTTCAGTAAAGTTCACAAATATATTAAGTGGTTTAAAAAAAAAGGTATCTGAATCCAGACATTTAAGATCTAAAGCCCATGCTCTTAATCACTCTGCCACACTATCCCTCTTAATATTTGTTGTATAAATTACATGCTGATGGTGACCTTCTGCCTAAACAGTTTTTTGAATCTTAAGGTTTCCCCACTAATTGGAAATATCTATTTATAAGTTATCATTAGTAGTGCATGAATCCTAACTCATTAATATTATGGCAAGCCTGTTGCTCTTTCTATACTAGCTTTACCTGCTATTCTTTACAAGTCCCCTCTCCCTATAGTATCTCTACAGCTAGGAAAAAGACAATTCAGTAACTAATAAGGGCAAAGGATAAAAATCAAAAATTCGTAGAAGAGGAAATACAAATGACTAATAAACATATTAAAAGATAATTTCAGTAGGCAGGGAAATGCCAATTCAAGCAACTATGAGATACCACTGTTCAAGCACTGGGCAAACAAAAATTTAAAAGACTGGAGGCTTCCATACCAATGTATTGGTCAATACTTGAAAAAGAGTCTCCATCATACATTAATTAATTCAACTAAAACTTTCTTGCGGGTAAAGAGGAGGTTTTATTCCCTTGAAGTAACAGTCAGAAAAATAGTAAAACATCTTAGAGAAAGCAATAGAATTCTCATGCAACACATATAGCAATACATAAATGGAGAAGTGAATTTTTAAAAATGAAGAAAAGCAGAGCAGTATCAAAGTTATTAAAATATCTACAAAACAGTTGTATTTTATGGTCTGTTAGATATTTGTGGCGTACAATAATGTGTCCAAAATGCCCGTTTAGGTTTTAAAGATGGAGCTCCACTCTTTGCTTGGTTTTAAGTATCTATGAGAGGACATAGTAGTAGTGGTGGTCAGCCGTGGTGGTGAGACAAAAATGTAAGTAAGAAACAAACTGAGTATTTCTTTTTTTTCTTTTTTTGCTGAGACGGAGTCTTGCTCTGTCGCCCAGGCTGGAGTGCAGTGGCGTGATCTCGGCTCACTGCAGGCTCCACCTCCTGGGTTCACGTCATTCCCTTGCCTCAGCCTCCCAAGTAGCTGGGACTACTGGTGCCCGCCACCATGCCCGGCTAATTTTTTGTATTTTGTTTAGTAGAGATGGGATTTCACCATATTAGCCAGGATGGTCTCGATCTCCTGACCTCATGATCTGCCTGCCTCGGCCCCCCAAAGTGCTGGGATTACAGGAGTGAGCCACCACACCTGGCCCAAACCCCGTATTTTCATAAAGTTTAAAAAAAAAAAATTATGGCATAAATACTGACTTGTCTTGAGAGATGATTCAGAAAAAGCAAAACATACAAGGGCTAGAAACTGACAACTCACCCCAAAGTCCTGAAGGCTGCCTGATCCAGGTGCACAGGCCTCCGGTCACGGTTAAAGCCAAGCTGAGGCTTCCACTGCCGTCCATTGCTGGATTTTTCCCAGTCACTAGGTTTCAGTACTGCTGCTGGTTTTCTGACCATTTAAAAAGACAAACCTTAGTAATAGGGATGAAAACCATTTGTACAAAATAAACCTAGGTAATTTACTGTTGTTACCTTGCTCCTGGAAGCATTACAGCTTTAAAAATGTAATCTTCAGCAAACTGTGGGTCTTTAAAATTAATACTGGAAAAGAACAAGAAACAATTCAATGATCTGATTATATTAGCCTGTCTTAATTATCATGTAGACTGAGGTATTTTTCATGTTTAAGTCCTCTCCAAAAATTATTTTAGTTAATAAATGGGTTTGCCAAATGGCTAAGTATCTTCCTCACCAAACTGTCTCTAATTCCTGGTACATATAACCTTCATGTAACTTTTTCTCTGTGGGAAAAGTCATGCTCTAGCTAACTATTGGTGATGACAGAGAAATAACAGACATTGCCCCAACTCAAATTTCAATATGATATTGTAGACAGGTCGAAGAGGTTTATAACAACAAAAAATAAAAATAAAATAACCTTTAATTTTGTTCAGTCCACGGCAAAAACCCCTAAGCATCTTGAGGCAGATTAGCCCCTATTTTAATAATTGATATACCAATAGAAATATTTGCAAAATCAAAAAATGCACACAAATTGCTAAGAAATCTATGGGGTGTGGGGGGGAATTACAAAAAAAAAAAATTGAACTTCACAGTTGGACCCTTGTATCCTTCTCTCCTAATGTGTGATTTTAATAATTTTCACCATTTGACAACTACACAAATATGCTTTTTTTTTTGAGACAGGTCTCTGTTGCCTAGGCTGGAGTGCAGTGGCAACTCACAGCTCACTGCAGTCTCAACCTCCCAGGCTCAGAGATCCTCTCACCTCAGTCTCCGTCACTGGTGAGACTATATGTATGCAACACCACGCCCAGCTAATTTTTAAAATTTTTGTAGAGACAGGGTTTCCCCACATTGCCCAGGCTGGTCTTGAACTCCTGGACTCATAAGACCCACCCACCTCAGCTTCCCAAAGCAATGGGATTACAGACATGAGCCACCGTGCCCGGCCAATATGCCAATTTTTAAAAGATATACACTCAGGCTTTGAGTATAAGCTGGGCTGAACTTCTTTTCTGGTGGTGATGGCGGTGGTAGCGGTATGTGTGTGTATGTACCTATCCCAAAGGTTGGTAAGTACCTAAGTCTGTCTTCTGACACAGCAATGCTTCTTCCAGGACTCTGTTTATACACCAGATTTATACTTAAGGATGCTTATAACACTATTATTCACAATGTTTCAAAGACTGTAAAACCCAAGTG
The DNA here is from genome assembly GCF_024542745.1 of Macaca thibetana thibetana. NCBI lineage: Eukaryota > Metazoa > Chordata > Mammalia > Primates > Cercopithecidae > Macaca > Macaca thibetana. Next base: position 90,034,501 of record NC_065587.1, on the reverse strand, counting down.
TATGAATAATAGTGGACTGGTTAAAACACTGGAGTTCTTCCTTTTTAGGAAGAACTCAGATAACATTTTTAAAAATTTAATAACAGAAGGCCGGGCGTAGTGGCTCATAAGGTCAGGAGATCGAGACTATCCTGGCTAACACGGTGAAACCCCATCTCTACTAAAAATACAAAAAGTTGGCCAGGTGTGGTGGCGGGCACCTGTAGTCCCAGCTACTCGGGAGGCTGAGGCAGGTGAATGGCGTGAACCCGGGAGGTGGAGGCTGCCGTGAGTCAAGACCGTGCCACTGCACTCCAGCCTGGGTGACAGAGGGAGACTCCGTCTCAAAAACAAAAACAAAAAAAACCCAAAAATTCAGTAGCAGAATACTTAATGACCTTAATGACATGGGAAACATATATACAACAGACTAGACATATTCATCAATCGATTATCAGTGATTTTTCTCTGTAAGTTAGTAACTTGTTTCCTTTTATTTTTCAAAATTCCTCCAATGATTACACTTACACTTATAGTCAGTTAAAAAGGTTTTTTAAAAAAGTTTTATTAACCTGGTTGACATTTTTAGTTAGCTATTTTCTTTTTGAATACTGCCGCTTTAACTAGAGTCCACCTGCTTTACAGAAATTTTCGTTTTAAATTTAAGTACACAAAAATGGATTCACTTACAATAAATGTACCATGAGCTCAAAAACAGCTGAACAATACTTATTACTCAACTGGTTCTTCTTACAGCTCACTCTTCACTGGCAACTGTCTTTAGCTCAGATTTTTTTCTACTGGCAAGATGGCATGGGGCAGGGCAAGGTAGAACAGACAGCGATAAATTAAGAGGATGACAGAAAATGGTACTTAAGTATTTGGGCTCGTTAGGGCTTTGCAGATAAAAAGTCAAGTAACAAAGCAAGACTTGCAAATAGTGTTTTGAAGCAGGTATCTGTGTTTCAGCAGGGCTTTTTTAGCAGTTTGCCAAACTGTTAGAATATCTATTGCATGCATGGTTCATGGTGGGAGGGGGGTTATGCACACCGCCAGGCATCAGGCCTGCCTCCCCTTCTAATAAGAGAAATAAGGAAGAAAGTAGAAAAATGCAACAACAGGCACAGAAAAGATGCTGAGTCAAAGCATGTGTGTCTATACACCTTCCATACAAACATCTTTGTCAGCGTAGGCTAAAGGTATGTGTGTACTGGAGGGAGGGAAGGGGGAGGACGGGAATTATCTCACCCAAGGACCAAGGAAAACATCATCCAAGAGGCTGCGGTTTAAGATGAGACAGGATTGGTTACAGGGTGGCAAGGGAAACAAATGGAACAAAGATATGGAAAGGGGTCCCAGGACCAAGGAACAGTACAGTTTGACTGGAGCAGCCCTTCTCAATGGGGACGTGGGAGGGAATTAAGCCCTACAAAAAATGATGAGTGAGTACATTCTCAATTCTCCCAAGGAAAAAACATAGCTAGTATCATTCTAGAGATACAGGACACAAACTGCTACCTACAATCTGATACGTACAACAGATGCTTTAAGATCTCAAGGCAGAATTCTCCCATGGAACTCCAGTTGAGAAGGACTAGATTAGAGTAAAAATGCATTTGGGCAGAAGTGGGGCAGGAAGAAAGGTAACTGAAGCAGGTTATGGTTATGGAGGGTTTGTGTGAGTATAATGTGATGCCTTTGCAAGTAGTCAATAAGGACGTAAAAGTCATCAAAGATCATTTCAGAAAGAACAACCCAGCAGCAGTGTGCGAGAGCAGAGGGACACCCACAAAGAGGTCACCGACAGAGCCTAAGCAACAGTCTTCGACACACATCTGGGATGGGAATGTTGGGAAAGTAAATAAAATGGTAAGGCTGGAACTAGAATGGAGATGGAGCTCAGATGAAGATCTCCAAGTCATGCACAGAAAGACCTGAAACTAAGAAAATGAAGGAAATAGCCAAGGTAGTAAGCTCCCAGGGAGAAGGGAAAATCCCAGGGTCACAGAGATAATCACTTCTGCAGGAGAATGGTTATAACAAAAGATTTAATAAGATAGCTGAAACTAAAGTTTGAGAAAACAAATCCATCTATTTCCCAATTGTTCCTTAACAAAATTGTTTTTAAAATTCCATTATTCATGCTCCTGCTCTGAAAGGGAAAAACTTTCCAAGTCAATAGGACAGTCTCCAAGATCATCCCTACTTCCCCTCAGAACCACACTCAACAAAAAGATCTACACACTTAATACAATACAAACCATTACGAGATAGAAAAGGAGTATCTAAAAATGTTTGGAAGTTTCCATTCAAAGACAAGGACACTAATGACAACAAAGTATTAATACCATTTTTCCTTGGACCCCTGAAAACAATTTGAAGACACACTCTCTCCTAAAATGGATTAAGCTTCCAAGGGTTGAACAATTTTTAGTATTTTAATTTGTTCCCAAAAATGTATGCTAAGATCTATTATGTTTTTAGAAATGTATTTTTCCAATATGATAACAGCCATGACTCAGACTCAAACAAACTTCCTAAAAGTCAAACACACAGACTAAGCAGGAACCCATTAGGCAAAGACTCAAAAGGTAATTTTTTATATGGATCCAAACTTTTGAAGGTCTTTTATTTTTTTCATGTCTATGTCATTTAAATTCCATCATCAGACGCAAAAGGGTTTACTTGTGGAGAGCTTATCTAGGGAAGTAGTAAGTAACACTGAGGTAAAGAGAGAAGCACCCTCACACAAGCTCTGAAAAGCAGAGGAAGGGAATGAGTTAACACAGCCTATAGACTCAACAGTCTGCCCAGCTGAGGTAAGAGACTTGTGTTTAGATTTGTATTACTTCATCTAATTCTGTAAACTGAAGTATTTTTAAACAATAGTATTTTTATCCACTTTTTCCAAATGCAGGTGAAACACTGTTGATGCATCAAGCTTTTATGTACCAGACCAGCTTTCCCCCAAGGAGCATAACAGATCCTTTCCTTGACAGGTAACCTATTTTAATCGCTTGATTGTCTTCATAAACACACCAAGGAAAAAGTAAATAAAAATTTAAAACCTAAGCATGGTTGAAAATAAGAAAACTGAACAGTGCTTTTGTTTATATCACAAGTAGCACTTTCAGCACTGCTGTTAAGAAAATATTGTAGCAAAGTCTCAGCAGAAAAGGAATGGAATACAGAACGCCTTTTTCTGATTCGCTTTAAGAATTATCCTTAGAAATGCTATTTTAAGTATTACTGTTAGAGAGTGTTAGCACACTTCACAAAGAAAGCAGAAAACTCCAAATATCAAGTTTCATTTTTACACAACCTTTCCCTGATATATTCCATAATTAATGCTAAATTGGCATACAAAGGCAAACTGTTCTTGCAGGGAAATTTCATGATTCATATACTTGACATTTTAAAACACTTAAAGAGTTTATAGAATTGTGACATTCTATCAGAAGAGGTTAATCAATTCAGCGTCCTATAAAGTACTGCAGGCAGTGAAAGTGAAACTTTCCCAACTGTTTTCCACCATCAAATCCACTGCTGACTACATGTATTCCACTTCCTTCAGGCTTTGGATTTCGAGTTATCTGCTTGCCAAGCACAAGCCTTGCAAATGCTGTAGAAATAGTTACTTTAAAAATCCATCTTCATACACAACCACATTAAAACAAAAAATCTCCTTGAAGAGATAAAACATTCTATACCTTGTCTGATTCATCCAAAAATGAATACAAAAAGTCTGAGAAACACTCCTCTGAAGAAAAAAGTTCAGGCTCTTCAAAGACTTTGGAAAACACTGGTTGCAACATTATGAACAACTAAGCTTTTTTATGAACAACTGAGCTTTTTAAATATGAGTTTAGAACTATGCTGCTGGGTGCTATGAGGAAAAAAAAACCTAACGACACTACTGCTGGAAACAACATACATAAAAACTGTATAAATTACGCTTTAGAAGAAAAGAAAAGCAATAAACGGCAGGCTATGGGGCAGGTGGAAAAAAGAAAGGAAGAGTACTTCAAACAACAGGAGAGAGGGGCAGAGGTCAAAGGGTACTGAAGGGATCAGCCTGGGCAGGAAGGAAGCATCCTGAGGACCTGGGGGTTCAGGCACAGAGCCAGGGCCCTGCCAAGCTACGTCAGGCCTTGAAAAAGTAAAAGCACACATATGCACTTACCCTTCAGATTGGGAGGAAAACTCTTCTATGATTTTAAAGTCACATGCAGAAGCTAATATGTTGAGTAATTTATGGAGTTAGAAATGTGAAAAAAAATATGATCTCCTAGGTTAGAGTTGACCATATTCTCTAAGGGTCTGTCTACGAATTTAAGGAACTTCAACAGCCTGTATAACATACTTTCTGAGCACTACAGATAAGAATGAATACAATGGGAAGAACTTACCTAAACTCAACTTGAGGAAACGATTTCTCAAATATCAAATGGGATACTAGATGTATTTAAATAAGGAAGAGGAAAAAATGCCAGGAGTCAAAAGAGAAATAACTGGCAAATGACTGGTGAGTATATTTTGAGATTTTTTAAATCTGAAAATTATAAGTTAAAGTTATAAGGCAAATTTAACACTGGAATCTACAATGAGCCCTAAAACACACACGCAAAAATCTGCTGTAAAAACTGGATCTCAGCCTAATGTTGCCACCCTTCAAAGAAAGCACTGAAAATTACTTTTACTTAAAGGAAGTTAACTTCAGTCTCCCACAAATCCCCACAAATCTTCAGCAAATTAACCTAATTTAATTGATTTTATTATAAAGTTATTTTCAACATACACCTGAATATGCATTTAGATCTGGGATTTGTTTTATACATTTTTTTTTTTTTTTGAGATGGAGTCTTGCTCTGTTGCCCAAGTGGCATGATCTTGGCTCACAGAGGCCTTGGCCTTCCAGGTTCAAGCAATTCTCTCACCTCAGCCTCCCGAGTAGCTGGGACTACAGGTGTGTATCACCACCATGCCCAGCTAATTTTTTGTAGTTTTAGTAGAGATAGGGTTTCACCATGTTGGCCAGGCTAGTCTTGAACTCCTGATCTCAGATGATCCACCCATTCTGGCCTCCCAAAGTGCTGGGATTATAGGCGTGAGCCACCGTGCCTGGCCTGTTTTATAAATTTAATAATATTGTGAACACAGTGTATACTAAATACCAAAGGCCCCTTTAGGCTCAGAAACAACCAACCAACATCATCATCATACAAACAAAAATTCCAAAATGTGTCCATTAATTCTGTAACTCTCCTCTAGGCAAGCCTCTCTATCCTAATTAGAAAGTTAAGTAGAATTAACTATTTCTACAGGGTTAGGCAGGAAGGCCCTTGAATATATGCAGAAAAATTGAGAAGCACAAGCACACATGTGACAATCCAAAGAGAGAACCGTGGAATTAATTGGCCTGAAGCGCCAATGCTTTAATGCAAGCCAGAGACCCCAAGGGTTAATACAGTGTTCACAATGAATTTGTCAGAGCCAGATTGTTTGTGATGGGTTTAGGAGCGTGGCTTTCAATTCTGTACCCAACCCTTAACAAAAGAGCACAAAGACAAAGAGCCAGGACAAATTAGGTGTAAAGATAAACAAAAACTTATACGTAAAGATAAACGTAAGCAACTCATCCAGAAAGATTTTCCGAATTCACAATAGTTTTCTTTAAATAAAAGCCTTTCCAGAATGGCAATCATTTACTACCTGAATCCATTAAAGATAGGAAATAAACATGTTTATACTTCACAAAGGCAAATCTAAAAAAAAATCTAAAATATTTCCTGAGGGAGAGAGAAACAAAAATGGATGGAAAAGGAGGATTCAGGATTAGCAGGCTTTTATCAAATTCTTGAATACCTGAGATGTGTTTGCTTTAGTCTTACCTAAAGATTGGTGAAAATGACAACTAAATTCTGCCATCAAAATTTGTCATTATATAATACAAAAGAGTAGTCAATTTGTTGGATTTTAGTCCAAACGGTCATATTACATTTTATATTATTTTTACTCAATAGAATATGCTGTCAGCACCAAAGAACTGAGATATAAATTAGTTTTCCACAGAGAAGAAATTAGCCCTTTAAGTTTATAATTGCTAATAAAAATTTTCACAAATATATTCTGTTCTATGTCATCTTAACTAAAATATACTACAGAATATTTCTGCTTTCAAACTCTGCAGGGCCATGATTATAAACATAAGTAAAATAGTCTGTTGTAATGCAGGGAAGCTGTGTGAACCTCTGGGGTGTAGAGTTCTGTTTGTTCCTATATAACAAACTGCTAGATACTCCTACTCTTTACCTCCCACTTGCCTAATCCAGGAAGAATTACAGGTTGTCATGGGAAACCAGAAAACAGATAAGCAAGCATGTTAAATCAGTAACCTTAACAATATACATAATTTAGAGTCAAGAGGCTCTGCTCTAAGGTCTGCAACACAGGGACTCTCCAATCTCAAAGCACTGGTGGATTAACAGCTGCCATTTCCTTGTGAATCAGAGGTCTTTTAAAATGGATTTGCAAGTTCAGAGCTGTGTTCTCAGTGAATGCCATGAATTTTGGAAAACTTACCTGACTACAGTGTTCTGTGTCAGATCCCTTAACATAGGAACAGGAGAACATACTATTCTAGAAGGAAACAAGAGAAGAAACATCTATCTGTATAAACTAACCTTTTAGGTAAGTGGAAATAAGACGTTGCTACGTTTGTTAGTCTTCAGAAAAGATAAATCATTAGAATGCACTAACACAAACAATAAAACCATTTATATCTTTAAAAAAACAGTAAGTACCACATAAATGAAATGGCTAACTATTAACATAAGGCATTCAATCTCATTAACACTCAGAGAACTGCAACTATAAACCACAAGATGTCAATAAGCATCCACCAGACTGACAGAAATTAAAGTTGTGACAAGGGTTTGCCAAAATGTAGAGAAACAAGATCTCTCACAAACTGCCACTGGGATTACAACACAGTGTAACCACTTTGAAAAACCATCTAGAAATATTATCTAGAAAAAAAATGAAGATACACATACTCTATGGCCAGAAGTTCCATTCCTGGAAATGTACCCTTGAGACGTGGTTCACAAACTCTGGTCTCAGAACCCTTTTACCTTCTTAAATCTCAAAGGGCTTTTGTTTATAGTGGTTATATTTATGAACATTTACCCATTAAAAATTATGACTATGAAATTTTAAAATAATTAAAGATAACCCTACATGTTAACATAAATAACATTCTTATGAAAAGCTATTTTTTACAAAGCAAAACAATGTCATTGTTGTACACTTTCAAAAATCTTATTAATATCTGGTTAGTATCTGTTTAATAGCTACTTTCCTCTGCTTCTATCTCTTGAGAGGCCTCTGAAAAACTCCACTGTGCACTCAAGAGAGAAAGTATAAGAAAAGCAAGTAACACCATAACATCTTAGTATCATTATGAAAAGAGCTTTGACCTTCGGGATATCCTGCAAGGGACTCCCAGATCTCCCTGCACAAGGTGACACAGCTCCTATAAAGAGCTGGGCTTTGGACCCAAGCCTTTTTCAGTCAGCAAGGTTTTGTCTTATTTTAAACACAATTTTCTCACTATTATTAGAAAATAAACATTTAGACAACAAGGAAAAAAATCCTAACTAAACTTCCTTCCAGTCACCTCAATTATATACAAAATGAAACTTACTGATCTGGAAGAATGGCTTCTTCATCCAAAGAAAACTTTCCTTGAATCCCATGACATAGTTCAGGGGGTACATCCACTGGCTGTGGAAAAATGCATTCCTGATCTCATATGCAAAGAATGGAAAACTGGGACTCAAGCAGATTCTTGAGTGTTCATAGCAGCATCATTCATAAGAGCCGAAAGGCAGAAACAAACCCAATATTTACCAATAGATAAGTGGATTAAAAAGTACGCATACAAATAGAGTATTATTCAGCCATAAAAAGGTATGAAATTCTGATACATGCTACAATATCAATGAACCTTGAAAACATTATGCTAACTGAAATAAGCCAGACACAAAGCCAATACAAAATACTGTATCATTTCACTTATATGAAGTATCGAGAACACAGGTATCAAATTCATAGAGGTAGAAAGTAGAAGTTACTAGAGAATGAGAAGGGCAGAATGAGGAGATATTATTTAATATTATTTAAAAGGTACAGAAATTATATTCGGGAAGATGAAAAAGTTCTGAAAAAGTGTTGATGGTTATACAACACTGTAAATATACTTAACGCCACAGAATTATAACCACTTAAAAATGGTTACAATGGTAAATTTTATGTTATGCATATTTTACCACAATTTTAAAAAGTGCATTTCTAATTAACCAAATTGCGTAACATACCTCTGTGGAACCTGTCTGGTACAGCTCTAAAATGAAGTCATGGAGTGGGTGATGTTTCCCCACAAATAAGACATCACCTCCAAGGCTGTTTCTTCTGGCTAGGGGGAAAGAAAAGAATAAGACCTACACATAAAAAACTGCAAGACCAATTTTTATGAGCATAAAACAAGGAAAAGCACCTAAATGTTAAGAATTTAATTATAAAATTTTTGAAAAATAATTTTAAAGTGGTAAGTTAGACAAGAGTAAGTTATAGTATTTGATAGTACTGTGAGGAACTTAGTAATTTATTACATATTTCAAAATAGAAGAAAAAAACTATAATGTTCCCAACACAAAGAAAAGATAAATGTGAGGTTATGGATATCCCAATTACCCTATTTTGATCAGCACATATTGTATATGGGTATCAAAATACCACACGGACCCCAAAAATATGTAACTATTACGTATCAATTAAAAACAAATTTTTTAATTATAGTGATAATCTAAATGTGTGATGTGCCTCTATGGGAAAAAAAAATATTTTAACAAAAAAGTTTCAAAAAGATCATTTAAAAAAAAACCCACTGAAATATATATAAACATACTGCAAGATAAAGGACAATGTTTTCTTATTTATAATAAACTCAATTTCTTAGTATAATACATAATCATTCCCTGGGGAAACACAGACAGTGTCATCTGATGACAAGATCGTTCTAAAAGACAATCTTTTTGATATAGAAATTGTTTCTAGAGGCTTATTATAATGGTATTAAATTTTTCAATAGAGCCCAGCTTTGCAATTTCTGAATATGAATACTTTTTATTGTCAGTATTAATTACAAAATACCTCCTTTTATGTCATATTTCAAGTTAGCACTCTAAGAGCATATGTTTTTGTTTCACCCTAACCTTTTAAACAAAGTAGTTATTATTGGGGGGGAAGGAGGAGTAGGGGAGAAGGCAGATGGAGAAAATGAATAATATCTTCCCAACAGGCAAAAGATACTTTCGTGCGTGCATATCATATAAGAATCAAAATGTCAAAGGATATTGTTGAAGTATTGCTTTTTTAAAAATTTAACAAATACTTGTAAGTTAAAACATTTTATTTAACTACTACTCAACTTACAGATAATGAATTAAGAAGCAAAGTCAACGTCTGTAATAAGAAAATAAAATCAATGATTTATGCCCCCCTTTATGGGAAATTTGACAAATGGGGGAAGGAAGGTCTAATTTTATACAGAAATATAAAGTGTATATTACACAGATCAATGTTAACTAAGAAGTATAATTCTTACTCTCTTCTGGAGTGAGGTCTGGGTATACCTCTTCTAGGGCAGCTCGTAGCCTTCGCTCATCCACGAATGGCAAGAGAGCAACACCTGGGAAAACAAGTGCAAATGAACCACCCCTGCTACCAGGATCACCCAAATTCCAATTTATCATTGGTCGAAATCAACCTTTCTAGTCGAGTTTCCTTGCTGATACAAAAACATTTTGGAACTGAACTCTTATTGTCTCATTAAGCCAAAATTCAGATACTAATATTTTCCATGTAGTGGCAGAAGAAAAAATTCTACATATTTTCTATTCTTTAATGGCTTATATGGAAAATCATGTTTTCTGAATCTTAACTCCATGGTGATAAGTATTTTAAATAAATGAACAAATGGCTACCTGGATACCAGTATATGTTCTCACTTTAGTTACTAAGATGCCCCCAAGCAAGCCAGTTACTCTCCCTAGGGCTTAAGCATGTCCTTTCATCTTTCTAGTACTTGGTTTCATCTTTTGTAAAATGAGAGCATTTCAACCAAAATACTCAATTCTGTTCAACCAGAATTCAAGGATCTCCTCCTGCTCTAAAATTTCATAGTATTCTTTTTACATTTTAAAGCCTACTAATTATATACAAAAAATTTTTAAAGACTTGCTTAAATAACTTGGGGGCAGGGGATAGAACAGAGGCTATTCATTTGGGGCTTCAAATGATCCTCTGGAGTATGCTGAAATTAAGGGCACTTATTTGGACCCAGATGCATAATTTTTGAAGAAGCACATCACTAATACAATGCTATAAGAAAAATATACAAAGTTATTGAAGCATATATATTTTCTGCTATACACAGTATAGGTAGTATTTTGGCTAAATAAAAATTTTAAGATACATAGCAAAGACAAATGCTAAATAGTGTTAAATAATTCTGAAACTACTGCTACTCAAAACCACTGTTATTTGTGACTATTCCCTTTAAAATTATGAGAAATGAAAAGGTTTCCAAGTCTTAATTATTTAGCTACTGCATTTTCAAAGTTAGGAAACATGTTCAATTTTACTACCTAGTAAGATATATTTTTTTAATTTTTAAGATAAGGTCACCCAGGCTGGAGTGCAGAGGCATGATCATTTCTCATTGCAGTCTCAAACTCGCAGCCTCAGTCTCAGACTCGCAGCCTCAAGCAATCCTCCCACTTCAGCCTCCTGAGTAGCTGGGACTACAGGCACAGGCCACCACCACACCCAGCTAATTTTTAAAATTTTTGTAGAGATGAGGTCTCCTTGTGTTACCCAGGCTGGTCTCAAATTCCTCGTTTCAAGCAATCCTTCCAACTTGGCCTCCCAAAGTCCTAAGATTACAGGCATGAGCCACTGCACCTGATTTTTTTTTTTTTAAAGTTAAAAAGAAACTAAGTTCTAGTATGAATTTTGAATGGCTTAAAAGAGTGATTTCAAGGATCTTAATATCTAACATGTGAGTCAAGTTATTTCAATTACTGGTAAACACATGAAGAAAACCTAGGAAATTGCTAAAATATTATTTAGTCATACACTTAAGAGAAATATATCAAGGGGAAACTACAGCATCATGTAGCTTGTTTTCTACCCACTACATTTAAGATATATATATATGTCCTACCCAGTACTTATATATATATATATAACCATGCTACATATTTATATATATATAATATATATATAATAAGACTTTTCTACAGTATCAATTCCAGAAGCTAAATCCAATCAGTTAACAATGTGAAGTGTTACTCAACAGCAAGAAAGTTACTAAGCAATAAATTAGCCCTACTGGCCAGCATAGAAAGGAATGCCTTACATCCAGATATGACAGAGCTAGAGTGAGCTGATAGTAAGCATGAGAATAGCAGCTACTGTTTTCTGAACACTTCTTATGTTATATGCATTATCTCACTGAATTCTTTCAATACCCAGAGGGAGCCCAAGTAGTGGTAATAACTTAGGTATTACACAGTCACTTCGAACATGAGCTCAGTATCAGACTTTCTGAGTTCAGGTCTTAACTCTGCCACTATGTGACTTGATGGAATTACTTAAATTTTCTATTCATATATAAAATATACAGCAATCAAAACTACTATGCTATATATCTATATAGTACTAGGCAAATGGACCAAAACGATATTGCCTTTAAATAACGTATGTTGGGCCCGGTGTGGTGGCTCACACCTATAATCCCAACACTTTGGGAGGCCGGGGCAGGTGGATCACCTGAGGTCAGGAGTTCAGGATCAGCCTGGTCAGCATGGCAAAACCCCACCTCTACAAAAAATACAAAAAAATTAGCCGGGTGTGATGGCACACACCTGTAATCCCAGCTACTCAGGAGGCTGAGGCAGGAGAATTGCTTGGACCTGCGAGACAGAAGTTAACAGTGAACCAAGATCACGTCACTGCACTCCAGTATGGGTGACAGAGTGAGACTCTGTCTTTAAAAAAAAAAATTACATATAATGTTGATAACCACAAGTTTAAAAATGTTGAAGTATCCAGATATATTTTATCTTCTATTAAGACGTACTCATCCAGGTAAGAGTTTAAGTATTATCATAACTTTCACTAAGTAAGTTTTAAAAACATGTATGAGGAAGAAACTATATTTCCCAACAGTACTAAATTTTACCTCAAGAAAAGTGTGTTCTCGCTACTGAGCTAAGTAAAAATATTTATATAAAACATTGTATAAAATACAAAAATATCTGAGGTCAAAATTTAAACCCATCCTAAAATTCATGTGAAATCTCAAGGGACCTTGAATAAGAATAAAGTTGGAAAACACAATTTCTGACTTCAAAACTCACTACGAAGCTACAGTAATTATAACAGTATAGCATTGGCATAAGAATACATAGCTCAATGGACTAGAACAGAAAGCCCAGAAACAAACCTTTACATATATGGTCAACTGATTTTCAACAAGAGTACCAACTTATTCAATGGGGGAAAGAATGGTCTTTTCAACAAGTGGTGCCAGGAAAACTGGATATGCACACGCAAAAGAATGAAGCTGGACCATTACCTTACACCATATACAAAAATTAACTCAAAATGGATCACAGACTTAAATGTAAGAGCTAAAACTGTGTAACTTTTAGAAGTAAACATAGGAAGAAAGATTCATGATGTCGGATTTGGTAAAGATTTCTTGGATATGACACCAAAAGCACAAGAAGCAACAAAAAAGATAAATTTGATTTCATCAAAATTTAAAACTTGTGTGCATCAGAGGACATCATCACACGGTGAAAAGATAATCCACAGAATGAGAGAAAATTTATGCAAATCATATATTCAATAAAAGCTTAATGTCTAGAATATATTAAAAAAACTTCTATAATGCAAAAAACAAAATCAATCCCAACTCAAAATTGGGCAAAGGACCTGAAAAGACATTTCTCCAAAGATTTAGAAATGGCCAAAAAGCAAACGAAATGATGTTCAGTATCACTCATCATTAGGGAATGCATATCGCCACCACAGTGAAATACCATTCACGCCCATTAGCATGGTTATTACTAATGAAAACAAAATAACAAATGTTGGAGAGGATATGAAGAAATCTAAACTCTTGTACATTATCTCACTTTTCCCCTAGAGTTAAGTTATATTGAAAATATCCCGTCAGTGAAAGAAATAATACATACCACAATGACAGAGTTGACAAGTCACCTGCATGTTTATATACTTATCTACTTAATAAACCCAATGATTTAATAATTTACTTATTTAACAAACACAAACATATATTTGCTTCTTAATTTACTTTTACATCTCTCACTGTCCTATGCATCTTCTCTCTCTGCTTTAATCAAGACATCCTCCACAAAGCATCTTGAAAAACCCGAATCTCCAATCCATTTAACATGGAATAATACATGATCATGAAGCACACAACACTTATACAACCCCAATGGGTGCATTTCCATGATCATTCCACTGAAGTGATATGATACTTCCGCTACTACATAAATCAAGCCAACTCCAAAGCCTCATGATTTTTCAATTTGTAAATTATATTATTTACTCCCCTTTGTCTCAAGACTCTCTGTAAGCCATTTCATTGGACATTCCAACCACAGGGAACAGTAAGAAAAAAACGAAAATATGATTTTACCAAATGTGTTTATTACCCTAGGAAAATGTTTGGTGGAAGAAAGGGTTAAATAATTTGCTGCAGGATGGCTTTAGTGTGAAACAATAGCTGGTTTACAGTGTAAGAGATATTTCTTTATTGTATTTTACATTCAATCATCATCACATATTGGTTGAGTGGTAAACAGCACCTTAAAGTTAGTACTAATTTTATATAGCCATTCCTACAAAATCTGTTAATGGAACGAAAAAGTAGCAGGAAAAGTAATGATCAACATCAAGTATTTAAACTAAATAAAAGTTTCTGGCATATTTTTCAAAAGTTTCCATGGAGTATACGTAAATCTCCACATGGACACTCCTGTGTTTCTGTATTTCTCAGCAACCTCAAAAGGTGTTAATGAGCTACTGACCACTGAATGTAACAAGCCCCATTAATTAATCACAAAGGAAATAAAAGATGTAATTATCAACCTATTTCAACCCAATTTACTGCTTCTAAGAATGTTATAATTAAATTTACTATTAATCATTGCTAATCCCAAGTTGGATGGAGAAATATCAACATTTCACATATAATTCTGAAAATATTTACCTTTTAAAGTATTTATTTATTTATGAGACAGGGCCTCACTCTGTCCCCCAGGCTGGAATGCGGTGGCGCAATCATGGCTCCCTGTAACCCAGACCTCCCAGACTCAAGCAATCCTCCCACCTCAGCCTCCCAAGTAGATGGGACTACAGGTGCAAGCCACCACGCCAGGCTAATTTTTGTATTTTTTGTAGAGATGAGATTTCACCACGTTGCCCAGGCTAAAATATTTATCTTTTACAGAATTCTTTCATTTCAAAAATTATGTTTGCTCATAGTTTTACCAGAAAAGAACATCTAAATTTTACCTTGCCATGCATATTTCTTCCCATTCAAATCAATAGCAAAATCTTCAGGATAGAAGTCAATTATACTAGAATCCTGTATCAGGGAGAAAAGTAAAGAATCAAAACAGAAGTCACACATCTCTGTTATAAAGAATTTGATATGACTTTCATTCAAGTAATAAGGTCTGATGAGAAAATAAAGTACATTCCTTTTAAAAAAATGTTGAGATATTAGGTCATTAATCCCAAGTATAGTAAAACAAAATGAACAATGTTATTTTAAAAGATGAAAAGAAAAAGCATTATTGTAGAAGAATTTTAGAATTGACAACTATGGGCCTCAGGCAGGCAGAAAGTAAAGGGTTTACGTACTCTAACACTTCCTACTTCCTGGCTGGGTCTCACTCTTTCTAGCTAGCATACAAAACAAGTGCACAGGTGATTTTGGGTAAGGCAGTCTCCTCATCTCTGGTGGCTACCATATATGGCTGGAACAAATAAAATTAAAGACTTACAGGTAGCTAGAGAACAAAATGACTGTTATAAAAATTTCTCCCCAGCCAGGCGCAGTGGCTCACGCCTGTAATTCCAGGACTTTGGGAGGCCGAGGTGGGCAGATCAAGAAGTCAGGAGATCGAGACCATCCTGGCTAACACAGTGAAATCCCATCTCTACTAAAAATACAAAAAATTAGTCAGACGTGGCAGCAGGCGCCTGTAGTCCCAGCTACTCAGGAGGCTGAGGCAGGAAAATGGTGTGAATCCGGGAGACAGAGCTTGCAGTGAACCAAGATAGTGCCACTGCACTCCAGCCTGGGCGACAGAGCGAGACTCCATCTGGAAAAACAAAACAAAACAAAACAAACAAAAAATTTCTCCCCAAAACAAACCGATCTACTGTGTAGGGCCAAAGAAAACAGGAAATATATGTGTGTTTGGAGTAAAAAACATACTTTCTTTCTGTACTTCACTGTTTAACTATCAGCTGCAAAAGCAATTGTAACTAATAGTAATAAAATGTATGACAAAAATCCTGTCACCCACACATTCAAAACACTGAGACTCACAGGATCACTCATGAGCTTCCGCCATGATGGAGGTAGAAAATTACCACTTGCAGCTGGAAAAACTCCCATAAGTTGTTCCAGTGGTTTAAACTGCAAAAAAAAAAAAGTTAAAAGACCCAAGATTATTACCTAATCCAAAATTCTATAAATTTTATGACTTTTAAGTAATTAAGCTTACCGGTTTTGTACCCTTCTCAAAATCAGATGGCATGTCTGCAATGCCTTCAAAGTCTGAAGCAAATGGTGCATAATGAAATGGATAATACCACTTCCAGGAAGCACAGCCCTAGAATCATTAAAAAGTAACAACAAAATCAAAAGCCTACGTTAATGATGAACACAATTAAAAAAACAAAAATTAGACTGTTAACCTATAATACTCTATTCATAAAACACATGACTTTTGGTATATATTCCAAATACCGATCTTTTCCATGACTCCTAAAAATTGTTTAAGTTGAAGTTTCTAATTCATATCAATGGCTCTTTGACTTTAAAAATATTACAAACCATCTTTGAAAAATCAGTAGTTCCTGCCAAACTTCATATTCACAAACACAATTTGGTGAAAATTTCTATCCTTAAAATACATTTGGTGACATTTCTTTCCATCTCTAGAGCTGTCATCATCAAGTAAAACCAAAAGCAATCACAGCTGACATTTACTGAGCATGTAAGATGGTAGGAGACATTATTGGAACAGCGGTTTAGAGTAAAACAGCCATGAGTTTCATTTTAAAATTCACCATTATATTTCCACCTGACAAGTTTCTTTTGACTATAAAAACATGTGAGTAAACACACCAACAAGAAAACAAAAGCAAGTTATACTCATAGGAAAGATATCTAACATGTGTTTTGACAGTGTCTAGTGAACTTAAATCTTGACAGTAGGAGTAAAACATGCAAACAGAGTACTTAATAGTCAATACTCAGTGCACTGCGTTACTGTCTACTTGTCAACAAACTTCATCTATTCCCAGGTCACACCAAAGTTAACTTGGTTTGCTCTCTAAGCACGAAACCAGATATTAACTATCAGTGTTACAATCCTCAATATGTCTACCTAATCTCTCACCAATTATCAAAAGGTAGGATACAGGTTATTCCAATTAGAATGTGCTTCATGTATCATCACTATATTATGAAAAGGATAGCATTCAAATTCCTTTAGAATTCTTACTGGTATTTTCCAGGTTTTGTCCTCTGTTCAGTCATTTAGTGACTGTCAATTCATTACTCAGTTATTTTTGTACTCCAATTTTAAAAGCACTAACCTTTCATCATCTTAAAGACAAAGTGCAGTCAATCACATTCTTGATGCTGAAAATACTTTTAACAAAAATTAGCTTTGGTTCTATATTAATACCTAAGAAGCTTCCAAGTCTTCACAAATAAATATTTACAATTATGGACTTCTGAATAGGGAGCTTTAAAAAATGAGCCTGGGTTTGTTTTCAGGATCCAGCTCAATAATACTATTAGTACAGAAATTACCTGGCTGGGCGCAGTGGCATGACCCCAGTACTTTAGAAGGCCGAGGCAGGCGGATCACGAGGTCAGGAGTTTGAGACCAGCCTGACCAACATAGTGAAACCCCATCTCTACTATATATACAAAAATTAGCCGGGCGTGGTGGTGCACTCTGTAATCCCAGCTACTCATGAGGCTGAGGCAGGAGAATCGCTTGAACCCAGGAGGCGGAGGTTGCAGTGAGCCGAGATCGTGCCATTGCACTCCAGCCTGGGCGACAGAGCAAGACTCCGTCTCAAAAAAAAAAAAAAAAAGAAATTACTATTTTTCTTAAATGATTAACTACAAAGTCAGAGGAAAATATTCTTTTTGTACCTGGTAATAATATCTAAGAACCCAGCAAAGTCCTTCAACGTACGACTGCACAACTTTCCGACGGAATTTCTCATCAGCTGCATCCACATCAAATTTGTTCTTGTAGTACCTCTGCTTCCAGCCAGCTTCCCATAACCTAAAACCAGGCACAGCTCATGTATGCTGAATTAACACACCTTCAGTAACAGGCTGTCTACCAATTTATACCCCAAATCAATTTATATTTAATATCCAGGGGAAATGTGAAAGAGTTAAACAGTCATGCTAACACAGATTCATTTAATTATTTCTAAAAAGTCTAATTTCATAGGATTTATTATCAACTTAAAGACAGTTAAACACACCCCAGTCACTGATTCTGGTAAGACCATTATAAAACCACATTTTAAAAATGTTATTGAAAAAGATATACAACACATGTTTGCTCAAATTTTACTACTACTTTACATGTTTCTTTGTACAATTCTAAAGCTACATTTTAAGCTTCAAATATTGAAGATATTTTATATAGTTCAAGTTCCTTAGTTTGTTAAAATATATTTAAACCATACAAAGAAAGTCAACTAAATTACTTAAGACTCACACAGGTAACTTTTTTAAATGTAAAAAATAAATTTATAAAAGAATAATCTAGACATTAGGCAGAAATTATGTGTATACCTACTCTCTCTATCCTTGCTTGGGCCTTATCCCTCTTTCAGCTAAGAGCTGTTGATGGCTTAAGGAAAGGAGATAGAGATATATATAGAGAGACATACACATTCTATATCTCTATATATCTATGTATACATATACACACACAAACATGTATGTTATGGTAAAATCTAGAAGCAGGTCAATGAATCCACTAAATTATCATTCATCACTGAAAATACAATGTGACCAACCACATTTTCACCCAATGTATTATTTTTTTTTAAGAATCCATTTCTTATTCTCTAAGATTTAACATTTAAGGAACATGAAGAAGCCAAAGAACACTTTTAAAAACATCAGAACAGATCAAGAACATCAAGATGATTCTCCATTTAGGCCTCTTTTCCACGTGCCAGATTTCACATATTAATTGCAGTCATGTTTCAGAATATACCATATCAGTTTTAATCTACCCCTCCCACAACACAAAAGATTCATAGAATAACAATTAGAAATATCCCCTATCCATAAGGTGGATTATCACTATTTTACAGAAAATATTAATGAAAAAATGCTAAAAGCCCCAAGCATTTCTTGGTAGAGGCACTTCCACCCTTAATTATCCTCTAGGATTAAACAAAAAAATACTAAACAAATCAAGTTACCTATTAAACTAGTATTGATCATGATGGCTACATAGTAAACAAAATCAAAGACATGCTGTAAGAGGAAAATCCAAAGTACAGAAAGTAGAGGATAGAAACTAAAGATATACAGAGTAAGCAAATGTTCAATCACAAGTAGACATGGATCTGAAATCAAAGGATGTTAGAAAAATGCAGAACCACACATGACCCTTGCAAAGTTTCTAATCATAAACACAAATCACACACTTTCCATGTCCTGCAAAAGCAGCATGAGCTGTAGGTGACTACTGTCTTGTTTACCTTTGAAATAGATTGTTTTCCTAAATTCTTAATGAGCTACAATTATTGAGATTGTTGGCCTTTTGCACTTGGAGCCCACGGTTCAAATCTGGATTTAATTACATGAGAGGTTGTTAATCTTATTATATAATGATCTCAAACTTCAGGATGAATTAAAGAATCAGCTTCCTATTTTAAATTTGAAGTATACAGTTAAAGGGAAACTCCTCTCATGAAATATAATTGTGCATATGCAAGTTTGTGGTTTTTAAAAAACATACATATTGATCTCTTAACAGAATGATTTCTGCATATTTCATTTTGAGGAAGAACTCTTTCAATTGAGAAGATTAAGGCAAACTATATTAAGTGTCTAAGTATAACTGAACTTTCTAGGTTAAGCAGCTTGAAAATTTAATCAGTCTCCAAACAGCAACATTCAGATCACATAGTCAGAGCTAAACACCTCATGTCTAGCCGATCTTGTGCCTGGTCTCAGAGGAAACAGTGGATTGGAGGACGAAAGCCTGCACGCATACTAATCTAGACACTTAGGTTTAACAGCTATAGCTTACACATCTCACTGGAATTTACTGACTATTCTAACCCTCCACATTAATTACTGATGGATAAAAAGATCACAGGCAAGCATCTGAAGGCACTGCTGCTCTAAGCTAAATAGCATTAATTAGACTGCATCTATTTCAGCAATTTGCTATCAAAGTGCTACCAAAAAATGGCTTCACCTGACGTTATCCTCTGGCTCAGGTTCACTGTCACTGTCTTCTGCTTTTCGCTTAATTCCTCCTATTGGAGACGGGGAGCCATCAGATGTGAAACTCGTATTAGGAGATATTGAAGGACTCTGCAGATAATGATGACATTACAGAGGAAGGATTTCATTATTCATTTTACATAAGAAGGTACATCCAACCATCACTACTTACCGTGTTTCAAGTAACATTTTTAAAGCTACTATGTAGAGATGGTAAACATATTTAGAAGGTACAGAGACTGATCTTGCTCCATTTCACTTCCCCTCAAAAGAAGTAATGTAATACCCAAACTTCCCATGCTTAAACTGAAAAGAATTAACACTATTAGGGCAAAAAAAAAAAAAAATGTTTCTGAAGCAAAAAAAAAGTTTTAATTTTATAGATTTTTAAAAATTATAGTACTTGAATTTTATTTTCCCTTGGTGGTTCAAGTTCATTTGTGACAATCAATTGTAACAATTCCTGTTAGGAATTCACAATCATTTGCCACCTACCAAATGGCAAAGCTATGAGGGGAAAAAACATACATATATTTTATATATATGTATAGTTCTATGTTATATATAAAATGTATTACATATATAGCATATATATAATAATAGATGTAATAATATATAAAATAGCTAATGCTGGTGAGAATGCAATTAAATGTTTAATTAAGTCTTCAACCTAGTACAACCACTCTGAAAAGCAAATTTAATGAGACTGTGTTAGAAAACTTAAATTACTTTATATGTTGTTTTAAAAGTCAATCTATAAATAAAAATCTATTAGTCATCTTAGAAAAATGCAGATTTTATTAGTATTTCAGAGACTTAGCTGTCACTTTAAATTCAGTATTATCTTCCCATTGTACCTAACTCAATTAACATAATAGTTTAATTTTAAGTAACATATTTTAATATAACCCTAACATATTTTAATATTTAATCTAAAAATTAAAAGAAAATCTTCTGCAACTTTAGTTACTCAGGCTAAAGGACCACATCACCAAAAACATAAGGGGCAGAAACATTTCCACAGTCAAATTTTTCTTCTGTTACTCACAGTGTATTAGCTATTTCAAGTAAATTGAATTTTTTTTAAACTGAGAGCACAGAAGGCCATTTAAATGATATAACAATTACAGTATCCACAGCATAAACACAGTTCATACCACGGGTCAAGAAAAGTTAAAAAAAATACGAAATCATATTTCACATAGAACTTAGAGCACTTCTCTTTTAAAAACGTATGTCAATGTTATTAATGAAAAGGTACAGACAATACTGTCAAAAAAAAACCCAATAAAAATAAATACAGGAAGGCACTGTTGTACTTGGAAAACAAGGCAGGTATTACTGTATTTTAGTTATACAGATCTGAGTCTGAAATACCAAATTCAACCTTTACTGGCTGTGTGGCCTTGAACAATTTATTACTTAACCTCTATGAGCCTCATCTTAAAATGGGGATGATAATGTTCTGTTTCCTTACAAGTTATTGCAAGGATTAAACGCATCAATACATGTGAAAGATAACTGCCACGCTGCCTACCTGGTACATGGTGGTTAACCATTCAGTAAGTAATCACTATTGTCTTTTCAACACTACACTAATCCATTTCGATTAAATTATGAGAGCGACATTCCCATTAATTGTCTACAGAGAAGTTGTGTAAAAAGCAAACTTTAACAAAATTAATAATACTAACAAGATATAAACTCTATCTTTAGAAAACAAAAATACTAATATACTTTCTAGAAAAAAATGCTGTTCACCATTTAATGCTAAATCTCCACTGCTCTGCCTCTACCAACAAAAATATTCCTTTCTCAACATAACCAGATTCATATAAATTCAAATTTCTTCTTAAGCTGTTTTTTAATCAAATTAGATATAATGAAACCACACTGAAGAATGCTAAATATAAAACCACATATACAAGGAAATGGAAGCTATTTAATAAAACACTAAGAATGTTAATCATCAGTAGACAAGTACTAGAGACTACAACCCAACAGCTCAGAAAAATAAAACAACAGAAATCTGTAACTTAAATGGCTCCCTTTAAATAAACTGGTAATTTGGCTTCAAAATTTCCTTAAATTTAGAACATTCTAGGTGTAAATCTCACTCTACGAAGATTCGAATTCTATACCTCCTCTATATAGAAATAATTGTGGCTAGGTGAAAATCCCACTCTGCAAAGATTCAAATTCCATACCTCCTCTATATAGGAATAATTGTGGCAAGGGGAGTTAATTAAGACAGAATCAAAGAAGCAACCTCATCACCAATCTCCCCATTACTACTCCTGCGGCAGATGTTATCGATCTACAGTCTGGTCCTGCAGCGTAATCCTACCGAGCCTGAAAATAACACTGGAATCCTTCTTGAAGCAACCACAGCTGGCAAATTTTAAACCTGCCTGCCTCCCAAGATCAAAAAAAAAAAAGTACTCTACCACCAACAGGGCATATGACAACACCAGTCACTCTCAGTTCTGCTCTGCAGGTATGGTAGTCACTAAAATCTTGAATGATGGGCATCAGCTATTTCCGTTCCATATGAGCATCAATAGGATAACTAACAGAATAACAAAAATTAAATATCCAAGCTTATTCGATTTGCTTGGATATATCATAGCAAAAGTGTATGTTCCTTCCTCTACTGTTAGATCAGGGTCTGTTCCCTCAGCCCTGCTGCTGTCCCACTGAGTATTCTGAGAACTCATGGTTTATTTCCACTACAATAGGAAGGCGGTGGACAAAGTACAGCCTTGCAGGATAGGTTGACCTGCTTCTGGAGTTTGGATTACCAAGTTCAAATATGGAAGAATACAAGGCAAATAAATGCATGCAGTTGCTGAGTTCACAAACAGGGAGCAACCAGAGTTTGAATAGTAAGGGCTACCTTAAGATATTTATTCAGATCTATTTCATGATGAATTGGAGAGCCAGAGTTTACCTAAGGAATACTATTTTGCAAAATGCTCACAACTGCCCACTGAAGGAAAGGGGAAGTAAGGGAATAAAACCCATCCTCCTCCTCTTGCCCCAGCTTTCAGACATATGGATGTCCCTTGACAAGCTTCTAGCACCATTCACCACCCTATTCTTTGGAGAAGGGGGAAGTAGTGTGTGGTCCATCTGCATTACAAAAACACTGCAGCCACCTGGCTTATTTTTGAGACAGGGTCTCACTCTGTCACCCAAACTGGAATTAGCTATCTCTTTATATTCGCATGTTATCACCAATCCTACATGCTTTTCTTTCACATGATTTGGATATTTTCATATTGATAAAGATGGACTTAACAGAACTAAAAATATCTCAAGGCAAAGCAATTAAGAAAAATTATAAAACAAAACTCCAGGCTGTGATAAATTTCACACACACATCCCCCTGCAAGAGGTATGTGATATTCACCACTCTTAAATACCACAGAAAAGTAAGCCACTTACAGAGTTATTCTGCATCCTCATTTCATAGGCTGCTTGTCTCGGATTACTGGCTACTTGAGAACCTGGTGAATTTCTTGAACCCAAGGCATGAGGAGTTAATATTCCACTAGGTGTGAAAGCTGGTTGATCTCTCTAACATAAATGGAAATTAATGTAGAAATTAAAATTAAATCACAACATAGATGACACAAAGAAGGCAATGGAATAAAGTCCAAACTGTAAGCACTTTACAAAACCCACTAAAAGACCAAATGATCTTCATTAATATTACAAGGTCATCTACACTTTGATTTGATGTTAACTTATACCTTCCAAACAATAGTGTATAATACTTAATAACTCTGCCCTAAAGTACATATAACACATTGTCCTGAAATATAGAGAAAATCTTTCAAGTCTCATTATGCTAATCCACTGCTTCTTACAATTACAGAAAACATTCAAGACACAATTTCGGGCAAATAAAAACAATATAATTTAGGTTAAAAAAAAAGTTGAGTTTGAGTTATACTTAGGAAATACAACTTTTTAAATTAATTTATTTATTTTTGAGGCGGAGTCTCACTCTGTTTCGCAGCCAGGAGTGCAGTGATGCGATCTCAGCTCACTGTAACCTCTGCCTCCCAAATTCAAGCGATCCTCTCACCTCAGCCTCTCGAGTAGCTGGGATTACAGGTGCACATCACCACACCCAGCTAATTTTTGTGGAAATACAACTTTCATTTACCCTTCACCTTGCTAGAATTTAACTCTTTATTTACAATTAATTAGATATAATTACAGCTAACATAGGTGATAATCTTGGCTGACTGATAAAAGATACTGACTAAAATAATAATATATAAGTAGAAACCAAACATGCCCCTCCCAATCTAAATGATTTTGAACCCACTGCAATAATAAATAATTCTACTTTTCTCCCTTCTTGTTTCCTGAAATTGCTTAATTCTAACAAAACGTAGTAAAAGTCAGTCCCTAAACTCCACAAGCTTGAAAATCTACTAGGGAAGATAAGAAAACAAGAACTAAAGAAGTTAAATGTCTATAAAGCATTATGCAATTAGGTAAGAAAACATGTATCAGAGGTAGGAAGCACCAGAGTTAAAAGAAAGGATTGCTCAATCTGTACTATGAGCATAACCAAGAAGGGAGGCCTTGTAGAAAAGGTAAGATATGTCAGTGAGCTGCAAAGTCAGAAATCCATTCAGATGTCACAAATGAACACAACACTCTTAGCAGGGACATGGTGTATTTAGAAGACAACAGGGGATATGCTGGACAGCTGGAATTCAACAAGATGACAGTGTGCTCTGAACACCAAACTAAGATAGAATTGGATTCTGAGGGGATTAAGGAGTCAGTGGTGCATTTAGAGCAGAGAAACAAGTTTAGAGTGTTATGTTCTAGAAAGATTAATCTGACAAAGATGTAGAAACAAGAGTATAGTAACTTTCAAGGGGATACAAAAGATTGACCATTTTTACTTAAAAAACAATACTTGATTGCTGTAAACCATTCAAATAGCTAAGTGCCACCCACCTCTCACCTCCCAAGTGTATCCCTTCAGACACCAGAGCCTAGAGGACCTTCTTTAAAATCGACACCAGTGTTCTTTCTACAGGTAAAAAGGCAATTGGGTGGACACTTACGTCCCTGACCAAGTCCTACTGGACAAGGAATAAAGCTACTGTAATGAACATCTTTCTCAAATTGTAAAATTACGCTATTGCCAATCTCATGAAATCAATTAAAACTCACCTTCATTCTCTTTCTTTTTTCTTTCTGTCGTCTTCTAAAACTGTCCTAAAAGTATAAAATCCACATATTCTGTCAAATAATTACACAAAAATGTCAGAGTTAAGCATTACCAGGAATGATATGGGAGACAACTTAAGTTTTAAAGGACGACACCAGAAATTTAGGTACATGATTAAACCAGGCAACAAGACTATATGTTCAAAACGCTGCTTATCAGAACTTAACAATAGAAGGCTGAATTTAGATACAATTTAATTGTTCTTAGTAATTCTGTTCAGAAAGCTTTTGAATCATTTCAGGAAAATGCAAAGCCATTACAAAGATCCTTGGTTTTATCCTGGAGCAAACAGGCTGTCAATATGGAGAAGACACAAGTAAGTTTAAAAAAAAAAAAAAAAACTCAACAATTCTTAAGGTTTAGTTGAATGTAGTTAATAACTAAGGTATCCATTTTTTAAAAAATCAGCAAGACAATTTAATTAGACTCTGTTACCCAAAAAGGGCTCTTACTCTGTAGCATGCACGGCACAATAGAGAAAAGAGAGAAGTGGGACTCTATGCAAACATTATCCCTCACCCCGGCCAGATTCCATCAATCCAATGAAGAAAAGGAAGGAAATTCAGATGTATGCACAGCTTACTACTCTGGGCCAATTTAATTCACAGGCAAGGGTCCAGCCCACGTTGATTCTTTCCCCCCACTCATTTCCAAATTGCAGCCATGGTTTCAACTGGACAGAATTTTGTGTTCATCTTGTTCCCTACTAACCCTGGGTCATTCATGGGTCTCCCATGCCCATGCCCAAGTTTCCCTGAGTATCAAGGAACTGAAATGACACCTAGGGTGGCCACAGCTGCTGTTGTAGCCTAAAACAGGGGTCAGTGGATCCTATACTGACGGTCATCCTAGTAGGTACACTTCCAAGTCAGTCCTACCAACTGCAATATAAGGCCTTAAGGAAATTGGAAATTGGTGCTTTCTGCCAGGCAAAAAGCTGAATGCTGGATACTTAAGTCTCCTGCTCTGAAGTGGAGCCCAGGAGATCAACTACCCTAAAACCTCCTCTGATGTAGAAACCACTGATTTATTTAATCAAGCTTCTGTCCCATCTTCAATGAAACTTCTCTTGTGTAGGTCACCAATGACCTGCAGACTATGAAATCCATTAGTCAAACTTCAGTCCTTATCTGACCAGGATTCTTTCCTCCTTGGATCACAGTCTTCACTTGGCTTCCAGGAAGCTACACTCACCTAATCTCCTTCCCTCTTGCTATGTCCTACCTCCTCAACTCCCCAACCTCTTAACCCATTTATGCCGGAGGCTGCAAGTTTTTTGTGTGAAAAATCAGACCTTGGGGATGACCTTGAGCAGTAGGATATAAATAACTCCCACAGGCTTATCATTCCAATAATGTAACACTGGGCACAAATGGGTTAATGTTGGTGCTCCCCTGGGCCAAGTACTTGGACTTCTCCACTTCTCTCCTACCATGGGAGTCATCACCTGGTCTCATGGCTTTAAACACCATCTACATGCTGATGGCTCCCCAACCAGGGCCTCTCCATACTTAGCATCTCCATTTGGCTCTCTCAAACTTCACATGTCTGAAATAGAATCCCCACCCCACCTTTGCACCTCCCAGTCTTTCCATGAGGGTTGCTCAAAACATCTTTCAGTCTTTTGTCACCTTTCCTTCTCTTACACTCTATATTGAATGCATTTGCCAATCCCACTGGTTCTACCTTCAAAATATGTTCAGAATCCAACTGCCTCTGATCATCTCCACTGCTACCATCCAGGCTCCCTTAGATTACTGTAAAAAAGGCTCCTCACTGGGCTGGGCTCACTGCTTTGACCTTTCCCTCCACACAGTACTTCCAACATGGCAGCTAGAGTGATCCTTTTATAGTATGTGTCAAATCTTGTCACTTTTCTACTCAAAACCTTACACTGATGCAAAATGAAGTTAAAAGTCCTATGATGACCTGTGGAGTCCTACCAGACTGGGCCCTCCATCTCCTTTCTGACTTCATCTCCTACTGCTCTTCCTTTGCCTCCTCTGCTCCTTCCACAGTGGCTGCTTGGTGTTCTGTGAAATCCTGAGTATGCTCCCGCCCCAGGGCCTTGGCACTGGTGATTCCCTCTGTCTGTAAAGTGCTTCCTGCAAACATCTGCACGGTGTGCTCCCTCACATCCTTTACATCTTTAATCAAGGTCAGCTGTCAGTGAGGCCTTCTCTCGTCACCTTTTCTAGAACTGTAATGCCCAACCTCTCCCTTCCCAGATGCTTCCTCACCTGCTTTAGTTTTCTTTGTGGCACTTATTCTCTAACATTCAATGAGGTTTACTTAGTTACTGTGTTTATCTTCCAGCTCACCCAAGAGAATGTAAACTCCATGAGGGCAGGGATTTCTGTCTGCTCTTTTGTTTTTTGCTGTATCACTAGCACTCAGAACACTGTCTGGCACATGGTAAATACTTAAGTATTTGCTTAATAAATGAACAACATTTCCAAGATAAAAGGCAAACATCAAAGCTCATAAAATAAAAAGCAACACATTTCTTGCCTAAATGCTCAACTTTAATAAGCAATTTTTTTTCCTTTGGAGACAAAAGCATCGCTCTGTCGCCCTGGCTGGAGTGCAGTGGCATGATCCCGGCTCACTGCCGCCTCCATCTCCTGGGTTCAAGCAATTCTCCTGCCTCAGCCTCCCAAGCAGCTGGGATTACAGGCGCCTACCACCACGTCCATTTTAAATTTTTGTATTTTTAATAGAGATAGGGTTTCAACAAGTTGGCCAAGCTGGTCTCAAACACCTAACTCCAGGTGATCTGCCCTCCTCGGCCTCCAAAAGTGCTAGGATTAGAGGCACGAGCCACCATGCTTAGCCAATAACTAATATTAATTTAGTCCTTTTCTACCATTTGTTCTGCTGGTCTGTTAAATGCCTATCTCTAAGGGTGGTAGTCACACACAAACAGAAGACCACCTGCATGGACCTCATGGATCTCTCCCTTTTTTGTGCTATGAACGCCTTTGGAAATCTGTCAAATGCCAGGGACACACTTCCCGGAAAAATAGATACACCCGGAAACTTTCCTATTGCATTTCTGAGGGTTTCCCCTGGTGTCCAACCATGCTGAAGGATATTTCATGACTTCAGGGACACCAACAAAGATCCAAAGCTTTAAAATGCCCTCTCCTGCCAGGTCAGCTGAAAAATAGTATTAATTAAATCTGTAACACTATGGTATCTACCAAATCCCATACTTCCTCCTCTAATGCTAACTTACAGCGCAGAGTCTGCTAATGAGAAAGTAGAAGGCTAATGTAACTTGAGGTTTTTAAACCAAGTGGTACAAAGTATGTAGCAGCAGATCAAGGGATGCCACTGTAATTGTTGAAAAAGTAGTTAAAAATGTCTGTTCCAGTTGTCATCTGATCATCCCGACAAAGCTAGTTCTGTAATTTGAATTCTATATGCAAAAAAACTCTTGACATCACATAAAAACATTACCAAGTACTAAAGGATTTTGGAAAGAATGCTTACAGTCAACTCACTATGTTACATAAAATGATGCCCAAAGTTTAAAAATAAGAGATCACTAGCTACAGTATACAAAGTTGATGAAAACAGAAAATAAGATTCAATGACACATTTTAATGTGTTGGGAGATCGTGAAGCAATGTAGCAGTAATATATGTTGTTATCTGCTTAAAATAGCCATGTGACTTTTATAAAACCAGTTTCTGAAAGGATTTCCTTACTGTTTCTAAGAAGCTATTATCTGCTTATTTTGACCCCTGCTGGTCTCCCTTGCTACACCCTGCAATCACCCTTCAACCACTTTGCCTCCAGGTTGCTGCCCCTCTAATCCCATCAGCTCACCAGGGGCTCCCAAACCCTGTCCACAGACGAAGTGCCTGTCCATCTCACTGTGACCCCTTGAGCATGACTTCTCATCTCTTCAGGAATTTCCTTCTAACTCTCTAGAACTGGCTCCTCTTTCTCCTTAAATGTCCATGGTTCCCTAGACTTCTGTTAAGCGTACTTTTACTCCACACAAGCTCCCAGGGTCACACTCATAGTTTCAAGTACCTTCCATTAGTTAATGGTTCTCAAATCTCTTTTCAAAAGACTTCTGCCCTGAGCTTTACACACATCTAACAACTGCTTAATGGACTTTTCTCCTCTCAGGTGTCCTATAGCCCCTCACATTAAACATCTCCAAAATGAAACTCAATTTCTACTTTGTTCCCACCCCAACCCATTCCACCCCTAGTGCTTGCTATCTTAGTAAATGGCACCAGCAAACTCCTAACTGCCCAAGCCAGAACCTGGACTTTTCATGTAAGCACTCATCCATAATAAGCAATCAATTTTCAAATGCTTTGTTATTTTATTTCCTTCTTGTGTTTCAATTTCTTACTTAAGAGATGCAGCTCTCCACAGATCCTACATTCTCCTAACCCTCTGCCCTGGCTGATATAATCCAACCCATACTCCCTACACTATCGATTCTTCTTGACCTGTCTTCCTGCCTTCAAAACATGACAGTCACTAGTTCGATCCCAGTAGTCTTTCAGCCTTAGTACCGGCATTTCAAATCCTATTGATTAGAAATGTGTTTGGATTTATATTCAGATTATGAAGACAGAAAAAAACATTACAATGCAACTCAAACAGGGTACAATACACAGTTTCACAGAGGAAGCAGCACAACCTTTATAAAATAATCAAAGCACTGACCGCTGATGATTACATTAGTCTTGACACACCATAATGATATAAAAACACACTCAAAGAGATTAAAAGTAATCACAAGATCATCATAGCCTATTAGAGACAGGAGCAATTTTAGCTACTGCAATAGAAACACTTTACCTCATCATCCTTTCTCTTTTTAAAAATGCTATCCTCAACTTCACCAACTGCTAACATGATCATCTGTACTCTTTGCAGATTGACATAACCACTTTCTGTAAGGTAACCCTGTAAGTGATAAAATATATGTAAAATGATCTTCTTATAAAAGCAAATACTTCTGTTTTGAAATCATTCAAGAATGAACTTACCCCAGTTTTGTGTACCACATTTTTGTATATGTTAACCAAACGGTCAATTGCATTTTCCCTGTCAGCAAGAGACAAACATTATACATTAGGACCATTATGCTTTAGGCACAGTAAAGTCAAGAAGCCTAAAACAGTAGTTTGAAAAGCTACACAAATGCACATACCTAATCTCTAACGACGGCAAATGAGGGAGGAAGTCATTTCCCACAAAGAAGCACATGAAAACCCAGTCATCAATGCTCCTCTCAACATCAAATGTGAATGGTAGGCTGGCCATGGTGAGTTCTCTTTCCAAATACTGCAACCAAAAAGGAATGCTGCCATTACAGCTATCAAAGGCACCCTGCTTTGAGTGCTGATTTCAATGATTATTGCTACATACCTCACGAAGAACATTAAGCCGAAGGAAGATAAACTCTCCTTCTGCACAAGGAAGACTATCGGCAAGTTCATCATGCTGCAAGAACAGGAATGAAGATGAAACAAGTCTACTCTACGTCCAGTAATTTTTTCCAACCAAGCAAATTTTAAGGCTTTTTCTAACACAAGATCCATTTTAATATCACAAGTATTAAATTTTTAAAAGCTCACCAATCCATTTTAAAATAAAAATTACCCAAAAAATCAACCACATCTAGACCAGGGGTCAGCAAACATTTTTTGCAAAGGGCCAGACAGTAAATTATTTTGGCTATTGGGAGACATATATGATCTCTGTTGAATAGTCTTTCATGTTTTATTTTGTTTTTAACAAGACTTTAAAAATGTAAAAAACATAGCTCACAGGCCAAACCTGGAGGACTGAAGTTTGCTAACTGATGACCTATACCCAACCAACCATTACCCCTTCCTTGTGAACAGATGTGCATAGATAACATCTATACTGTCTTTATTGTATTACGTATCTGAAATATGTACACAGACACAGGTATACTGTCTTTATTGCATTACATATCTGAAATAATACACTATATTACATTTATCTCTTTTTTTACTTAACGATGTCTTTGAAAGAGGCACCATTGTCTTTTCCCCCCCATAAAGTATATGACTCAAGAGGCACCATATTATTGAAACACAAGCCCCTTTAAAGGGGACTGGACATAACCAAGTGAACCTAAAATACATAAAAAGTGGGAGTAACTTAAAAGTCTCAAGAAGTTGTAGTTCCTTTTAAGAGTATTTCAAACAAATAACTTCCACAAATAAATTACAAGCTATGGGCATTATTATCTATGAGAACTAAGCCTCGTGTAGATATAGGTGATGTCAGAAAAAGTGCTAAGTAGAAAGGATGAGTGTGTGCAAGTTTTTGAATGCAGGTTTATGTTAAAGTACTTTAAAAGATACATCTCTATCGAGACTCCCTCTCAAAAGGAAAAAAAAGAAAAGAAAAAAGATACATCTCTGTGAAGGGTAACAGAACAAGCACATAAAAAACTAATCAACCACAATCTTCTCTTCATTTTAAAAACAAGGTAACTCAAATATTTAATGCTATTTAACTGTATATTTTAAAATGGTTGAAATATTTTATGTCATGTACATTTTACCACAATAGATTTTTTTTTTTTTTAATGAGGCAACTACCATCTCAAAGTTCTTACCTTTCCCTTCTTTTCTCTTGGCAAACCTTCACAATCTTTGACCTCATGTCCAAACTGATTACAAAGACCACACGGTTTGGGCTTGTTTGGTTTGAATTCTTCTCTAATAATGGTAAAGTTGGGTTCGTGTGTGGCAAGGCCAAGCATAATGAGATCAGCTATCAATCGACAATGAGAAAAACACTGAACAGTGAGTATTCTGAGAGGATTCTTACCATAAACTACTATGAAATGCCAACACAAAGAAAAGCCCAAATAAGCACCCAAATGAGCAGCCAAGCCCCAAAGCCTGACACTTCCTGGCAGTTCCCAGTTAATAGGAAGTCCTCCAGATATGTGGACCTACAACATAGACTGCCACTAAGGATTAAACACTTGGGAAATTTTCCATTTTAAAGGTACGGGGAGTTAAAAGGTTGAAAAACGTAAAAAAGAAGAAAAGAAATTAAAGATCATTGATTACAGATTAAACAGCAACTCAATACTAGTTCCTTGTCAAACATAAAATAACCAAGGCATTTTGGAACTTCCAGGTAACCATGAATAATCCATTACTGCACACCAACCCATAGACTTGCTATGGTTTAATCCAAGAGAAGCAAATCCCAAAGAAGAAACCTACCATCTGCTCCACATAAACAATGATGAGTATTTGGGTCATGGTTAGGCTGGGCTAAACAAGAGAGAAACAAATATTTATATTAATATATTATATTCCACAAGAATATTACTTCATACCAAATATTTTCTATTCAATGGCTTTTTAAAAATAGAACATACAATCAAATACTGGTTAAGTAAGCTTTACCTCTTTGCCTTCTAATGTAATCCATGATTTTATGTTCTCCTTCACCAGGAGCACTAGCATCAGATAAAATAACCTATAAAAAAATTAACACTTTCAGCTTATCCCCAATTTTCTATAGGCACAAATATCAAATGAATTATATGTCTCAAGAAAAACTGAGAAAAGTATTACAGGAAAATTTTCTGAATAAGGTGGGTGGGCGGGTGGGGGTGTGTGTGAAACACCAAAACTACTTCATTGAAAATTTTCTGAAGGGGGGTGTGTGTGTGTGTGTGTGTGTGTGTGTGTGTGTAACGCCAAAACTACTTCACTGAAAATTTTCTGAGTAAAGTGGGGTGTGTGTGTGTGTGTGTGTGTGTGTGTGTGTGACACCAAAACTATTTCACTGATTAACTTACTACATGGAATGGAAAGTAATGAAACGTCTGGGTCAGACCTAGCCATCAGAAAAACTGATCATTCACAAGTTCCTATTTTCACTGCCATGCAAGGATATAGTACTGGACCATATATGCCCCAAGAATAATCAATAACAGATATCTATTAAATATAATTTACCATTTCTCATTATTAGGGAAGCCAGCTTATGAACCTAAAATTACAAACAAGTTCATTTAAATATTTTTTAAATATTTGGGAACATAGCGATTTAAGGCAGACCCACAACTTACTAATCTTGCTATATTTTGATATGTAAGAATGGAAATTTCCATTTAAAAATTACTTTCCTATATATATTTTTTAAATCATGAATCCCATTTTATGGCTTCATAGTGATGGCAAGATGACAAAATTGGCTTTAAGAGAAAATTCAGCTATCTAAAACCTAACCATGTAAGGATACCCCATCTCCAATAACCCTGGAAGCTTTTCTTTCCTCCGACAGTCAACTAGCATTTTATGGGGCAGGGCAGAAGGATAAATAATGTCAGTCATATCAAAGTACAGCCTTGAATGATCGCCCTTAATCTTTCTGAAGTATCAAAATGTGAAACTTACTGTCAAATTTTTCCACCCAGGGTCATTATTTAAACGATCAGCTATGTAATAGCGAAGGCATTTAGCAAGATTGTCCATAAATTCAGTTCCCTAAAACGATAGAAAGAAACAAATTAACCTATCATTTAAGAGTTAGCAATAGCTAGCAAAGTATGAGACTACTTACTGGTGTAATACAGTTGCTGTCGAATCTTTCTTTTATTTCTTCTGGAGGAAGAAAGCCACCTAGAGAAAAGAGGCAACATTTTGTTCTCCCCATAAAAAGTGAGATACATTACTCAATATTAAGCCAGAACAACAAAAACAAAAAGTTCAAATACAAAAGGAAGTGAAGTCTTGTCATCCGAAGAACAATGTTTCCTCACTGGGAAGAAAATAAGATTCCATCTCTCAAATTTAAATTATTATTATTATTACTATTATTATTATTATTATTTGAGACAGAGTATCGTTCTGTCACCCAGGCTGGAGTGCAATGGTGCAATCTCGGCTCACTCCAACCTCCGCATTCCAGGGTTCAAGCTATTCTCCTGTCTCAGCCTCCTGAGAAGCTGGGATTACAGGCACCTGCCACCACGCCTGGCTAATTTTTGTATTTTTAGTAGAGACGGGCTTTCATTGTGTTGGCCAGGCTGGTCTCGAACTCCTGACCTCCAGTCATCCGCCCTCCTCGGCCTCCCAAAATGCCGGGATTACAGGGGTGAGCCATCATGCTCAGCCTTTTAAATTATGTTTTAACAAGAATGTAAAACAATATATGGTACACAAAATATACTGTTACATAAAAATTATGAAGTTATTCACTCTGCAAGAGACTATACACACACACACACACACACACATACACCAGTTAGGGGCCATATTTTTGTTAACAGTTCCTAAAATAAAGGTGCCTAAGAGAAATGAAATTTTAAAGGCCGAGTTCATCACAGCTTTACAGGATAAGAAATACAATTATCAGACAGAGGAATATAAAAATCCAATTTTTTCCTCTATATCACTATTAGCTGCTTCTCAAGAAACAAATATATTTCATCACATCTTCAAAAAAAAAGACATTCTTAAAATCAGAAACACTGTTATAAATACAAACTGGTTTTAGAGTCTTAATTACAAGTTGCAGCTAAAGGAACTATATACTTGTACACTTCCAGCAAAATTAAAGTAATATAAAATGTATTGTAATTAGAGGCCTGAGGTGACTATACTATGGCATCCTTTTTCAACTGTAGAGCGCAATTATCTGGAGCCAAGACATTGTGGCTTTTCTGTTCTATTATAACCCTGTAAGTAGCAGAACACCAAACAAACTACTCTGCTACAACCATACCCTACCTCACACACAGGTATGGTAGGAGAGAACCGTCCCAACTGGCATCAACACTCCTTGATCCTCCTTTTCTCTGAGGCTTAGTCAGTTCCTACCCATGCAGCCACCAGGAATTTTTTTTTTTTTTTTTTTTTTTTTTTTGAGATGGGGTCTCGCTCTGTCACCCAGGCTGGAGTGCAGTGGCGCGATCTCGGCTCA
The DNA here is from genome assembly GCF_024542745.1 of Macaca thibetana thibetana. Lineage (NCBI taxonomy): Eukaryota > Metazoa > Chordata > Mammalia > Primates > Cercopithecidae > Macaca > Macaca thibetana. The sequence continues at coordinate 89,999,390 of NC_065587.1, read as the reverse complement.
CTGCAACCTCTGCCTCCTGGGTTCAAGCAATTCTTCTGCCTCAGCCTCCCAAGTAGCTGGGACTACAGGCATGTGCCACCATGCCCGGCTAATTTTTTGTGCTTTTTTTTAGTAGAGACGGGGTTTCACCATGTTAGCCAGGATGGTCTCGATCTCCTGACCTCGTGATCCACCCGCCTTGGTCTCCCAAAGTGCTGGGATTACAGGCGTGAGCCACCGCGCCCAACCACCACCAGGAATTTTAAGGCTTTGGGGAACTGCAAAAATGAAGACATCCCACCCCACCCCTCCAAACTTAAAGGAACCATAAGTGCTGTGCCTGCTCCATCAACTTATATTGAAAGTATGCAAATGACTTGGCAACAACCTGTAAATGTGGATCGAATCACCTCTGGCTTCCTCAGATAGACCTGAGTTTCAAAAAGCAAGGAAACCAAAGCTGATTTGAAGAAAATGTTTACAGAACTATAGCTTTCTGACAGCTGCCACAGAGAAAAGTAGTAAAAAGTACTTACTGTATTTCTATTTTACAGAGACATAAAAGTTTGTTAAAGAGTTGCACTGGCCCTGAGAGGGGTTGACAATCTGCACTCTCCACCAGAATTCCCTATTCCCAAGGCTCCCTTTTACAGGAGAGTTTGAAAATAAACAAGCCTATTAAGCCTATTGGTAGGATTTCATGAACTACTTTTCCTCAACAGTGAACACTGGATATTCTGGGATCCTTATTAAATTAAAAGCTTGCCTATTTGTAAGAAAAAGTTGCCACCATCCCCTCATTCTGCATACATCTTATAAAAAATCCAACTTCAAGATACATATTCTTTACCTTTTGCCAATATTTCTTCCCTGACTCGCTGCTTCTCGACTGCTGCTTCCATTCCTTCTTTTGATGCTCTGAACCTCCTTGAACGCTGCTGGTTCATTTTGGCACGTGGTGCCTGAAAATTTCATATTCCATAATACTAATCAAAATATTCACAAATAAATCTGTACATTATTTTGAAGCAGGTGTTCTTTTAAAAGTAGTATACTAAAATGGAAGAAAGGTAAGTAGTGTGTCGAATAATCCTTTCATGGCAGATACCAGATCCTGAGAACTTAAATTTGGACCAAGAACCTAAAAGCTGAGCTCAATCAGGTGAATGAGTGCATGTCAAATGGACAAACATCCTATGAAGCCAGAGCACTTATACTGCAAGTCCTCCCAGTCTAACACCAGTTCCCCTCAGTTAGGGTGCTTGATTCAAGGCACCCAAGAAAGCAAGCTCACTTTACTCAAAAGACCCAGCCAGCATTTGATGAGTAGTTACTACTGAACTAAGATCAGGAAGACCTTCTCTATGTGCACACCTAAAAGGAAGAATGGTCTCCAGATGGGATTCACAATGTCTCATAAAAAAGCAACAGAAAACTATTTCTTTATCTGCAGAATCTCGGTACACTTCTATTTCCCACAATAAGGTTTATAATTATTAGTCTGTCTTTTCAATACAGCATAGCAGTCAGAAAAGAAATAATGTTTTAACCAAAAGTACTTTTAAATCACTCTAACCAAATGCAATTTCACTGGAAAAGCCCAAATAAAGTGAACCAGATTGTAAGATTTTGGAAGTTACTGAACTGAGTTCTGGGGTGGGAAGAAACTGTGAAACATCCTGTTTACATCTAAATATAAGTTATTTAATATTCTCTTTAAACAATTTCCTTTTCTGTAGAACAAGACCACAAGACCATCTAATGTAGCCCTCTTAAGTACAAAGTTCTTTATCTACATTTATATATTAACAAAAAAAGTGTGTATAAACATGTACACACACATATGCATACAAACGTGTACATACTTTATACTTGATGCAGCAGAAAGAACACACTGGAGTAAAGCTAAAGATTTATTCAAAAAAAATTAGCTGAATATAAACTGAAATGTGCTCTAAACAAGACATATTCCTTTTCTTTTTGCTCTTTACTCAATTCTAACTGCAACTTAGCAAGTTATCAGGAGCTAAGATTTTTCACTGAGTAAGACGAATCTCACAGAAAAGTTAATCTTCTTGGATTCAAAGTTCTCTGGATTTCTAAAATCATTCCATTAGCCACTAGGATGCACTAAAATTAAAAGAAAGAATCTACTTGCACATAGCTAAATAAATTTAGAGTTATATCTTACCTTACACCCCGATACAGTTTGCTGGTCATTTATAAAATGAGCTACTTGGTATTATTATCATAGGTCAGTAACTTACTCCTCTCAAATCATTTTCATGACTACTCATTGCCTAGAGGATACAATCCAAACTCCAGATGGTAAGGCTTTCTCAAGCTTTTGCTATACTTTGCGTCTCAATTCAAACCACCGGTAGTTGCCAAAACATGTCAGTGTGGTCAAAGGCATGGAAACTGTGTTTACCTGCCACATTTGAGAAATCTGGAAGGTCCTCCCTCCCCAAATCCTGTCCCATCCATCTCCCACCATTACCCACCAATCTCCCAATTATTCTTCATTGTTAAAGAAATGGAACAAAAGTCACCTCTTCTCTATATCCTAACTTCCTTAGCAGCACTGACTTCCTCTTCCCTCAACACCCTGCATGTATTGTGCTTATAATGGCTATAAATAACTAAGCTCACTCATTTATCTATGCCTCCTTCCCTTTGACGGTAAGCCAAAAGTTCAAAAGCAAGGGCAGTCACCAACATCCCCAGTATTTCACGGTACTAAGCACAAAATAAGCACAAAACACACACAAAAAAAATCTGAACGAACGACTGAAGGATGAGGCTTTCTTTCTCAAGTTCATCACTGTCAACATTTTTCATTATTTAGCTGACTTTCATTCTAGACACTGGTAACACAGCAAAAACCAAAATGGAGGCTTCTAAGTTAATTATTTTAGCACTTACCACTCCATCTATTGCCATGTAGAGAAGTCGTCTTGGTCTTACAATACTGAAAAGTCTGTCAATGTACTCAAAAATTGCAACCATCATTTCATCTTCATTTTTTGGTGCTGGTCTATAATGACAACCAAACAATGTAATATAATATAGTGTTTCCTCTGTGATTTGCTATATCAGTGACAAAAACGGGTTACGTACTTGTCTTCAGGATGAGTACAGGGATGGATGATTCCATTCATATCCAAATACAGATTATCAAACTCCACATCATTTGGATTAGGTTTACTGGCATCAACTGGAATCTTTACACCATTGCATTCTTTTGGCTATGAGGAAGTGATAATTAATAGTAGTTTGATTGTTCAAGTCTAAAAATGACAGATCCTAGGCTCAGTATGAACTTGTGCTTCATTTCTGAACTGGAAATAAAACACTTCAAGTAACCTTTAAATTATAAGAAGTTATTTTATTCCTTAAAGCAAACTGAAGCAGGTATTTTATCTGTAGGAAGTGGATGGCTTCTAACACAGTTATTTTTGACAATGTAGGAGATGTATAGAAAATTCCCAAATCATTTAGGTTGTTCAAGTAAGAGATTATGGGAGTCATCTTAAAATTCATTTCCCTCACCACTCACATCAGTAAGTCCTGTCAAAGTAACGTAAAAAATGCTTACCTACTTCATCTCCTTTCATTCCCACCACCATGAACAACAAGAAGTTACCATCTCTAACCTAAAAGAGCACAACCTTCAGCTAGTCTGCCCAACCTCTAGACTCTCTGGTCTCCAGCTCACTCATTGTCAGAGTTCTCTTTCTAAAACATAAAAGTGTACGTCTTAATCTTACCTAGTTTTTCTAATGATTCTCACAGCAGGCATTTACCAATGAGCCTGGACCCTTCCTAGTCTCCTATCCTGCCATACTGTTGTTGAGGCCCACTCACTCTCTTGTAAGTTCCTAGAAAATGCCTTTTAATCTCTCAACGTGGTCACATGATGCTTCTTTCAGAATGCCTTCTTCCTCCCTTGCCAACACCCACTTCCTGAAATATTACTAATTTCCAGGGTCTAGACTCAAATCAAATGTCACTTACTTTATAACATCTTGTACGTATCTCCCAAGAAATTAATTGTTCCTTCTGCATTTCCTCATAATTTTGCTTATTCACTTGTGGCACTTGCACTGTTTTACAATTAGTCAATCTACCCCAGCTACAGAGTTCTTCGAAAGGCAAGGGCTTACTCACTGCCAGAGATACTCAATTATGTTTTTGTAAATGTTATTACCTTTGTTTTTCTCTCCCAGAGCCTCAGCGAAAGATTAAGACTATGAGATCTCATTTTTACTATTAACAATAAAAGTCACTTAAAATAACAGTTCCTCAAACACATATAAAGCATCACTTGTAACAGCAAAAACTATAAGCAATTTAAAAGCCCATCATGTACATACTACATCATGGATGAAGCTCAAAAACATTATGTTAAATGAAAGAAGCCAGTCATAAAGTACCAAGTACTATACAATCCCATTTATATGAAAAGTCTAAAACAGACATGTTTGCAAATATAAAATGTAGATTAATGGTTGCTTCATGTGAGGGTGGAGACAGGGGAGGGAGATGGGTAGCAACTGATAACTACTTTTGAGAATGAAGACCCTCTAAAATCAGATAATAGTGATAACTGCACAGCTCTGTAAATATACTAAAAACCACTAAATCATATACTTTCAGCAGATCAATTTCATGATATACAAATTATATTTCAATAAAGCTGTTAGAAAAAGAAATAGAAATTTAAAATCAGGTATGGTGGTATGTGCCTGTTGTCTCAGCTACTTCGGAGGCTGAGGTGGGAGGACTGCTTGAGGCCAGGAGTTCAAGGCTGCCGTGAGCTATGATCACACCACTCATATAACATCCATTGTGAGATGCAAGTGAGATTGGAAAAGCTAGAGCTAGATGGTCACAAATATACTGCCAAGACCAAAAAAAAAAAAAAAAGAACATACACAGTATACCATTTACAGAAAGTTATGAATTAAAACAGCATTCAATATTGCTCAGGGACGAATACATATGCAATAAAAGCATGTTGAAAAGCAAAGGAATGATAAACACCAACTTCAGGATATTGACTATCTCTGAGAAGGAATCATAGGAATGGAACTGGGCTTCAAGTTGCATTTAGAACTGAAGGGAAAGAATAACGAAAGGGATTTAAGGCAGAACAGAGAAGAAGCCATTAGACAATCTTCTGTACACACATGCTGTGAATCAAGAAAAAAAGGCTTGATCAGGAACAGTGAGTGGAATAAGTGGTAAGGAAAAAAGCAGGTCAATTTTTGGGGCGGGGGTGGAGTCTGTAGAAAAAGGTAATTTGATGACCCCAAAATTAAAACAAACTCTATGATGGCAAGAGGCTCTCTATCCTCTATACTGCAAAGTCCAATCTACCTTCATCCTGTCCAAGGGCCCACCACACTCAGGAAAATCAAAACTCATTCTTTGTGTCCCCCAAGAGAGCAATCGGTAAATATTTCAGACCTGCTGGCCATACGATCTCAACTGCAACAACGAATATCTGCCTTTGAAGAGTGAAAGCAGCCATAAACAACACAACATGAACGGGCATGGCTGTATTCCAATAAAACCTGACTCACAAAAACAGGATGTCACTAGCTGGCTAATCCCTGCCCTAGTGCCTAGCACAAGAAAAGGCACAGCTCTTCATATGGAGTGGAGCTACATGAGAATTTCTACTTCTACTACCTAGGAAAAAAATAAAGTATGCAGTAGGTGGGTCCTAATTTTGAGAAAAGAGCTCCGAGTATTCCCAGTAAGAAAACTGAATATGTTTTCCCCTCAAGAGTACTGTAGATATGTCCAACACACTTACTATGTAACTTTAGAATTCCTTTCATCAAGAGAAGACTTTGATGCTCAACAAAGAACTGACTCCTCAAGAACCTTGTCCAATGCTATACCAACACATTTCCTGTTCAGTTAAAGAGAGATCCTTAATCAAAGGGCAGCTAAAAGGAGAGCCACTCTGAACCCTAAAACCAATGTATTTCAAGTAATGACTTTTAATTATTTTTTTGGATTCCCCAGATGACAGACTGAGCACACACTGCAGTCTTCCCTTTCTACCCCGAGAACACATGAAAGACCAAACAATCTACTGTATAACTACGGCAGAAAACCAGAATTTCTGTGGCTGAGAAATGATGAGGGATACCTAAAATATGGGGAACCAATAGCCCTAACTGAAGATGGAGCGCAGTACCTCCAATATGTGAGAAGAGATATGCTGCCAAAGGTGGGCTAACACAAGAGGGCTCCAGGCCCACAGAGGAGACTCAAGGAACAGCTTCTGGATGAGTCATCAGCGCCAGTCACAGGAACAGCCAGGTGGGTCAACTCCTGCCCTCTCCTCTCCCTTCACCCACCCAGGTCCCATGTGAGCCAGGCAACTTGAGAAAGGAGCTCCCAGAGAACATGATGGCTTAGGTTAGAAAGGCAGTGCAGTGCCCTGGCTGAGCAGCAATTCCCAGGAAGGAACAGAGAGCACCCATACCAGAAGGCTGGCAGTCAAGATAGCTCTGCCTAGTAGGAAGCCTGCTCCTTCATGACTTCATAGATAATAAAGTAGGGGATATATTTATTCCAAATAGGCAGCTGGGATATCATTCTATTGTGCATGAAAATGCCAAGAAATCAAGATAAAGAAGGTATTTAAAGAAGTAAATATACAAATAATGTTTGTATAAAATACATTACACAGGTTTTGAAGTCCTAAAATGAATTTCATGCCAACCTATAGTCCCAGTCAACCTTATGAAGATAAACCACCACCAATAGCTCAGTAGATGCATTATTTTTGTTTAAACCTACAAAGGATTTAAAAAGCAACATCAGAAAAACCACGAATCATGTCTGAGATTCCAGGGCCATAGGAGTATCCCACTGAGGGAAGTCACAGGCCAAACCATACAACTCAGTTTTAGATTTCCCTTAAAGAAGCTTGAACTATGAAAAGAAATTCAAAACATGGGTGATATTTTAGAGAGAAATGGCCAAAGAGCTAATGAAAAGTTTAAATTACAGCATTTTGGCTTAAAAATTCAACCTATAATAAGACATTTTGACACTTGTGCATGATTAGTATTTTTTCAAGTTGTACGTGTGTTAGATCTTCATTTTTATATGATATTAGTGAATGAGGACTAATAATTACCACTAGCATTTATGGAGCACTTAACATGTGATAAGCACTGTTACAAGGGCTTTTACTCATGGATTATTCCATTCTATACTCACAACAACCTTGTGAGGTCTGGAGTGTTCCACTTACAATTAAGAACACAAATGCTTAGAGAGGTTAAGTGGCTTTTCCAAAGTCACACTACTGCCAGGTTCAGGAACTAGGATTTAAAACCATGACTAAGAGATGGTACCTTAACCAGTATGTTAGACTAATTAATTGTAATTTCACTAGATTCAAAGTGATGTGGGCCGAGGTCTATGTTAAGTACTACACAGGATACAAAATAGGCAAGGTGTGTGACATTGATCATCATTCCCTACATAAAGTCTTATCAGAAGATTTTATTCCAACATGACAGCATGAAGAGCTTCAATGACCTGCTCCCCAGTGAAACTGGTTAAATATTACTTTTAAAACAAAAACATTCAAAGCCTTTGGAAATGATCCTGAGGGCAAACAGCAAGCAACTCAAGAAAACCTGTAAAAATTTTAGAACGAAATTCATTTGCAAAAGTGCACAGTAAAGTTTGAAAAAAAAAAAAACAAAAACACAGCTGTTCTCAAAAACAGTGAAAGTAGAGTGAGGCCGAGTGGCTCAGGTCGGTCATCAGCATTTTGGGAGGCTAAAGTGGGGGAATCACTTGCAACCAGGAGTTTAAGGCCAGCCTGGGGAACACAGAGACTCCCAGAGCCCCACCAAGAATCAGGCAGGGGGCCGGGTGCGGTGGCTCAAGCCTGTAATCCCAGCACTTTGGGAGGCCGAGACGGGCGGATCACGAGGTCAGGAGATCGAGACCATCCTGGCTAACACGGTGAAACCCCGTCTCTACTAAAAAAATACAAAAAAAAAAAACAAAAAAAACCTAGCCGGGCGTGGTGGCGGGCGCCTGTAGTCCCAACTACTCGGGAGGCTGAGGCAGGAGAATGGCGTGAACCCGGGAGGCGGAGCTTGCAGTGAGCTGAGATCCGGCCACTGCACTCCAGCCTGGGCGGCAGAGCGAGACTCCGTCTCAAAAAAAAAAAAAAAAAAAAAAAAAAAAGATTCAGGCAGGGGCAGTGGCATGTACCTGTAGTCCCAGGTACCCAGGAGATTAAGGCAGAGGGCTGCATGAGCCCAGGAGTTGGCAGATACAGTGAGCTGATTGTGCCACTACAGAACCATAGCCTAGGTGACAAAGTGAGACCCTACACACACACACACACACACACACACACAAACAAAGCCAGGCACAGTTGCTCACAACTATAATCGGAGCACTTCGGGAAACCAAGACAGAGCACTTGAGCCCAGGAGTTTGAGACCAGCCTAGGCAATATGGTGAAACCTCATCTCTACAAAAAATTAGCCAGGTGTGGTGGCACACCTGTAATCCCAGCTACTCAGGACGCTGAGCTGAGGTGGGAGAATCACCTGAGCCCAGGAAGTCGAAGACGCAGTGGGCCAAGATCACACCACTGCACCCCAGGCTGGGCAACAGAGTGAGACCCTGTCTCAAATACAAACAAACAAACCAAAACAGTGCAAGTTATGATGAAAAGCAATTGGGAGGAGACTAATGGATCTAATGAAGATACAGGCCTGGACTACAAGCTAGTTTGCAGAAGAAAACTAGGCATTAAGATGGCTGGGAGGAGCCCTCCTGGGTTTGGCACAAATACCAAACACTGACCTCAGAAACTAATCCCCGGAAAGATCTACAATTTAAGAGTTCGAGTTCAGCCTGGCCAACATGGTGAAACCCCATCTCTACTAAAAATATAAAAAATTAGCCGAGTGTGGTGGTGCATGCCTGTAGCCCCAGCTACTAGGGAGGCTGAGGCAGGAGAATCACTTGAACCCAGGAGATGGAGGTTGCAGTGAGCCAAGATCGTGCCACTGCACTCCAGTCTGGGTGACAGAGTGAGACTCCATCTCAAAATAAATAAATAAACAAACAAACAAACAAAGAAGGCCAATAGGTAGTGGGATAACATAAAAAGCAGTGAAGAAGTGGAAACAAACAAACAACAACAAAAGAACCCTGTCAACCAAGAATTCTCAGTCCAGGAAAGCTATGGTTCAAAACTGGGGTGACATGAAGACTCAGATGAACAAAAAGCTGACCGAATTGTTGCTAACAGACCACACTTTCAAAAACTACTAAACCAAGTTATTCCAGCTATAAAGTTACAAAAAGTTTACTAAAGTTACTAAGGCAAGTGACTCCAGATGGTAATGCAAGTCCATGCAAACAATAAGCACAAGTATATTTTCCCCTCCTTTATTAACTGAATTAAAAAGCAAATGTGTAAATATTATATAGTATAATGTTGAGCTTATAAGGTAGAATGTAATATACGTGTAACATATTTGCCCTAATAGCACAAAAGGGGTGGATGGAAACAAAGTTGCAGTGGGCTAAGGAAATGGCTGCAGATGGTAAAGTAACACTTAAAAAAAAGTATTGTTGGGTTATGTCAATATATGTAATATATATAACAATAATATACAAAGGGGGGATGGGAATTGAACTATATAGCAGTAAAGTTCAATAAATTTTAGCATATATTACTGAAATTAAGCTAGTATAAATCTGAATCTGATTCTGATAAGATACATAGGGTAATCTCTAGAACAATGACTTTGAAAAATATATATAGTGGAAAAAAATTACTAATGAAATTAGAATCCTTCTAGTAACTGGCCGCTGAATAAGAAAAGAAAAAAATTAGAATGCTATATTAGAAAATAGCCTCTCATTACAAAAGAAAGCACGAAGGAGAAAGAGAAAAATGACATGAGACATAAAAAAAACAAAAAGTAAAACGTAGCTCTATCAATAATTACATTAAAATGTGAATGGATCAAACAATCCAACAAAAAGGTAGCTTGTCAAAGCGGATTTTAAAACATGATCCAACTATGTGTTATATACAGGAGATATACTTGAGATTCAAACACCCAAAAGAGTAAAAGTAAATGGATGAGAAAAGATAATCATGCAGACAGCAACTACAAGAAAACTGGAGTGGCTATATTGATATCGGATAAAATAGACTAAAACAAATAAAAAAATGTTACTGGAGGTAGAAGGTCATTTTATAATGATAAAAAGTAAATCCATCAAGAAAAAGATGTAACAATTAAAAATACAGGTGCACCTAATAACAGCACCAAAATATACAAAACAAAACATATGGCAATTCAACACTGATAGCTGGAGACTTCAATATTCCACTTTCAATAACAGAACAAAACAGAAGATCAACATAAAAACAGATAACTTTAACAACACTATCAACAGAGACCTAACAGATGTTTATAGCACATTACACCTAACAACAGAATATACATTCTCAGGTGTACATGAAATATGCTCTCGAAAAAATTAAAAGCATAGAAATAATACAAAGTATATCCTCTGACCACAATGAAATTAGAAATCACTAAGAGAAAAAAAATTAGCAAATTCACAAATATGTGGAAATTAAACAACACTGTCAAATAACCAAGGGGTCTAGGAAGAAATCAAACAGGAAATCAGAAAATACTTTGGGATCAATACAAATGAAGACACAATATACAAAATGTTACGGAATACATATAAAGCAGTGTTCAGATGGAAATTTATAGTTGTAAATGCTTAGATTAAGAAATATCTCTTCAGAAGTATTTGGCTCTGAAAAAGTTAATTTAAAAAAAATCTCAAATCAATTACCTAACTTTCCACCTAAGATACCAAAAGAGAGTAAACTAAACCTAAAGCAAGCAGAAAGAATAAAAGATTAGAGCAGAAATTAATGAAAAGAAAATTCAAAAACAGAGAAAAAGCGAAACCAACAAAGCTAGTTTTTTAAAAAGATCAACCAAAAAATGACAAACCTTCTGCTAGTTTGATTAAGGAAAAAGGAAGGAAGATTCAAATTACTAGAATCAGAGACGAGAGCGGACATTACAGTTAACCTCATAAAAACAAAAAAAGGATGATAAAGAAACACTATAAATAGTCATACACCAACAAATTAGATAACTTAGATGAAATGGACAAATTACTAGAAAGACACAAACTACCAAAAATGATTCAAGAAAGAGATAATCCGAATAAACCTGTAACAAGTTAAAGAGATTAAATCAGTAATCCACAAATTATTCACAAAGAAAAGTCCAAGCCTAAATGGCTTCACGGCTGAATTACATCAGACATTCAAAAGAAGAATTAGTACAAATTCTTCATGAATTCTTCCCAACAATTCTGAACACATTTTATTGGGCCAATATGACCAATACCAAGACCACACAAAAACATAAAAGAAAAAACTGCAGACCAGCGTTTCTTATGAGCATGGATGCAAAAATCCTCAACAGAATACAGTCAGCTCTCCACATCTGTTGATTCTACTCTGTAGAATAGGCCAATCACGGATCGAAAATATTCAGGAAAAAAAATGGACAGTTGTGTTGGTACTAAACATGTGCAGACCTTTTCTTGTCATTATTCCCTAAACGATACAGTGTAACAACTACAGCATTTACATTGTACCAGGTATTTAAGTAACCTAGGGATTATTTAGAATATACGAGAAGATGTGCATAGATTATATGCAAATACTAAACCATTATATATCAGAAATTTGAGCCTCTATTGATTTTGGCATCCACAGGAGGTCCTGGAACCAATCCCTCACAGATACTGCAAGACGACTGGACTAGCAAACAGAAGTCAGCAATATATTAAACTATTATACACCACCACCAAGTAGGATTTATCCTAGAAATGCAAAGTTGGTTGAACATCCAAAAACCAATCAATGAAACACATCATATAAACAGATTGCAAAGCAAAATCACATGATCATCTTTATACAGAAAAAGCATTAGAAAAATCTAACACTTTCATGATTAAAAAAATACTCAACTAGAAATAGAATGGAAATTCTCAACATAAAGGGCATCTGCAAAACAAAACAAAACAAAAAATCCAACAGTTAACATCACACTTGGCGGTCAAAGCCTAAATGCTTTCCCTCTAAAATCAGGAACAAGACAAAGATGCCTGCTCTTGCCACTTCTATTCTGGAGGTTCCAGCCAGGGCAATTAGGCAGGAAAAAGAAAACGTATTGGTATTAGAAAAAAAGAAATTAAACTGTATTTGCACATGACATGATTTTCTATATAGAAAATCCTAAGGAATCTACTAGAAAATTATTAGGATATATGACTTCAGCAAGGTTATAGGATACAAAATCAATATATAAAAATAAATTACATTTCTATACACCTGCAATGAGTATTCCAAAAATAAAATTAAAACATTCTCACAATAGTATCAAAAAACTAGGGCTAAATCTAACAAAGAAATGCAAAATTTATATTTTGAAAACTACAAAACATTGTTGACAGAAATCAAAATAGTTCTAAATAAATAGAAAACATCCCATATTTATGGAACAGACGACTCAACATTAAGATGACAATACTCCTCAAACTGATTGACAAATTCAATGTGATCTATACCAGAATCCCAGCTGATTTATTTGTAGAACCTGACAAGCTGCTTATAAAATTTCATATAAAATTGCAAGGCAGCCGTAATAGCCAAAATAATCCTGGAAAAGAATAAAGTAGGAATCATACTCTATTTCCTGATTTCAAAGCTTACTACAAAGCAACAGTAATCAAGACAGTGTGGTCCTGGGACAAGGATAAACATTTAGATCAACGGAATGGAACTGAGTCCAGAAATAAATGCACATAGCTATTATTAGCTGATTTTTACATGGTGTCAAGATCATTTAACGGAGAAAAGAACAGTCTTCAACAAATGGCATAGGACAACTGGAGAGCCAATGCAAGAAAGTGAAGCTGGACTATTACTTCACACCTTAACTCAACTCAAACAACTCAAAATGGATCATGAACCTACATTTAAGAGCTAAAACTATAAAACTCTTCCAAAAAACAGGTGTAAATCTTTGTGACCTTGAATTTGGCAGTGGAATTCTTAGATATGCCACCAAAAGCACAAACGATAAAAAGAAAAAAGCAGATGAACTGTACTTCATCATCAAAATGTTAAACTTTTTTTTGTTTTTTGAGACTGAGTTGTGCTCTTGTTGCCCAGGTTGGAGTGCAATGGCGCGATCTTGGCTCACTGCAACCTCTGCCTCCTGGGTTCAAGCCATTCTCCTGCCTCAGCCTCCCGAGTAACTGGAATTATGGGTGCCCGCCACCAGGCCCGGCTAATTTTCTGTATTTTCAGTAGAGACACGGTTTCACCATGTTGGCCAAGCTGGTCTCAAACTCCTGTCCTCAAGTGATCGGCCCACCTCAGCATCCCAAAGTGCTGGGATTACAAGCCTGAGTCACCACGCCCGGACAAAATTTTAAACTTTTATTCTTCAAAGGACACCATCAAGAAAGTGGAAAGACAATCCACAGAATGTGGGAAAATATTTGCAAATCATTTATCTCATAAGGGGCTTATATTTGGAATATATTCTTTAAAACTCTTACAATTCAATAACAGGCCAACCCAATTTTTAAAAGGCAAAGAGGCCGGGTATGGTGGCTCACGCCTGTAATCCCAACACTTTGGGAGGCTGACGCAGGTGGATCATCTGAGCTCAGGAGTTCGAGACCAGCCTGGGCAATGTGGCAAAACTCTGTCTCAATCCAAAATACAAAAAGTTAGTCGGGTATGGTAGTGCCTGTCTGTAGTCCCAGCTACTCAGGAGGCTCAGGTGGGAGGATGAACTTGACCCTAGGAGATGGAGGTTGCAGTGAGCTGAGATTGTGCCACTATCCTCCAGCCTGGGTAACAAGAGTGAGACCCTGTCTCAAAGAAAAAGGGGGAAGAGGAGACAAAGAACCTAAATAGACATTTCTCCAAAAGATACACAGATGGCCAGTAAGCACATGAAAAGATGCTCAACACCACTAGTCATCAGGAAAATGCAAATCAAAACCACAGGAAATACCACGTCACACACCCACTAGAACGGCTAAAGCCAAGTCAGGTAACAAGTGTTGGCAAGTGTGGGATGGTTCTTTGGCTGGCCTTGGACCAACTCAGTTCCTTTTCTTGCTCATAGTTCTCAAAAGTGACTGTAGAATGTGATGGGAATGCAATATCCTGAAATAGGGAAGAACTGCCTAAAAATGTCCAGCCTTGCTCCTGTCCCTCCCAGGAATGTAACATCTTGAGTGATGGCACCACTGCCTGGGACAAGGTGGGCTCTGTACCTTTCACCCCCGGAAGCAGAACGTTTTTCAAAGCATTAGCTCAGTGTGTCACATGAACCCTGAGGTGTATAACCCAGAGTGGGCTGCCTTTTGGGGTTCCTCTGCCACCATGCAAGTGTGGCCCCTGCAGTCAAGACTCTATCTGCCCTGGGCACATTTCCTGAGCCATGGGGGACCCATTCAGAATGAATCCTAGGCTTCTGTTGTCCTTTACTGTCTATTTGTAAATAATAAACCCTCTTCATGTAACACTGTACGTGGATGTCCTTATCTTATCAGACTCAGACAAGTTGGTAAGCAGCACACAGTAAACATGCTTCACATCAAAAATGTGGAAAAACTGGGAACCCTCATACATTACTGGTGGGAATATAAAATAGTGCAATCACTTGAGGCTAGGAGTTCAAGACCAGTCAACACAGGGAAATTCCATCTCTTTAAAAAAAAAAAGTTAGCCAAGCATAGTGACACATGCCTCTAGTCCAAGATATTTGGGAGACTGAGGCAGGAGAATCGCTTGAGCCCAGGAGTTCAAGGCTGCAGAGAGCTATGATCATGCCATTGTACTCCAGCCTGGGCAACAGAGCGAGAACCTGGGAAAGCGGCTGGCAGTTCTTCAAATGATTAAACCATGTAATCCAGCAACTCTACCCCTAGGTATACACCCAAGAAAAATGAAAACATATCCACATAGAAATGTAACATGAATATTTAAAACAGCATTATTCATAATAGCCAAAAGATAGAAGCTGTTCAAATGTTTATCAACAGATAAATGGATGAACAAAATGTGGTATATCCATACAATGGCACAGTATTTGGCCATAAGCAAATAATAAAGTACTGAAACGTGCTACAACATGGGTGAACTTTGAAAACGTAATGTTAAGTGAAAGAAGCCAGCCAGAAATGACCATATTCTATAGATTCCTCTCACGTGAAAGTCCGGACTAGGAAAAATCTACACAGACATAAAGTAGATCAGTGGTTGCTTAAGGTTGGGAGAAGAGGTGACAGCAGATAGAGGGACAATAGCTAAAGAGTACAAGTTTCTTTTCAAGGTGATTAAAATGTTCTAAAATTGACTGTGGCGATGGATGCACACACTTGTGAAAATATTAAAAATCATTGAGCTGTACACTTTAAATGGGTGAATTTTATTGTATACAAATCATATCTCAACAAAGCTGTTTAAAGAATGTGGTAACCAGCTCCAAAAAAACAATCATATTGGAGAAAATAGAATGTAGGATAAGGATAAATGTCCGCCTTATTATTTTTCTCCCTTCCCTCAGAGTGATATCAGCCTATCACAAAAGTAGTACTCAATGAAATGGAAGAGAGAAAAGAGGCAGTGGAGGAAACCTGGATTTCATTACATGAAAACAGTAAGACCACACTGTACACTACAACGCAGCATCACCAAGAGTTAGACTCAAAAACATCTCTGCCTTTACTTGGACACATAAAGTACTAAAAATTAATTCACCAAATAAAATTCTGAAATCAGATTTCCCAAATAGTTGCCATTTAGCAAATGCTTCTGTACTAGGAATGTATAACTGGTATTAATACATCTAATCCACACAACCACCCTCTGTGATACACAGATAGCCAACTTTCACTATTCATGAATCCTGTGTTTGCAAATGTGTCTACTCACTGAAATCTATTTTTAACCCCAAAATTAATAATCATGGTACTTTCGCAGTCATTTGTGGACATGCACAGGGCAGTGAAAAATTGAGTCACCCAACACACACATTCCCAGCTGATAACAAATGAGGACACACAGCCTACTGGTTTCAGCCCTTGCACAGAGATCACCAGAGGGGAAAACTGTAGGGAGCAGCAGTGTAGCGTAGTGTGATAACTTACATCAAATTTTGCCTGAGAATGGCTCCTTCCTGATTCTTCACTTGAAGAACTGCAATATTACTTATACAAAGTCCATTAAGGAAAAGCCTAACTTAGGAGCACACTTTTGTAACAGAAAGCAGAGTCTCGGCCAATCACAGCAGTTGAGCTTCAGTCAATCACAGGTTGCCAACTTACCTGGCCATATTCAAATAAGCCAAAGATCAAACTGTTTTTATATCTCACTTCCGTTTTCGAGAGCTCCCCAAACCTCTTCTGGTTCTGAGGGCCACTCAATTGGCAAACTGTTCACTGCTCAATTAAACTGTGTTATTTGATTTATCTAGGGCCCAGGCATGGTGGCTCATGCCTGTAATCCCAGCACTTTGGGAGGCTGAGGCAGGCAGATCGCCTGAGGTCAGGAGTTCAAGATCAGCTTAGCCAACGTGGTGAAACCTCTACTAAAAACACAAAAATTAGCCAGGCGTCATGGCGCACATTGGTAGTCCCAGCTACTTGGGAGGCTGAGGAAGGAGAATAGCTTGAACCCAGGAGGTAGAGGTTGCAGTGAGCAGAGATCGCCCCACTGCACTCCAGCCTGGGCGACAGAGCAAGACTCCATCTTCAAAAAAAAAAAAATTTATCTTGGGGTTTGGTTTTAACAAGAAGCTCCAGCTCTCCAGAGTTTAGGCATTTAAGTCATTTTCCGATGGTCAGAAAGCTGATAAATGGAAGACTGTATGAGCCAAGCAGTTAAAGTACATGAAGTGAAGAAGCTGATGATTGAATCAGTAAAGAGTACTTAGTAAGTAAGCAAAGAGAATAAAATGAAATCATAAAAACACAACCTAAGGCCGGGCGCGGTGACTCACACCTGTAATCCCAGGAAGTCAGGAGATCAAGACTATCCTGGCTAACGTGGTGAAACCCCGTCTCTACTTAAAAAAAAAAAAAATAAAACACAAAAAATTAGCTGGGTGCGGTGGCGGGCACCTGTAGTCCCAGCTACTGAGGCAGGAGAATGGCGTGAACCCAGGAGGCGGAGTCTCGCTCTGTCGCCCAGGCTGGAGTACAGTGGCATGATCTCAGCTCACTACAACCTCAGTCTCCCGGGTTCAAGTGATTCTTGTGCCTCGGCCTCCTGAGTAGCTGGGTTTACAGGTGTCGTACCACTACGTTCGGCTAATTTTTTTTTTGTCACTTTTTTAGAGATAGGGTTTCACTATGTTGTCCAGGCTGCTCTCAAACTCCTGGCCTCAAATGATCCATTTTCCTCAGCTTCTCAAAGTGCTGGGATTGCAGGTGTGAGCCAACGTGCCTGGCCATCAATAATCATTTTAAATATAAATGTTCTAAATGGCCCAATTACAAAGCAGACTAGAAAAACAATTTGGTGGTTCCTCAAAATGCTAAACACAGAATTACATGATCCAATGATTCCACTCATAGGTACACACTCAAAAGAATTGAAAGCAGGGACTAAAAAAGATACTTGTACACCAATGTGCACAGCAGTGTTATTCATAATAGCCTAAAGGTAGAACCAGTCAAAAGTGTCCAGAGTGTGACATATACTCCCATATACTCCCACATACAATGGGAGTATCATTCAGCTTTAAAAAGGAATAAAATTCTGAGACATGCAACAACATGGACAAACCTTGAAAACACTATGCTAAGAGATATAAGCCAGACACAAAAGGAAAAATATTATGATTTCATTTACATAAGGTAGCTAGAATAGGCAAATTTATAAAGACAGAAAGTCGGGAGGGGGACAAGGAGTTACTGTTTAACGGGTAGAGTTTCTGTTTGGGATGATAAAATTGTTCTGGAAATAGACATTGGTAACAGTTGCACAACAACGTGAACATACTTGGTTCCATTGAATTGTACACTTAAAAACAGTCAAAAAGGTAATTTTATGTTATGTATGTTTTACCCCAATAAAAAGAGGGGGCAGAGATTCTCAAACTGTGTTAAAAAGCCAGACCCAACTGTTATGTTACCTACAAAAATGTCCACTGTAAACATAAAGATGCAAACAGACTAAAATAAAAGGATAGAAAAAAATACACCATGCTAACACTAATCAGAATAACTGGCTGTATCAATGACGAATAAAATAGATTTCTGAGCAAATATTAACCAAAAATAGTGAAGGTCATTTCATGATAAGCATATTATTCATCAAAAAACTAGAACAATGTTAAGCATTTATGTACCTAATAAAAGAGCTTCAAAATACACGGAGCAAAAACCAACAGAACTGAAAGGAGAAACAGGAAAATCCAAAGGTTATAGTCAAAATTTCACAGCAGCAAAAAATGTATCCTTTTCAAATGCACATAAACCATTCATAGAGACCATATTCTGAACCAGTCTGATAAACTTTAACAGAACTCAAATTAAGTATGATCTCTGATAAGTGAATTAAATTAAAAATCACTAACGGGAAAAAATACCTGGAAAATCTCCCGTGTGTGAAAATTAAGTAACACTCTTAAATAACCAATGGGCCAAAGGGAGTTCTAGACTATATTTCTAAATGGATGAAAATGAAAATACAACATGTCAATATTTGTGGCACACTGTTTAAACAATATCTAGAAGGCAACTTATGGCACTCAAGATCTGTATCAAGGCCGGGCACGGTGGCTCAAGCCTGTAATCCCAGCACTTTGGGAGGCCGAGACGGGCGGATCACGAGGTCAGGAGATCGAGACCATCCTGGCTAACACGGTGAAACCCCGTCTCTACTAAAAAATACAAAAAACTAGCCGGGCGAGGTGGCGGGCGCCTGTAGTCCCAGCTACTCGGGAGGCTGAGGCAGGAGAATGGCGGAAACCCGGGAGGCGGAGCTTGCAGTGAGCTGAGATCGTGCCACTGCACTCCAGCCTGGGCGACAGAGCGAGACTCCGTCTCAAAAAAAAAAAAAGAAAGATCTGTATCAAAGAAGAAATGTCTCAAAACAATGACCTCAGCTTCTACCTTAATAAACAAGGAGAAGAAAAAACAAGTTAAACCCAAAGTAAGCATAACAAGGAAATAAATATAAGAGCAGAATCAAAGAAATAGAAAACAGAAAAACGATAAAGAAAAACAATGAAACCAAAAGCTAGTTATCTGAGAACAGTATAGCCAGACTGATAATGGGGCAAAACAAAGAAAGCAGAATTACAAGTATCAGGAATGAGAGACAGAACATCACTACAGATTCTAACAATATTAAAAGGATAATAATAAGTTAATAGGAAGAAAAAACAAAAGAGAAGTAAAAACAGAAGGAGTGAAAACATTTTTAACAAAAAAAAGGATAGTAAGAAAATACTGTGAACAACTTTATGTCAGCCAATTCAACTACTTAGATCAGGGGTGTCCAATCTTTTGGCTTCCCTGAGCCACTTTGGAAGAAGAACTGTCTTGGGCCGCTAATACTAACGATAGCTGATGAGCTGAAAAAAAAGAAAAAGTCTGTGCATAAATCTCATGATGTTTTAAGAAAGTTTACGAATTTGTGCTGGGCAGGATTCAAAGCATCCTGGGCCACATGCAGCTCGCAGGCCACAGGTTGGACAAGCTTGACTTAGATGAAATGGGCAAAACCTGTGAAAGATACAAACTAAAAAAGCTCATCCAAAAATAAATAAATAGGTAACCTCAATAGTTCTAGATCTACTAAAGAAACTTAATTTGCAGCTTAAAGCCTTCCTACAAAACTCCAAGTCCAGATGGCTTCACTGGTAAATTATATCAAATATTTTAGGAAGAAACAACACTAACTCTATACAAACTCTTCCAAAAAACTGAAGGAACTCAATTTGAGGTCAACATTATTCTGACATCTGAACTAGACATTAAGAGTGCTACAAATATCTTTTGTGAACAGAGACATAAAAATTCTCAAGACAACTTTAGCAAACTGATTTCAACAGTATATAAAAATAATACAACATGATCAAGTGGGGTTTAATCCAAGGAATGCAAGGTGGCTTTAGGATTTAAAGACCGATAATTCACCACATAATTAGACCAAAAAATGGAAACCACAGAATGAACTAAAACTATAAAACTTCTCTAAGAAAACACAAGAGACTTTGGCTTTGACAAACGATTTCTTAAATACAAAAAGCAGAAATATAAAGGGAAAAAATTAATCAGACTTCACTATAATTTTTAAATGTTTGCTCCCAAGACATTGTTAAGAAGTAAAAAGACAAGCCACAGATTAAAAGAAAACATTTGCAAAAGATATATCAAACTAAAGATTTCCACCTAGAATATGTAACAAACTCTACATTTAAGTAAGACAACCGAAGGTAAAAATGGGCAAAAGATCTGAACAGATGCCTCACCTCGCCCGTGATAATATACAGAAAGCAAACAAGCATCTGAGGGAAATGCAACTTAAAACCACAATAAGGTAACAGTACACTGGAATACCTAAAACTAAAAGGGCTAACCATATCAAGTGCTGGTGAGGAAGTTGAGCAACTGGAACCCTGATATGCTGCTGCTGCCAACGTAAAATGGCACAACCAGTATGAAAAACAAAAAGTCTGGCAGGTTTTTCTATTTAAGTAACCACACACCTACTATACAATCCAACCATTTCACTCCTAATCTTTTTTCCCCCAAATAAATGAAAGTGTATTTCCCTACAAAGACTTGTACACAGATGTTCATAGGTTTCTTTTTCTGAAAGCCAAAAACTGGAAACAATCCCAATGTTCATCAATCATCTGAATAAATAAATAAAATGTGGTGTATCTACACACAGAATACTATCCAAAAATTAAAAGATGAGGCAGGCAGACCACTTGAGGTTAGGAGTTCAAGACCAGCCTGGCCAACATGGTGAAACTCCGTCCCAACTAAAAATACAAAAATTAGCCAGGTGTGGTGGCATGCGCCTGTAATCCCAGATGCTCGGAAGGCTGAGGCAGGAGAATTGCTTGAACCCGGAAGGTGGAGGTTGCAGTGAGCCCAGATTGCACCACTGCAGTCCAGCCTGGACAAAAGAGCAAGACTCCATCTCAAAAACAAGGGAAAAAAAAAAGAAACTACTTACACATACAATAATGGATGAATTTCAAAATAAATATGATGAATGAAAGTAACTGAGGCAAAAAATGAGTATATACTAAATAATCTCATTTATAAAAAATTATAGAAAATGAAAACTTATCGATAGGGTCAGAAAGCAAATCAGTCAGTGGTTGACAAGACAGGTGGCAGGGAGGGATGGTAGAAAGGAACTACAAAAGGGCAGAAGGAATGTTTTGGAGGTCACGTTCACTGTCTTGGTTGTGCTGGTTTCACAGATGTATGCACTGTATTAAATTATACACTTTAAGCCCAGGAGTTTGAGGCTGCAGTGAGCCGTGATTGCACACTACATTCCAGCCTGGTGACAGAGCAAGACCTCATCTTTAAAGAAAGTTAAAAAAAAAAAAAAAAAATTGTACACTTTAATTACCTGCAGTTGATTCTATGTCAAGTATATCTCAACAAAGCTGCAAAAAGGCCAAAGGCTGGTGGAGGTTTCAAGGAAAGCCAGAGAATGAGAGAGAAAATAAAAATAAGAATACATGAGTCTAGGAGAACCAGTATCCTGAGTCTGGAAAGGGAAGAGAAAAACGTCAAGAAATCATCAAACAGCATTCCCTAAAATGCTGTTTGAAGAACATAAGACTCCAGACTCAGAGTGAGCCACGTACTGATCAAAATGAATCTGAATTTAAAATAACATCTATACCTAGGTACCTAATAATGAAAGTTTACACTATCAAGAAAAAGATCTTTTTAAAATCTAGAAAGGAAAACTGATCACAAAAGAATGAAAGCATACGAGCACAGAAATGAAGTCCTTCTGGTTTCCACACTAGCTCTGACATTTATCAGCTGAGGGACCTTGGTATCTATGATACTCTACCCTGCTGTGTTTCCATTTTCTCATCTGTAATAATAATAAACAAAAATAATCATTATTTTTCTGAGACGGAATTTCGCTATATCACCAGGCTGGAGTGCGGTGGCCCGATCTCAGCTCACTGCAACCTCCGCCTCCCGGGTTCAAGGGATTCTCCTACCTCAGCCTCCCAAGTAGCTGGGACTACTGGCACGCCACCACACGCAGCTAATTTTTGTATTTTTAGTAGAGACGGGTTTCACCATGTTAGCCAGGATGGTCACCCACCTCAGCCTCCCAAAGTGCTGGGATTACAGGTGTGAGCCACCATAACATAATAACAATATTGGTTGTCTCTAAATATCATGCTTCTATTATTTGTACGTAATAAAAATAATTACAACAGTAGGAGTCATGTGGTTGTAAGGATCAAACAAGTTAATAAAGTTCTTAAGACAACGGTAAATGCTATATAACTGCTGGTTGAATAAATATATCACATTAACACCGAACTTGTCATCAACAACACTAGATGAGAGAGTACAAAAGAACAATTTCTTTCAAAGTTTTCAGGGAACCTAATACTAAAACTCGAATTCCTGGCCAGGTGCGATGGCTCATGCCTGTAATCCCAGCACTTTGGGAGGCAGAGGCTGGTGGATCACCTGAGGTCAGGAGTTCAAGATCAGCCTGCCCAACATGGTGAAATCCCATCTCTACTAAAAATACAAAAATTAGCTAGGCATTGTGGCGCACCTGTAGTCCCAGCTACTTGGGAGGCTGAGGCAGGAGAACAGCTTGAACCCGGGAGGTGGAGGTTGCAGTGAGCCAAGATCACACCACTGCACTCCAGCCTGGGTGACAGAGCTAGATGCTGTCTCAAAGAAAAAAAAAAAAACCTCGAAATCCATGCCTAGCTAATGATCACTCACGTGTATAAGGGTAGAATGGAGCTATTTTGGGGCCTACAATGACTCGGAAATCTCACATCCCACACAGCATTTCTTAAGAATTAAGAATAAAAACTAAGAAAAGATTTAAAGGAAGAAAGACGGGCCAGGTGCCATAGCTCACGCCTGTAATCCCAGCACAAGGGGGGCCCAGGCAGGCGGATCATGTGACGTCACGACAGAAAACAGCATAGCCAACATGGCAAACCCCGTCTCTACTAAAAATACAGAAAAAAAAAAAAAAAAAAAGCCAGGTGTGTTGGCTCATGCCTGTAATCTCAGCAATGTGGGAGGCTGAGGCAGGCGGATCACCTGAGATCAGGAGTTCAAGACAAGCATGACCAACATGGCAAAACCCTGTCTCTACTAAAAAAAAAAAAAAAAAAAATTAGCTGGGCGTGGTGGCGCACACCTGTAGTCCTAGCTGCTCCGGAGGCTGAGGCATGAGAATGGCTTGAACCCAGGAGGCCGGAGGTTGCAGTGAGCCACTATCACGCCACTGTACTCCAGCCTAAGAGACAGAAGAAGACTCCGTTTCTAAAACAAATGAAGAAAGATGCTGATCCAGAAAACAGTACCTCCCACTGAAGAAAGATACGACAGCAATAATAATAATAAAATCCCAGATGCAGCTTTCCAGCAAGCCTACAGAATAGCCAGGTATGACAGCAACAAAAATAAAGAAGACCCCAAGGAGGACTCTTCAAGAAGAAAGACTCTTGATAGACTACCTGGTAAAATAGAGTTTGGGTGCAGAAAGATGTAAAGTGGAAAAAAAAAGGCATCCCCAGGGAAAAAGACAAAAGCAGCACAAAAAACAAAATCGCAGTACATAACTTGAATCCACACAGTGTCAACGCTCAACTATCCGATTTGATTTTTCAGCTTTTTAAATCTGTATAGTCAAAGCCCTGATCATTTAATTTTGGATGCTCACAACGCAAAGTACAGCTGACAAACTTGAGGTGAAAGGGAAGAAAAGCTAAGATCGACCTTAGAAAGCATTAAGTCAAGGGATACTTTACACAGGTGATGGAATGAAAAAGGCAAATTACTTAGTTATAAAGCTTACCAATGAAATATAGTGATTTACTCCATTAACAGTATAGAGGGAGGCTGAATAAGTGACTAAATCCTCTCCTATCCAGCTAGAATTCAACAGATCTAAAAGCGATAAAGTATAAGTATACTTAGAGACAGAACCAAAACAGTTAAAAGTGGAGAAATGGGATGAGAAGGGGTAGAGCAAGAACTGTTGCTTTTTGTTTAAGTTACCACGTAAAAGTTCAATAAAGTTCGATTAAAATTTTACAAAGGAAGCAAGCATTCAATTTAGCAGTTGCTTTTTGAAAAAAAAAAAAAAACAAGAAATAGTGGGAATGTCACTAAAACAAGGCTTTTGGTTCCTCCTTGGATAGAAGCCAAGAAAGTTTAAAAAAAAAAAAAAAGCAGAAATAAGTTCACACTGACAGGCAAGCACTGCCTTCAAAAACCAAGGAGTGAGGTACGCATGATGTGCCTCCGAACATTTCCAATCCAGAAATTCTAATTAAGTGTACAAAATCGAACTCGCACGGAATGATGAAAACAATAAAAACAAAACTCAATAATGGCCAAAAATCTACTTACATATTAACAACAAAAATTGTACTGCTCGAGTATATCCAGCAATCTTGAAATTTTCAACAAGCACCCACCCTGTCCAGTAGTCGGGGCACACAGAGAAGGGTAACTTCTCAGAATTCTATAGCGTTCGTCCTGGACCTGACATACTGTTTTCAGCGCCCAATCTAACCAGAACAACAAATGGTCCTGAACACTAGGAGAAAACCTTTCAGGCACGACTGATAAACAACGAAAAGCTCGCCGCCAGGGATTCCTTTAAAAGGTTGTCAAAAAGCAGGCCTCCGAATCCGTGCATCCGTAACCCGCTAGCTCAGCCGACCTGGCATGCATTGCTCAACAGCCTCTGAACCTCTTCCGAGACCCAAAATGCGCGGTCTCGAGAGGAAACAAAGCAGTGGGCGGGGCCTTCCGGTGCCGGGAAAAAGCGGGTAGGGGAGGAGCGGCCCTCCGAGTTCAGAACCAGATAGGCCCTTGCCCAGCCGAGGGTCCCGAATCCCTAGCCCCCGGGGTCCTGAATCCCACAGCCCGCGTCCCACCGCGTGTGGGGCTGCGACTGCTCGCGAGGCTGGCAGCAGGGCGCGAGCTCCGGCAAGGCTCCCCGGGGGCAGGCGGCGGAGCCCGAGGGCCGCGGCCTAGACATGCCAGGACCCCCGGCTCGAGTGTGGCGGCCGCCTGGAGCCTCCTCACCTTCTCTTCCACGCAGTTGACTATGATGGACGGGTACTTGCGGCTGAGCCAGCGGAAGAACGCCGGGACTCCCATAGCTGCACACGGCTGGAGGCGGTGGCTGCCCGGCTGACGAGCGTAACCAAAGAGACGGGAGCGGCGGCTGAGGGCACCAGCACTTCCTCCCACGTGCGCCCCTGAGACCGGAAGTGACGTCACGGCGCCGCCGCCGGGGAAACTGGGAAGGAGGCTCGGCTGGGTGACGGAGCTCCGGAAAAGGGCCTGGCCGGGCTGCTTGTCGGAAGCGGGGTCCGGCGGCGGACTGGGTAGCGAAGGCTGCAGCTCGCCCTCGGTGGTCCCAGCCACGGAGCGCGAAGCCGAGCGCGTCTGAGTCGCGGGGACTCATGGGCGACTACTCTGCCGCGGCTCCGCCGGGGTCTCCCAGCCCCAAGCCCTCCGGCTCCCTGAGCGCAGAATCTCTGCGCTCTGCATGCCCGGGGGGAGGTCTCCCTTTCCCGTTTGGTTACCTCTTGTTTGGAAGAACATGTCTTCTTTTGCCTCCATTCTCACCTATCTCTATCTAGGATAGAATCGAAGCATCAAAACTCACTCGTTATTTCCATTTCCTGGTTTCTCCTGGTTTTGTGCCACAGTACGTAACTGGACTATCGAAAGGAGCATTTTAAAGTATTTTACAGTAATAATGGCTGGTTTGCACCAACAATTTGCTTCTTATTTATGCAAATAAATAATTATAATAGTTACCGAATGGAATCTAGCCGGGGTTTAGCATCCAATACAACCTTCTAGCTACAATTATGGGTATAAACTAATTGCTAATGTGATTTTCCAGCATTTTCTGAGCGTTTACAGTGTACCAAGACATTGACTAAGGGATTGCCCTGTGTAATCATCACTTGAGCCTTGTGAGGGTACTGTTAGCACCCTCGTGTAAATGACAAGAAAGCCAGGTTATAGAGGGGTTAAGTCACTTACGCACATAGCTTGTTTCAATTCAAGCAAAGATCATTTTTAATCCGTCCTTGTTCTAACACGATACTTTTATCCTTTGTTTTCTGGTGGTCTCAAACGAATTTTTTTCATATGTAAGGAGAGGTCTGGAAGAGGAGGTTTATTTGTCCGTTTGCTCAAGCCTGGAAGTCTCCCTGAATCCCCTCTTGGTTTGACACACATCACACAGTGCTAAATGCTCACCTCAAGAGGCCTCTGTGAAAGTGTTTCTCCGAGTTACCTCGCAGGCAGTATTTATTGCCCCTCCTCTGTGGTCTGATGACTACTTTGTTTAAACTACTAGTGTGGAAATTAGAGAAATTGTCATCCCGTGTTTTACTTAAGGATAGTCAAAACTATTCCAAAGTATTATGTCTGTGGTGAAATTCCTCCTTTTACGTGGAAACAGCCCCTCTGGTTTCCCTGGGAGGTGCGTTATAGGAACATGCACACCATAGGCAGTTCAGGGATAGCTGGCCAAGTTGAGCCATTTAGAATCCTCAACCAGCATTTTGGCGTGTGTGTGTGTGTGTGTGTGTGTGTGTGTGTGTGTGTGTGCGGGGGGGGTGGTTATTGTTTTCTTTTTGTTTTTTCAGACGGAGTCTCCTTCTGTCACCCAGGCTGGAGTGCAGTGGCAAGATCTTGGCTCACTGCAACCTCCACCCACCGGGTTCAAGCGATTCTCCTGCCTCAGCTTCCCGAGTAGCTGGGATTACAGGCGCCTGCCGTGACACCCCGATGGTTTTTGTGTTTTTAGTAGGGATGGGGATTCACCATGTTGGCCAGGCTGGTCTCGAACTCCTAACCTCAGGTGATCCGCCCACCTCGGCCTTCCAAAGTGCTGGGATTACAGGTGTGAGTCACTGCGCCCAGCCTTACCAGCACTTTTGAGCTTTGAACCATAAGAAATTTAAGACTGCATCTTTCCAGTGCGTGAACGCTAAAAGATAAGAATTGGGACTTGTTGCCAGTAGACAATGAGAGAAGCAGGGTTAATTCCCTGGTTCCAGTTAAATCCCTCTCTTCCTGCAGTTTGATTAAGTCTGTCCTTTGATTCTGTGAGCCAAAAAAGTTTCTTTTCTTTTCTTTTCTTTTCTTTTTTTAGGACAGAGTCTCTCTCTGTTGCCAGGCTGGAGTGCAGTGGCGCCATCTTGGTTCTCTGCAACCTCCACCTATCGGGTTCAAGCAATTCTCACACCTTTCGAGTAGCGCCTCAGCCTCCGGAGTAGCTTGGACTACCAATGTGTGCCACCACGCCTGGCTAATTTTTGTGTTTTTAGTAGAGACGGGATTTTACCATGTTGGCCTGTATGGTCTCAATCTCTTGACCTCGTGATGCGCACACCTTGGCCTCTCAAAGTGCTGGGATTCGAGGTTTGAGCCACCGCTCCCGGCCAAAAGTTTCCTTTTGCCCTAAGCTGGCTTAGACTAAATTCTTATCCCTTGCAAAGGAAAGAGTCCAGTAACAAAATTTAGAGAGTGCAAGCTAATTCACCTGGGCGGTGAAATTGGTTTGCATAGAAGTACAAAAATTGGAGTTTTGGCACTCAGAGAAGGGGCGGGTAAAAGAGAGAAGAAACTTGAAAGGTGGCAGGAGGATATGGACTAAGTATTGTGACACTTTCCCTGGCCCAATGTGTCCGGTAAAGCCTGTCAGACTCAGGCTTGGTATGGGTTTTTCTTGTAGAAATCAAATTAAAAGTCTCCAGTTGGGGTCACTGTGGTCTGGAACCACCACGGGTTGGGCAACACAGAGCTCTAAGAGCAGAAGAGATGAGAATTTATTAGTGTTAGAAATTAGCAGGGAGGCCAGGTGTGGTGGTTCACATCTATAATCCTAACAAATTGGGAGACTAAGACAGGAGGATCACTTGAGCCCAAGAGTTTAAGGCTGCAGTGAGCTATGATTGCACCACTGCACTCCAGCCTGGGTGACAGAGTGAGATGCTATCATAAAAAAAAAAAAAAAAAAAAAAAAGGCCGGGCATAGTGGCTCACGCCTGTAATCCCAGCACTTTGGGAGGCCGAGGCGGGCGAATCACAAGGTCAGGAGATCGAGATCATGGTGAAACCACATCTCTACTAAAAATACAAAAAATTAGGCGGGCGCTATGGCAGGTGCCTGTAGGCCCAGCTACTCAGGAGGCTGAGGCGGGAGAATGGCATGAACCCGGGAGGCAGAGCTTGCAGTGAGCCGAGATTGCCCGCCACTGTACTCCAGCCTGGGCGACAGAGCGAGACTCCGTCTCAAAAAAAAAAAAAAAAAAAAGAGGCTGGGCGCGGTGGCTCAAGCCTGTAATCCCAGCACTTTGGGAGGCCGAGACGGGCGGATCACGAGGTCAGGAGATCGAGACCATCCTGGCTGACGCGGTGAAACCCCGTCTCTACTAAAAAATACAAAAAAAAACTAGCCGGGCGAGGTGGCGGGCGCCTGTAGTCCCAGCTACTTGGGAGGCTGAGGCAGCAGAATGGCATAAACCCGGGAGGCGGAGCTTGCAGTGAGCTGAGATCCGGCCACTGCACCCCAGCCTGGGCGACAGAGCGAGACTCCGTCTCAAAAAAAAAGAAAAAAAAAAGTAAAAAAGAAAAGAAATTAGCAGAAATACTGAACCAGACTTTGGGCTTATGCAGGCAGAGAACCCAGAGGCTTTGAAACATTTTTGCCTAGATCTCCAAGGGAGAGAGGAAGGCCCCAGCTAGTATCTGGATTACATTAATGTGAAAAGCAATATGACAAATATATAATACATAGAAACTAGGATTTTTAAAATATTCATCAATTTTTAAGCCCCATTAACATTGTAATTATTGTAGAAAAAAACATCTCAGTTTTTTTTGCTTACTGTTGGTCCCTCTATCCAGTGCTTCCTTTCCCTCTTTATCCTTGCAAAATTCATTGTGAATAACCTGATGTATTTAAAACAGTAATTGTGGCCGTTTTGGGTTGAGATAAACATTTTTAATCTACAGAGTAAAGCAGATTGCCCTCCATAATGTGGGTGGACCTCATTTCATCAGTTGAAGGCCTGAATAGAACAAAAAGTCTGGCTCCCAAGCAAGAGGGAATTCTCTAGCCAACTGCCTTGAGATGTAATCTGCCTCCTGAGTCCTGAATCTGCTGGCCTACACTGCAGATTTGGATTTGCCAGTCTGTATAGTTATGTGAGCCAAATCCCTTATAATAAATGTCTTTGTATATGCCCACCTGTTGATTCCATGTCTCTAGAGAATGCTGACAGCTACAGATTCTGGTACTAGAAGTGGCTGAAATGAAACAGAATCTTAGGAATGCATTTTCACAATTGGTTCTGAGGTTTCTGGAAGTGGTACTCTAGTCTGATTAGATTAAAAACAGGAATAACTTTCTAGTAGTAAATAAAACACTGATAGTCTATGGCATGATGAAGTAATAGAATTACACAAAATATTACCAAAACTAAAAAGCAGGATCTGGGTGACCATGCGTATGATACTTTATAACATATTTGCCAAAATAACAAGTATAATGAGATTAGTTGCCCCTAATGTTGCTGGACAAAGTGGGAAAAGAAAAGGATGAGCTCAGGGATTCAAATTCCCACTCAAGTATAACGTAAATGACCTGAAACTTTCTATTTCTGCCCTGAAAGAGACCCTTATCTCCGGTAACTGCAGAGCCAAGATTGTTAAAAATCAACTCCAAATCACATCCTGTAAGTGGCTGAATTAAAATGCAGATTGAATTCTCGACTTTGCAGGTTGTCTACTTCTAAATTGAGGGCATTGATTGGGAACTAATAGGATCCTGAAAGTTGGAATGGGGGCATATGGAAAGACCTTGATGGCACTGGGGACATTGAGTTCCTAAATTCCAATGAGTCATCTTTGCCCGTAAAAGCATTTTCTCCATCCCAGTAGATATATCCTCTCCACCCCCACCTGAGGGAACTAACCTTTCATTGCTTAAGGAATCTATCATGACCTCCCCTGATGCAGTTGTCTCACAAGACAATGCTGATTCTCCTCAGGACACACCCCCATTACCCCGCTTGGCTTCTAGAACTATGGCTAGGCTCAAGTCCTAGCAGTCCCAAAAAGTGAGGCACAAAATGTGATCCATGAGGCATACTACACTCCAAAAGAACTACTTGAGTTTTCTAATTTAGTCAGAAATTCAGGGAATATGTATGAGAATGGAAATTAAAGGTGTGGGATAAAGATGGAAGAAACATAAAATTGAATCAGGCTGAATTTATTGATAGGGGCCAATTGAGCAGGATTTCTGCATTTAATGTTGCAACTCAGGGAGTTAGTGCTATAACTGATGGGTTGGTTGACTGAAACATGGACAAAAGGTGGACCACAGTAAGTAAGTGAGAAATGCCAGGCCTACTTGGGTTTAACGTAGAGAAGAGAAAGCTCAGGGCTGGTTTACAGGTGGTTCTGCGTGATGTGCAGGCACCACCTGAAAGTGGACACTGCAGCATTACAGCCCCTGAGACTGACCTTCCCTGAGCAAGAATGGATTCTGTCAGCAGCACCTCTTCCCTGGGTCTCCAGCCTGCTGGCCTACCCCATCAGATTTTGGATTCATCAAGCCCCCACAAGCGTGTGAGCCAATTTCTTCAAATAAAACTTTCTCGCCGGGCGCGGTGGCTCAAGCCTGTAATCCCAGCACTTTGGGAGGCCGAGACGGGCGGATCACGAGGTCAGGAGATCGAGACCATCCTGGCTAACACGGTGAAACCCCGTCTCTACTAAAAAGTACAAAAAACTAGCCGGGCAAGGTGGCGAGCACCTGTAGTCCCAGCTACTCGGGAGGCTGAGCCAGGAGAATGGCGTAAACCCGGGAGGCAGAGCTTGCAGTGAGCAGAGATCCGGCCACCGCACCCCAGCCTGGGTGACAGAGCGAGACTCCGTCTCAAAAAAAAAAAAAAAAAAAAAAAAAACTTTCTCACATCCTGTTGGTACTGCTTTTCAGGAGAATTCTGATTAATGCATTTTCAAGATGCTTCACCTCTCTAAACTTCAGTTTCTTCATCTGTAAAATGAGGATCATAGACCTCATAGGTTTTCTGTGGAAATTGAGTGATACCATGCCCAGTGCACAGCCCAAACTGGGCTGTGATCCAGAACCATGAAGTGATCGCCATTGTATGGCTATCTGTTGTGCTCCACACTGTTTGCTTTGAAGAAGCCTCACTATTTTATTAGCATGTTTCACTTATTTTGGACAATTTAATAATCTAACAGAGCCTCATTTTGCCACTCCCCAGCTAGTATTAACTTTCCTTCCTTCCTTCTCTCCTTCCTTCCTTCCTTCCTTCTTTCCTTCCTTCCTCTCTTCTTTTTCTCTCTCTCTGTATTTCCTTCTTTCTTTCTTTTTCTTTCTCTCATTCGTTCATTCTTTTTTCTTTTTCAGACAGGATGTTTCTCTGTAACCCAGGTGAAAGTGTAGTGGTGCAATGCAGCCTCCATCTCCCAGACTCAAACAATCCTCCCACCTCAGCCTCCCAAGTAGCTTGGACTACAGGCATGCCACCACACTGCTATGGTGTTAACTTTCTAATATTGACTCTGTCTTCATTTTCCCTCACTTATATTTCCTGCTCATTCCCACTTTGCTAAGTTTACACTCCTAGTCTTCCCACCACCTTTTTTACAGTTCAAATTCTACTCATTCAAATTATCTCTTCCCCTCTTCTCTAGAAAGTCTGTCCCAGCACATGAGCCCAAACTGGCTCTTGCCCACTCTCATCTTCCACATCACTCCTGACTCTTTTCATACATAGTGTTGTGTCTTACATTATTTCCTATTTCATTTATGAACATTCTTTTTCCACTAATATTCCAGGATAAGGTAGGCTTTGCTGTAGTAACAAGTAATGCCTGAGACCTCATTAACTTAGTTTATGTGATATCAGGCTACTCTTCAGAGCTGTCCTCCGTGTGGTGACTCGGGCATCCTGCTGCTTTCCTCCTGGGATTCTGCCACCTCAACATGGCCACCACAGTCACTACCAAAAGGGAAGACAGGGCAGGAGGGCCGCACTGGGTGTTTTTAAGGGCCAGGCTTCGTGGTGACTTATATTCTGCTGGCCCAAACCCAGTCACATGGCCCTAACCCAATTGCAGGAGAGACTGGGAAAGAGTCTGAGTGCTCAAAAACAGGAAAAGGAAATAGGATTGGTGAGCACATAGCTTTGTCTCTGCCACACTCAGTAGTTGCAAATGAAACTACTAAATACCGGTGTAAGATCCACAGGCTTCTCTACTTACCTTGAGCACCATAAGTAAAATAAGTTATTGCTCTGAAAGAGCCTACCATCAGTCGCAAGGACAAAATATAACCATGAACTATGAACTATTAATAAGCACAGTTTGAACAGTAATAAACAAGTCTCCCTCTGTGGTGTATGATTAAAATCCCAAATGAATTGCACAGATAATAATTGCTACAGACACTTAGGAAAAAAGTAGAGCTCTTGTCATCTAATGGGATAAAAAAATGACAAGGAGGAAGTATTATGGAATGACACTGAGTCTTGGAATATTAAGATTTGGTTGGAAATAAGGTATGGAAGGGGACACTGCAGTAGGTTCTCAATAAATATAATACTTTTATTGAATTGAATTATTAGAGCAGTAGTTTCAAAGTGTGATTCAGAGACCCCAAGGGCCTCAGAGACTCTCTCAGAAGGTCTGTGAGGTCGAAACTATTTTCATAATAATATTAGGATGTTATTTACCCTCTTTGTTCCCATTCTTAAGTGTAACAGTGAAATTTTTCAGAGACTCTGTGACATACAATATCAGCAAATTGAGTCAGAAGCAGATGTGACAATCCAGTTTTATTCTATCAAACCAGACATTGAAAAGATTTCCAAAAGTGTAGAACAATGCCGATACTCTCACTGATCTTTTTGCAAAAATATAGCTATTTTCACAAAAATGTTGCTTATGGTAAGATCTTATGGGTTTCTTATTTTTAAGGGAATAAATTTGTATTTTTAAATTTTCTCAGGTTTGATTTCTAACACAATAAAAGTTAATAGATATAATCCACTTAAACAAAAGCTTCTTGGGATTTTGAGAGTGTAAACAAGTCCTGAGACCAAAAATTTGAGAACCTCTGTCTTAGAATGTAAAACTGGAAGTGGAATCTACCAGTTTCTCCTCCTAGAACCCATCCAAAGCTAATTTTTCACATTTCCAGGATTTTGTTATATTTAGATCTTGTCTCAAATGTTCCTTGTTACCTAAAACAGTCTGCAGTCATTATCACTAAGTGTAATTCACAGGTACAAATGAACAAGACATTGGTGAGCAAACGTACAAAACACTTTTGTGTATATCCAGTTCTATCCTCATTGAACTTTAGAGTATAGCTCAGAAATGTCAGTACAGAAATGTAATACAGATACATAGACACAAAAATGTGCCTTTTTAGGGCCTCAATAAGTGTACATTGATAAATATAGAAAGATTATTTAATTCTGGCTTGGTACAGTGGCTCCTGCCTATAATCCCAGCATTTCAGGAGACTGAGGTGGGTGGATCACTTGAGCTCAGGAGTATGAGACCAGGCGAAATCCTATCTCTACAAAAAATGCAAAAATTGCCGGGCATGGTGGCACATGCCTGTAGTCCCAGCTACTCGGAAGGCTGAGGCGGGAGGATAGCTTGAGCCCAGAAGGTCAAGGTTGCAGTGAGCCGAGCTTGTACCACTGCACTCCAGCCTGAGCAACAGAGCAAGACCCTGCCTCAAATTTAAAAAAAAAAAGGAAAATTTATTTAATTCAATTCTAAATTTTCTCAATCTATGTTCATGCCTTAAGTCACCCAAAAACATTTTTGTGAGTAATGTATCCAAAAATATGTAAAAAGGAGGTTCTGTGGTCAGATAACTTTGAGAATTCTGGATTAAATCGAGCTAAACAGACTACATTTCTGCAACCATCTTAGAGCCTTTTTGATTGCACATTTCTAAATTTCTCTAACCATGACAATCCTTTTTTGCAAACCATACTTGTTATTACATGGATTTAGATGACAAATCCCATGCTCTAAGCCATAACCCCAAGCAACCAAAGCCTACTAGAACATGATTTGCTCGTAAAGCAGGTACAAGATCCTAGATCCATTACTATGAAAGGTGTCCTAGATCCATTACTATGTTTCATTCCCTAATACAACATTTGAGAAAATTCTGGCAGATTCCTATTTAAGGCCACAGGTTGTATTGTTCCTTAAAGGAAAAGACAGGGAGTTGACAGGAGCCGTATGTTTCAAAGAGCTGAACAGTAATAATTCCCTGGAAGAAGCTGGATGGAAAAGACCTTGTTTAAAGGATAATAAAGTGTAAAGCACTCTGAGAAGTGTTGAAGGTAAGACCTCAACCCTACAAGCTGATAAGCAGGCCCAGACTTTTATTTATAGTGACATGAGTGACATTTATCTGCCTTTCACTAGAACATGTAATCCACTTGTCAAGTTGTGTCTTAAACGGAGACCTGATTTCTGGTCAGAGTTGGCAGGCTTCGAATACAAATGTGACTGCCCTGGCTGAAATTCCTGATTGGAAAAACAAAACAAAAAATTGAGATATAAAATCATGGGATGGGGTAACTATATCAACTCAATTTCAGTTTGCCTCACAGAAGTCTTTGACTGAAGAGGGTCTTGGCTTTGTGATAGAAAGTATGGTCTGTCAGTTAAAGGAGGAGTGGAATGAATTACCAAGGGGTTCACAAACCACAATACCTCCCTACTTAGTCCCTAGGTACAATCATAATAGAATTGTAGGTTTCTCTTCCTTACCTCAAAATGTTAACCCAGTCCAGTTTTAGGAACTGAAAATCAATGAATCAAGAACATCTACAAAAACTGCCTAGCTGCTGTAGTTAAGTAACTGTGGGGAGATCCAGGGTACAGGACTCTCTTAAGGAACTTGTGTTCTATGTATGAAATAAGCCATAAGCACATTTGAAATTAACTAGCAGTAAGCAATTTGAATAGCAGTTCAAGAGAAAAGAGGCCATAGCTATTTACACATATATTAAACAAACAGAACTTACTATAACAGTACAAAAGAGGGAAAGATGAGAAGGTTGCTCTGGGTCGGGCCTCAAGCAAGAATTTGCGAAGAAGTGGGATTTGAACAGGCCTTGATGGACGAGTGAAGTAAATAAGACCTTCTCTAAAACGATGTATCATTCTTTAACTCCAGGCCATGGTGGATCTACTCCCCCACCTCTCTCTCTCTCTCTCTCTCTCTCTCTCTCTCTCTGTCTCTCTGTCTCTTTCTCTCTGCCTCCTTCTCTACTTCTTGTCAGTAGGCTTCTTTGGCCGCTTAATCCATTCTGCCACCCATTGCTCCTAAGTACAGGGCCTTGTGCCATGAATCTGCACCTCAGCTTCGTACTAAACCATGAACACCTTAGGAAAGTCTCTTCTGTTTCCTCCCCTTGGCCTTGTGTAAAGCTATGCCCAAATACAGGTCTCTTTGTTTATAACCGGTCAACTTCATTGTGGTGTAATTTTCACATATTAAAATGCATCCATTTGAAGTGTACAGTTCAATGAGGCTTGACAAAAGTATACACTTGGGCAACCACCACTACAATCATGATATATAACAATTTTGTAACCCCTAAAGGTCTCTTCTGCTTCTTTATGGTAGAAACTCCCTCCCTAGCCCTAGTCTCAGGCAACCATTGATCTGCTTTTTGTCCCTATACATTAGTTTCATTAGAGTTTCATATAAATGAAGTCATACTATTTATAGTCTTATATCTGGCTATATTAAGTGTAATGTTTTTGAGATTCACCCATGTTGTGTGAATCGGTAGTTTTTTGGTTTTGGTTTGTTTTTTTTGTTTGTTTGTTTTTGCTGTGTGGTATCTCATATAGATGTAACACAATTTGTTTACCCAGTTACCCATTGATGGATATTTGGGCTATTGGATTTCTTGGAATAAAGCTAGTATGAATATTCATGCACAAGTCTTTTTGTGGAAATACATTTTCCTTTCTTTGGAACAAATACCTAGAAATAAAGGTTGCTTAATAGTGTATATTTAACTTTGTAAAAAACTACCAAACTGTTTTCCAAAGTGCTTGTGCCATTTTTCCTAAATATCTGCTTGGTGATTATAGGAATGGCCTCCATGAGCATTACTGCCATTGTCAAAAACTCTGGAAGCCGCCGGGCATGGTGGCTCACGCCTGTAATCCCAGCACTTTGGGAGGCCGAGGCGGGCGGATTACGAGGTCAGGAGATGGAGACCATCCTGGCTAACACGGTGAAACCCCATCTCTACTAAAAATACAAACAATTAGCCGGGCGTGGTGGCGAGTGCCTGTAGTCCCAGCTACTCGGGAGGCTGAGGCAGGAGAATGGTGTGAACCCGGGAGGCGGAACTTGCAGGGAGCTGAGATCGTGCCACTGCACTCCAGCCTGGGCAACAGAGCGAGACTCCATCTCAAAAAAAAAAAAAAAAAAAAAAAACTGTAGAAGCCTCTCTGGTTATCTGTAGGGTGGAATTCACACTCCCAAGTCTAGCATCCTTGGCTTTCCACTGTCTGCCCTTATTTCACTTTCCAGACTTGGCCTTCCACTGACCTGGTAAATGCTTGCTTCACTTGCTCACTCACCATTGAACCACTTGCTTATCCACAACTGACCCATACATTACAGTACCTCCAGGGCTGCAAATGGACTTAGCCTGGCCCAGTGCTGCTTTTTGCCTGACTTTCCACGTGGCCAATGACACAGAATGACCAACCAAAAGGTCAGGGTTAAGATCAACAGGATCCTCAACAGGATCTAGGTTAGGCATCAGCATGGATATGTGACTCACTATATTCTTAAGACAAATTTCACAGACATTATCCATCTTGAAATTTTATTTGTCTCTAAGGAGAGCCATACCAAACATGTTTCTAGGATTTTAGAAATCCCCCTTTTCTTTTTCTTTTTTTTTTTTTTTTTTTTTTTTTTTTTTTTTTTTTGAGACAGAGTCTCGCTCTGTCGCCCAGGCTGGCATACAGTGGTGTGATCTCAGCTCACCACAACCTCCGCCTCCCAGGTTCAAGCGATTCTCCTGCCACCACACCTGGCTAATTTTTTTTTTTTTTGTATTTTTAGTAAAGATAGGGATTCACCATGTTGGCCAGGCTGGTCTTGAACTCCTGACCTCAGGTGATCCACCTGCCTTGGCCTCCCAAAGTGCTAGGATTACAGGTGTGAGCCACCTCGCCCATCCAGAAATCTTGTTTTTTGAAAGGAGGGGAGTACAGAGGGCATTCTCTCTTCAAAGATTCATTCAACAACCATTTGGTGAGCATCTACTATAAGCAAAACTTCATGGGAGATACAAACATGTGCTGTCTCTGCAGGATGGCTGAGAGTCACTGCCTTTGAAACCAGCAGAGGCTCATAAAGAGCCTGAAGAAACTAGGTGGACTGATGTGATTTTAACTGAAGCACAAACTGGAAAATTGGAATGTATGGTTCATGACAATTACAAAGAGGAAGAAAAAGAAAAATGCAACCCACCCTGTCTCATTATTCATTCATTGCTTAAGCAAACAACTTAAATCATCTATTTCGGTGATACTGAATTTGAATGAAGTCTGTGCCTGTTAGTACATCGTCATGGGCAAGATTTGGTTCCATAATGTCTCCTGGGTTCAGCTGTGGTTTCTTCAAGGTAATGCTAGTTGTGAAGATGAAAACAAGAGAGGAGGGGGGTGAGGGGAGAAGAATTATGCATTTTTTAAATCACCAATGGCCAATTTTGCTTAGTAGACAATGATATCAATTTGAAGGAGAAAATACATTAGGAATTTAGTGTACAACGTGTTTAACCACCATTTCTCATTTCTTCTCTTTTTTTTTGAACCTGATTTGCACTGGTCTGTGAATCCCCATACTCTTTTCTGAAATCAGTCTTCCACCTGGTATAGTGTATTTCTTTGTCCTAACACATGTTACTTAAATAGAATCAGTCAAT
Organism: Macaca thibetana thibetana; assembly: GCF_024542745.1. Classification (NCBI taxonomy): domain Eukaryota; kingdom Metazoa; phylum Chordata; class Mammalia; order Primates; family Cercopithecidae; genus Macaca; species Macaca thibetana. The sequence goes on along the minus strand of NC_065587.1, from coordinate 89,960,976 downwards.
AAACCTGAATAATAACTAAAACAGGGAATTGGACACTTGAATTATGCAAAAATGAGTCATTATCTGGCTGTGGTTGACAATGTAGGAGCTGCTTATACAGTAGAATTTAGTCCAGCATAATAGAAGAATGCCTTGAATTAGTGCTCTCAGAAATGTAACAAAGTTAAGGATCAAAAAGCTTTTCTTCCAGTGAATGGCAGGAACATGTTTCTATCTGTTTATCATGGAATCACTTGCTTAAAGAGAACCAGCTTAGAAATCACTACCTTTTCCAGAGAGCACTTTAGCGTATGGTTAGAAAAAAAGGGGACATTATGACACCCAAAGATGAGGAATATTTTTATGTGGCTGATCCCACCACAAAAGGTAATTTAAAAGACCTAAAACTCCAAAGAAAATGCATTTTCCTTCTGTCTAGTACAAAGGGAACCCTCAAAGTATGAGCCTGACTTTTAACATCCAATTCAGAGTCAATATTGTTTCTGACATCTCATTCGCTTCTACCTAACTGCACTGCCAGGCTAGGAACACTCCTTTCCTAAAAGATGCTGCACTTGGCAGAGGAGGCAGCCCTGCTGCAGAAGACCGAGAACCTGGAGCTCTTGCTAGTGACCCACGTCACGTGGCCTGCCTTCTAAGCCTGCTGCTGTGTGTCCTTGAAAGAGCCTCTCATCTGCTTTAGATCCCACTACCCTCACCCAAAAAACGAGTAGCTAAACCAAGTCACCTCTAAGGAGCCTTCCAGCTCTCATGAGTCAGGATGAGATGCTCTCTCCCTCGTCTGAATGCCTGTGACGTTGGTGATCTGCATTTAACACACTGATAACTGTGTTATCAATGGTCTGATTGCCACTTGTTTTCAGCTATGTAGGCTCCACCTCCCTTCCTGGAGTTACTCCATTCATTTAATTACCTTCGACAAATCCTGACTAAGCAGCTGATGTGCACCAGATGTGGTTGTAGGTGCTGGGTGGACAGCACAAAGTGCCTGCTCATCTAGATTTTACGGTCTTCTTGGGGTGGCAGGTTGGGGGAGAGAGAGACAGCAAACAGGTGGGAAAGACGGTATGTCATGCTGTAATGGGTTGTGATAGGTGCTATGAACTAAAATAAAACAGAGCAAAGGGACAGGGAGTAACTATGGGCTGGAGACTCTATTTGGGGATCAGGAAAGGCCTTTTTTCTTTTTTCTTTTCTTTTCTTCTTCTTCTTTTTTTTTTTTTTTTTTTTTTTTTTTTTTTTTTTGAGACAGGGACTTGCTCTGTCACCCAGACTGGAGTGTAGTGGTGCAATCACGGCTCACAGCAGCCTTGACCTCCTGGGCTCAAGCCATCCTGTAGTCCCAGCTACCGAGTAGGGACAAATCCTACCGAGTAGCTGGGACTACAGGTTTGCACCACCATGCTCGACTACATTTAAAATTTTTTTTTCTAATTTTAAAATGTAATGTAATTTAAATGTAATTCTAAATTTAAAATGTAAATTAAAAAAATTTTTTTGGTAGAGATTAAGTCTTGCTTTGTTGCCCAGGCTGGTCTCGAACTCCTGGGCTCAAGCGATCTTCCTGCCTCGGCCTCCCAAAGTGCTGGGATTTCAGGTATAAGCCACTGTACCTGGCCCATTTTTCTATTTTTATTTATTTACTTATTTATTTGGAGATGGAGTCTCATGCTGTCACCCAGTCTAGAGTGCAGTGGCGCAATCTTAGCTCACTGCAACCTCTGCATCCCAGGGTCAAGTGATTCTCCTGCCTCAGCCTCCCGAGTAGCTGGGACTACAGGTGCCCACTACCCTGCCCAGTGAATTTTTGTATTTTTAGTAGAGATAGGGCTTCAACATATTGGTCAAGCTGGTCTCAAACTCATGACCTCAAGTGATTCACCTGCTTCAGCCTCCCAAACTGCTGGGATTACAGGCATGACCTACCACACCCAGCCCCATTTTTCTATTTTTTAAATTGGAGTGTAACTGACCTACCATATGATGCACAGTTATGTGTTCAGTTGATAAGCTGTGACAGTTGTACAGAACTGAAATTCTATGACACTGTTCCCATCTTTCCCACTATTCCCATCCCATTCCTTGATTTTATTTTATTTTTATTTTTTTTGAGATGGAGTCTTGCTCTGTCACCCAGGCTGGAGTGCAGTGGCACAATCTTGGCTTACTGCAACCGCTGTCTACCGGGTTCAAGCAATTCTCCTGCGTCAGCCTCCTGAGTAGCTGGGATTACAGGCACACACCACCAGGCCTGGCTAACTTTTTTGTATTTTTAGTAGAGGTGGTGTTTCACCATATTGGTCAGGCTGGTCTTGAACTCCTGACCTCTAGTAATCCGCCCGCCTCGACCTCCTTTAGTGCTGGGATTAAGGCCTGAGCCACCATACCTGGCCCCATCCCTTGATTTTAGACTGGACTTGTGACTTGATGTCAATGCACACAATGTAGCAGAAGGGACATGGTATGATTTCTGAGACTAGGTTAGACAAGCAAGAAAGCTTCCACCTGGCACATGCTTGCCTGGGGTTTCCCCTGCCCCCTCCTCCCTCTCCATCCGTCCCCCCACCCCCCACCTGCACCACCACCAACCTCATGCTTATCCTCAGAACCCACCCAACTGCACTGTGAGGAAGCCTAGTGGCCCTGGACAGGCCATGTGTAAGTGGGTGTTCTGGCCACAGCTGAGGTCAACCGACAGCTGACACCAACCACCAAATATGGGAGTAAATGAACCTTTGGATAATCGCAGCTCGTAGCCTTCAAGTTTTCTAGCTGAGGCCCCAGACATCACAGAACACCCTGTCCCCACTGTGCCCTGTCCAAGTTCCTCTACTGCAGAAATCCCGAGAGGTAAAAAATAATGGTTTTCTTCAACTAAATTTGGGAGCAATTTGTTATGCAGCAATAGACAACAGAAAAAAAATCCATGTAATTACCACCCAAAATAAAATGTAGAACATTTTCATTACCCCAGAAAGTTCTCTCACGCCCCTTCCAGACAATTTCTCCTCCACCCGGAGACACCACATTCTTCTCCTACTGGCATTAATTAGTTTTGCTTATTCTAGAGAGGAAAGCCCCTTTGAATGAAGTGCTCTTTGATTAGACGCCTGTGGGAAGTAAGGAAGTGATTATGTGTGCCAAGGTCCATGGGATCCAGGCAGAGGAAACAGCCACTGCCAGGGCCTCCAGTTAGGAATGTGAATGGCGAGGTTGGGAAACAGTGGAGTCTAATGTGGACTGCATGGAGTAAGCAGGAGAGAGGGGCCAGGAGAAGTGGCAAGGGTCAGATTAAGTTGTCTAATTAGCCAGGAGAGGAGAAGCTGTTGATGAGCTCTATGATTTATGTTTTGTTTTTGTAGGTTTTTGTTTGTTTGTTTGTTTTCTTGAGACAGGGTCTTGCTCTGTCACCCGGGCTACAGTGGAGTCGTGTGATCAGAGTTTACTGCAATCTCAAACTCCTGGGCTCAAGTGATCCTCCTGCCTCAGTCTCCAGAGTAGCTGGGATTATAGGTGTACACCAACATGCCTGGCTAATTAAAAAAAAAAAAAATTGAAACGAAGTGTCACTATGTTGCCTAAGCTGGTCTCAAACTCCCAGGCTCAAACGGTCATCCCGCCTTGGCCTCCCCAAGTGCTGGGATTAGATTACAGGCATGAGCCACCACACCCTGTCAGGGATTTATGATTTTAAAAGGAAGTTTCTAGAAGTTATGTGGAGTAATGGTAGAAGCAGAGAGACCTGTGTGGTGGACTAATGATGACCACAAATTCTTTGCCTCTTTCCATTGAAAGCTGGATAATATTTCTCAGTACTTAACTTTGGAAAGATTCTGTGACTGCTTTGATTAAAGGAATGTGCAGAAGTGGTTCCCTGGTCTGTGATTTAAGAAATATGCAGTTTCCCTTTCAGTGCCTGGAATGCTCCCACTTAGAACCTAGCCACCATGCTGTGAGGAAGCCCAAGCAGTTATGTGGAAAGGTGAGACGCAGGTGGAGAAGAATCAAGGCCAGGGGCCTTGATAGCTGAACTTCCACTGGTAGTCATCCCCAAATCCCAGCCATGAAAGTGGGCCATACTCATCCTTCCAGCCATCCTAGTACCCCAAATGACATCACATCAAGCTGTGTAACTACCTGATCAACCCACAGAATCATGGGAAATAATAAATGAAGGGCTGTTGCTTTGAGCCACTAAATTTCAAGTCATTACACAGAAAGAGAAAACTGAAACAACCTGTGAGGAGACTGTTAGTTTGGGTGGGAGATGATGGTGGCTTGGACTAGGTTAGTAGGGGTGGAGGCAGTGAGGAAAAAGATGACAGGATTTGTAACTGTGGAATACGAAGAAAAGAAAAAGGGATGAAACCAACAATTTAGGTCTTGATACTTGGAGGAATGAAGTTGTCATTTACTGAGACAGGAAGAATGGCAGAGGGACAGGCTTGGGGGAGAAATCAGGGATTCAAATTGGGACTTGTTAAGTCTGACATTTAACTTAAACTTCCAAGTGGAGATGCTGAGTAGGCAGGTGGATCTGTGAATCTGAAATCCATGGGAGGAATCTGGGCTGGACACTTAAATTTGGAAGTCAGCAGCATATAAGTGGATTTAAAGCTACAAATATGGATGCAATTACTTTGGTTTCATGTTAAAAAGGAAGAGAAGAGTTCTGGAGACTGAGCCCCAAGGTATTCCAATATTGTGAACTCTAAAGGTTAAGGAGAGGCTGGGCGCGGTGGCTCACGGCTGTCATCCCAGCACTTTGGGAGGCCTAGGCGGGCAAATCACTTGTGGTCGGGAGTTCAAGACTAGCCTGACCAACATGGAGAAACCCCGTCTCTACTAAAAATACAAAATGAACCGGGCATGGTGGCGCATGCCTATAATCCCAGTTGCTCGGGAGGCTGAGGCAGGAGAATTGCTTGAACCTGGGAGGCGGAGGTTGCAGTGAGCCGAGATTGCGCCATTGCACTCCAGCTTGGGCAACAAGAGCGAAACTCTATCTCAAAAAAAAAAAAAAAAAAGGATGAAGAGAAATCTCAGAGGAGACGGAGAAGGATAGCCTGTGAGATGGGAGGGAAATCAAGAGTGTGTCCTGGAGGCCAAGAGAAGGAACATGTTTCAAGAAGAGAGTAGGCTGGGTGTGGTAGCTCATGTCTGTAATCCCAGTGCCTTTGGAGGTCGAGGCAGGTGGATCACCTGAGGTCAGGAATTCAAGACCAGCCTGGGCAATATAGGGAGACCCAGTTTCTATTTTAAAAAGTTCAAAAATAGGCCGGGCGCGGTGGCTCACGCCTGTAATCCCAGCACTTTGGGAGGCCAAGGCAGGCGGGTCACCTGAGGTCAGGAGTTCAAGACCAGCCTGGCCAACATGGTGAAACCCTGTCTCTACTAAAAATACAAAAAAAAAAAATTAGCTGGGCATTGTGGCAAGTGCCTGTAATCCCAGCTGTTCGGGAGACTGAGGCAGGAGAATCACTTGAACTCAGGAGACAGAGGTTGTGGTGAGCTGAGATCATGCTACTACTCTCCAGCTCAGGGGCAACAGAACAAGACTCTGTCTCAAAAAAATAAATAAATAAAAATTAAAAAATAAAAATTAGCCAGGCTTGGTGGTGTGTACCTGTAATCCCAGCTACTCAGGGAGGCTGAGGTGGGAGGATCGCTTGAGCCTAGGAGTTCAAGGCTGCAGTGAGCTTTGATTGCACCACTGCACTCCAGCCTGGGCAACAGAATAAAACTCCATCTCAAAAAAGAAAAAGGAGGAATGGTTAGGTCAACATGGTATGTTAATATGGAAATACTCCAGCAATTTTTAAAGACCAAGGTAGATCTATAGATAGTAATATTTTGTAATCTGTAGCACTTTCGTAACAAACCATGAAACTTAAAATTCCTAAATGTAAGCATATGTTTGTAAATGCACACCAAAACAACACTAAGGATACTTAGCTATTTATCATTTGAATATTATAGAACAAGAATCTATTTAATATGTGGGCATTTAAAACAAAATTTGGTAGAGAAACTAGAAGAAAGTGAAGCTAAATATTTATAGCGCCTGCTTGGAAAGGTAAGACTTTTGCGTTCATTTTCCCCTGTGTTTTTATTTTTCCACTGAGTACATTTTTAGAATGATTATTTATATGGGAAAAAAGACAGTGGTGAAATAATAACAGGTCAAGAAACAAGACCACCAAAAAAAAAAAAAAAAAAAAGATATGCTCATTAAAGGAGATGAAATTGTGCAGTGAGAGTTCCTGAGCGTGTTCTAGACTCTTCTCCTCATTAAGTATAAGTCCTTCCCAGAGAGTTTGGATATGGCAGCAGGGGTGGAAAAGGGGCTAGGGGCCTCTGAAATCATTGTTCTTTGTGGACCCAGAATTGGAACAGTAGCCTAATATGGCCAGGTGGTAGGAACATCTCTGTGGGACCAGTTGTCTTGATCCAGAGAGAAAACAGGTTCCACAGACAATAAACTGTGTAGCTAGGACCAGCCTTGCTTCAGTGCAAAGCTGTTGGCCACAGGGAGGACTGATCAACACCACTACCTTATTGTGGGTAGGTGGAGTTGCACCTCCACCCACTGCCAGGCTGCTAAGGTTTCCCTTCTCTCTCCCTCTGCTTCTATTCCTGCCTGTCTGCTCAGCAGGCAGGGTTGCTATGCAAGCCAGCGAACGGCCTGCCCCTGCACAGGGATGACATGCTCTGTCCCTCTCTGTTCCCTTCTTATAATGCTGATCTTCTGAGATCAGGAGAAGTAAAGCCATGTCCTCCCTTGAGTGAGGGCTGCCCACTTTTTCACTAGCACTAGTTTGGGGTCCAGGCCGCCACATTCCCATCTCTAGTTTCCTCATCCTCTGGATTCTAATGGTCCTGGTTACACATTAATTGACCAATGGCCTTGGACCCTGGTAGCGCCCAAAGGTGAGAGTGCACAACGATGGGGTGTGTCTGGACAGTGTAAACAGAAAGTGAGGTCTGAGCATTAACACCCATATGTTAAGACCTGGTTTCCAATCCAAGTCAAAGATCCTGGATGGGACCAAAAGAAAGAAATCCTGAATTGAAAGAGAGCTTGCACTCAAGGCTAGAAAGATTCAAGGTGGAAGGAGCACAAACAGTGCCCTGGGGGAAGGCAAAGAAATTGCTTTGCCATCTGAATAAAGTAGTTTACACATTGATTTTATTTGGGAGTGAGGAGACACTGACAGTGACCTCTGAGCACAAAAGAGGGTTAGTGATGTCCCACATCAGGAAAAAAGAAAACCTATGCTTTGAAAAACTTGTTTATTTTGAAATAATTTCACACTCTCAGAAAAACTGCAAGAATGGTGCACAGAATGCCCATATACTCTTTATTCAGTTTGATGATGTGTAAACACTTTGCCACATTTGTTTTGTCATTCTGTCTCTCTCACACACACATTACACATATTTTCTGAACCATTTGAGTAAAGTTAGCGCTATAGTTCGGATGTTTTTCCCTCCAAACTTCATGTTAAAATTTGATCCCCAGTGTTGGAGGTGGGAATAAACAGGAGGTGTTTGGGTCATACACGAGAGAGGATCCCTCATGAATAGATTAATGCCCTGGGAGCAGGGTGAGTGAGTTCTCACTGTTAGTTTCCACAAGCAGTGGTTGCTAAAAAGAGCTGGCCCCTCCCCTTCTCACTCTCTCTTGCTTCCTCTCCTGCCAGGTGATCTCTACAAAGCCAGCTCCGCTTTGCCTTCTGCCATGAGTGGAAGCAGCTTGAGATCCTCCCAGAAGCTGAGCAGATGCTGATGCCATGCTGCTTCTACAGCCTGCAGAACAGAGTCAAATAAACCTTTTTTCTTTACAAATGACCCAGACTTGGTCAGGTGCAGTAGCTCACACCTGTAATCCTAGCACTTTGGTAGACTGAGGTGGGTGATTGCTTGAGCTCAGGAGTTTGAGACCAGCCTGGGCAACATGGTAAGACTCTGTCGCTACTAAAAATACCAAAAAAAAAAAAAAAATTAGCCCGGTGTGGTGGCACATACCTGTAGTCCCAGCTACTCAGGAGACTGAGGTGGGAGGATCACTTGAGCCCAGGAGACAGAGGTTGCGGTGAGCCGAAATTGCACCATCCTGGGTGACAGACTGAGACCACATCTCAAAAAAAAAAAAAAAAAAAAAAAAAAAAAAAAAAAAAAAAAAAAAAAAAAAAAAAAAAAAAAAAAATTACCTGGCCTCAAATATTCCTTTATAGCAACTCTAAACAGACTAAGACAGAGAGATCGTGCTCCCCTTTATCCCTGAATATCTGACAGCATTTTCTAAACCTCTGTCCTGCTTTTGATAAAAATCAGCAAAACTATTGATACATTGTTACTACTAAATAAACAGTCCATGTTCAGTTTTTGTCCTTTGTCCCCTAATAATGTCCTCTACAGCCATGTTTCCAGTCTGGGACCCCAGGGTCACACATTTGCACTGAGCTGCTGGGACTCTTTACCCTACCTCCATCTGGGACCGTTCCTTCTTCCTTCTTTGCCTTTCTTGACCTTAATGTTTTTTAAAAGTGCAGAACAGTTCTTTTGTAGGCTGTTCCTCAGTGTGAGCTTGTCTGATATTTCCTCATTAGTTTTAGATCACGCATTTTGGGGAGGAACAGCACAGCAGTACACTGCTGTCTGTATAGTGCGTTGAAGGTCGATATGTCCCACTGCTGGCGGCACTAACGTTGATCTCTTGGGTAAGGTGGTGACCCCCAGGGTTCTCCACTGGAAAGTCATTATTTTTCTCTTTGTAATTAATAAGTAATTTGGGAGTTAATATTTTGAGAATATGTAAATGCCCTGTTCTTAACCATATGTTCATGCACTACTTTTAACATCCATTGATGATTCCTGTGTGACTCAATATCATGATGGCTGCAAAATGATGATGTTTCTTTTCTCTTTCTTTCTTCTTTCTCTCCCTCTCTTTCTTTTTCTTTCTCTCTTTTTTCTTTTTTTCTTTTTCTTTTCTTTTCTTTTTTTTTTTTTTTTGAGACAGAGTTCTCGCTCTCTGTCACCCAGACTGGAGTGCAGAGGCAAGATTTCAGCTCACTGCGACCTCTGCCTCCCAGGTTCAAGCTAGTCACCTGCCTCAGTTTCCCAAGTAGCTGGGATTACAGGTGTGCACCACCATGCCTGGCTAATTTTTGTATTTTTCAGTAGAGACGGGATTTTGCTATGTTGGCCAGACTGGTCTCGAACTCCTGGTCTGAAGTGATCCGCCTGACTTGGGCTTCCAAAGTGCTGGGATTATAGGCGTGAGCCACTGCACCCAGTCTAAAATGGTGATGTTTCTAACTTCATTATTCCTTCTACATTCGTTACCTAAATAGGAGAGAAAGGAAAGTTTTGTTTTGTTTTGTTTTTCTGAGATGGAGTCTTGCTCTGTTGCCCAGGCTTGACTGCAGTGGTGCTATCTCGGCTCACCACAACCTCTGCCTCCCGAGTTCAAGTGATTCTCCTGCCTCAGCCTCCCATGTAGCTGGGATTACAGGTGTGTGCCACCACACCCAGCTAAATTTTGTATTTTTAGTAGAGACGGGGCTTCACCATATTGGCTAGGCTGGTCTCAAACTCCTGACCTCAAGTGATCCACCTGCCTTGGCCTCCCAAAGTGCTGGAATTACAGGTTTGAGGCACTGCACCCGGCCAGAAGGGAAAGCTCTTCATAGGAGAATGCCAACTAATAATGTATAACTGCTATATACAAATATGCATGCATACATACATATTCATAATATACAAAAATAACACACATATTTACATATTCATAATACACTAAATATACTAAAACACATTATACTATGTAGTATAATCCTATACACACATATATAATATACTAAAAATTATTTTTACCATTTATATATAGAATACGTTATACTATGTAGTATAATGCAGTATGGTAATGTATACTACTATACACACATAAATAATATACATAATATGCTAATAATGTATATGTACATATATGTTATATGTATTTGCTATTAGTTGTCATATATACACACACACACACAAAGAGTGTATGTGTGTATAATAACCATGGACAGATGGATTCTTCTTTTATTTATGGGTTATAATCCTTTGCTGTCATTTTTTATTTTGATTTTTTAAATTTTTTTTTTATAGAGACAGGGTGTCTCTCTGCCATCCAGGCTGGAGTGCAGTGCCGCAGTCATAGCTACTGCAGCCTCCAACTCCTGGGCTCAAGAGATCTTCCCACCTCAGCCTCCTCAGTAGCTGGGAGTATAGGCACGCATCACCATGCCCAGCTAGTTAAAAAATTTTTTCTTTTGTAGAGACAGGGTCTGTGTTGCCCAGGCTGGTCTCAAACTCCTGGCCTTAAGGGATCCTCCCACCTCAATCTCTCAAAGTACTGGGATTATAGGCATGACCCACTGAACCTGGTCTTATTTTGGCTTATGTTAACGTTCATATTATCTCAAATGTGGTCAGTGGGAGCCCCTTCAAATTAGCTCCTGCATCCTTTCGATGTTTCCAACCTTTTTAGAGTTTGCCCTTTTCTTCTGGCACAATAAGATGTTCCAGGCTCATCTTGAACTTTCGCTGTGCCAGCTCTGGAATCAGCCATTTCTCCAAGTTGCCCTAGAAGTCTACATGTTCAGAAATGAAGTTAGTCCCTGTCTAAAGCTCTCAAAAGTATGCTGGCTGCTCTGGTGGGATATCCACTGAGCTCCCCACTAACATGCCATATCAAATTAAATTTTATCTCATTTTATTTTATCTTAATTATTTGTAATATGACACATTGTAAAATGATTGTTTATTAACAGAGAAACTTTTTTTCCTTTTTTTTTTTTTTTTTTGAGACGGAGTCTCACTCTGTCGCCCAGGCTGGAGTGCAGTGGCACGATCTCAGCTCACTGCAAGCTCTGCCTCCTGGGTTCACACCATTCTCCTGCCTCAATCTTCCGAGTAGCTGGGACTACAGGCGCCCACCGCCATGCCTGGCTAATTTTTTTTTTTTTTTTGTATTTTTAGTAGAGACGGGGTTTCACCATGTTAGCCAGGATAGTCTCGACCTCCTGACCTCGCGATCCGCCTGCCTCAGTCTCCCAAAGTGTTGGGATTACAGGTGTGAGCCACCGCACCTGGCCTCTTTTATTTTTATTTTTTTTGAGGTGCAGTCTCGCTCTGTCGCCCAGGCTAGAGTGCAATGGCGTGATCTCAGCTCACTGTATCCTACGCCTCCCGGGTTCAAGCGATTATCCTGCCTCTGTCTCATGAGTAACTGGGATTACAGGCACCTACCACCATGCCCAGCTCATTTTTTGTTTTTTTGTACTTTTAATAGAGAAGGTGTTTCATCATATTGGTCAGGTTGGTCACGAACTTCTGACCTCAGGTGATCCACCCCCCTCGGCCTCCCAAAGTGCTAGGATTACAGGCGTGAGCCACCACTCCCTGCCTAGAAGATAAACTTTTGATTTACTCTTTATGTTTAAACATCTTATGAAAGTTAGAATAAAATTTATCTTCCTACTTTTTGTTTTTGTGCAAAATTAGTAATTGCAGCCATGTTATGGGGTGACTAAGCTTTTGTGAACTGATCTAAACATTCAATTAGCCACCATGTAGAATCCTGATTGCATGAGATGAGTTCTGAGCATGAAACAACCAATTTATAAATGGACTTTGGAAGATGGGATATTTATAAGATGGGCTCACAGGTGGTTAAACTAGTCAGTGAAGTTTAAATTCTCCTTCATTCCTAAATTCTTTTTTTTTTGGAAACATAGTCTTACTGTGTTTTGCAGTGGCATGATCTTGGCACACTGCAACCTCAGCCTCCCAGGTTCAAGTGATTCTCCTGCCTCACTTTCCCAAGCAGCTGGGATTACAGGCATGCGCCACCACTCTCGGCTAGTTTTCGTATTTTTAGTAGAGACTGGTTTCACCATGTTGACTAGGTTGGTCCTGACCTCAAGTGATCTGCCTGCCTTGGCTTCTCAAAGTGCTGGGATTATAGGCGTGAGCCACCACGCCCGGCCATAAAATTCTTTTGCTTTTATTCATCTATGATTACCTTTGACCAGAAACCAATTCAAAGGTCAACTCCTGCGGTTGGTGGCGCTTGTATTCCTTTCCACGTTCCACCAGGGGTCAATTCAGAAGATACCTGTCAAATGAACTCTGGAGAGAAAAGGGTCCCATGGTTCGGGGTCCTAGTTTGCGCACAGTGTGAGGATGTGCTCAGAAAACAAGGAGACAGAGAGTAATTACTGGATACCACGGAGATCTAAGGCAGTGGTTGTCAAAGTGTGGTCCCTGGTCCAGCATTAGTATTTCCTGGGAACTTGTAGGAGATATTCATATTCTCAGGCCCTAAACCAGACTTCTGGATTTGAATCTCTGGGGTGGGTCCCAGGGATCCAGGTTTGATTTATTTATTTATTTATTTATTTATTTATTTATTTATTTATTTTTGAGACGGAGTCTCGCTCTGTCACCCAGGCTGGAGTGCAGTGGCCGGATCTCAGCTCACTGCAAGCTCCGCCTCCCGGGTTCACGCCATCTCCTGCCTCAGCCTCCCGAGCAGCTGGGACTACAAGCGCCCGCTACCTCGCCCGGCTAGTTTTTTGTATTTTTTTAGTAGAGACGGGGTTTCACCGTGTTAGCCAGGATGATCTCGATCTCCTGACCTCGTGATCCACCCGTCTCGGCCTCCCAAAGTGCTGGGACTACAGGCTTGAGCCACCGCGCCCGGCCAGGATCCAGGTTTTAATATGCTCGCCAGGAGACCCCAGTGTCACTCAGGTTTGGGAACTGCCGCTCAAAGAAGGGTGCAGAGTCAGGGCTGCACCCTCTAACAAGCCAGCCGGCGTCCCAGCAAGCAGCCAGCCAGGGATCTGGAAAGGGAAGAATCTTCTACCACGGGAACGGGGACTGTTCCTGCCTCAGGTCTTGGCCACTCCCAGGTGTGCCCAGAGCCAAGTGTTCAGGTGACCCAGGACCTGCAGGAGAAATCACCAGGAAGCGGTTATGTTCACAGAAAATTCACACTGGATGGGACAAGCCAAGGTGCGTGGGTATCTGCTGTCTCCAGTGGTTCCCCACGCTACACCTGATTCTGTTTTCAGAGCCATCTTCTTGGGATATCAGACACCATCGCCTGACTGTGTCTCATCTAACAGGTAAGGAAGCAGGGAATTCAGAGCAAACAACTATGCAAAGCCCTGCAGAACATCCTTATGGGGAGAGGTTCAAGGGCTCAGGGATGGTGGGTGGGGGCAAAGAGGGAGGAGCTTCTCCTGGACCCCCACCCCACAGTGGGAATGTGGCCACCTCAGAACTTCTGTTTATAACCACTAAGATGGCCATGATCCCAAACTGCAGCTGTAATAATATTTGACATCTATTTTGAAATCTCAGAACAAAGCTTTGGCTGCCCTAGAAAAGGGACTGGCTGTGTTCAGCAGATGGAGGCAGAGTTTGCATGGAGGGGTCAGGAGTGGTCACAGACAAGCCTTGTGATCAAGCTATGCAAATAGGCACCCATGTGCTATTCTGGACTCAGGGCCAACGTCATTTCCCATTTTCTGAAAAGAGAGCCTTGGAGTGACTTCCACCTTGGCCTCTTTAGGAAATTAAAGCCTGGAGCTGTGACGAATGCCTTTCTGACCAGGGCAGCACCGGCAGTGTAAAGATCTACGTGCCTCTTATTTAATGATGAGCTCAGGCCAAGATCAGCCTTCAAGGGGAAACCACTGCGTCTCCTTTCTGCTCACTCCAGAGCAGGGCTTGAGAGTCCTACTGGGCTGAGAGGCTCTTCAAGGATCTCAAGTTTACCCAGCAGAGATGATATTGACCTTCCATTTTTAATCAGTGGTTCGTCCCCCGAGGCCACACAGAAGATGGAGACTGCAATCTGTTCTTTCGCCTTCTTTTCTCTAATTCCTTTCCCGGTTCTGACAATGCTGTTTCCTTGGGAAAACATAGGTAAACATTTACATCAGACTCCCAAGGTCCTAGTTATAGCCAGTGGGGTCCCACAGCCTTCTGTTTTCTTATGGTTTCCTGGGGGAGAGCAGGGAGGAGGGGAGCCATCTAAACCAAGGGTGATGGTTCCTTTCCCTCCTTAGAGTACTGCAGAACGGGGACTCACAACATAAAACGATTGAGATCACCAGTCAACCTTTGCATATCTTTGTGAACTGTTTAATGTTTATTACAGTAAAATAATGACTTCCACACCATGTAAAGGCAGTGTAAACTCACCAGTAACCTTCAGGGTCCTCCTCTGCGATGTCAGTAAGAAGCTTGTGAATTTACTCAGCTTGGGAGCAGAGCAGATAATGCACAAAGCAAGGAGAATTAGTGTGTGTATGCCTGGTTCTTCATGCAAACAAAAAATTGATTTCAACGCCATGATAGCGTTTCTAGACTCATGTATCCTGGACTCCTCTGGGTTTCTGGAAATGTCCTACTGCCTCTTCCACCAACAGGGGCAGGAAAGCCCTGTGTTGAGTTACTATCCCTCTCTCCTGATACTGCACTGCAAAAACTGTTTTACCTTCCTCTTCCCTTCTCCCACTCGAGGTCTCATTCCTTCTAAGCAACCCCCTGCAGAGGGATGCGTCTCTACCCAGAAAAGATCCACTGAAGGAACCAGATGTTTCCATAGGAGAAATGCACAGCGTGGAATTACTATACAGAGAAATACATGAGCCATCAAGAAGTAAAGCGAGAATGTGGATGAGGCCCATGAAGAAGCCAATATGCCAGACAGTGAGCATACCAGGTGTGTATGTGTAACCGGAAATGAAAACAGTTTCTGTGAAAGCACATTTTCACCCAGACAAGACCAGTTAGAATAGTGTTCACCACAAGTAAATGACTTTTACTGAAACTTATAACCTGAGAAATAGGTAGAACAGGTGTTGTTCCCAGTTCAGAGAGCAGCAAAGAGTTGCCCAGGTAATAATCACACCGTGAGACAAGGTCTGGCTCTGTCACCCAGGCTGGAGTGCAGTGGCACTATCACAGCCACTGCAGCCTCAACCTCCTGGGCCCAGACAATCCTCCCACTTCAGCTTCCTGAGTAGCTGGGATTACAGACACATGACACCATGCCTGGTTAATTTTTGTATTTTTAGTAGAGATGGGGTTTCACCATATTGGCCAAGCTGGTCTGAAACTCCTGGGCTCAAGCCATCCTCCCACTTCTGCCTCCTAAAGTGCTGAAATTAGAGGTGTGAGTCACTACTCCCAGCTGACTTCTAGTGAGGATCTTTTTTCTTTAGTGAAATAAATGCTTTCCAGGAATTCTTCACATTCATGAAAGCCAAATGCAATGAGGAAGCCTTAAGTAGCTCCTTGAGTTAAAAAAAATGCTAGAATAGAAGATTTTTGTGCAAATTGGGAATTGTGAATGGACTATATGTTGGATGGCATTCTTGAATTAGTGTCAATGGTCCTCATGTCATGATCGTGTTGTGACTAGGAAGGAGCCGTCCTTGTTCTTTGGAGATGCTGGCTGGGGGATTTAGGCCATAAAGAAAGAAGTGACCACAGAGGAAAGGAGAGTGAAGGCATCAGAGGACCTAGCTGGTCTGCTCAGGACTCCACTCAGCTAGAGTGGAAAACACAGTTCTGAATATCTATTGCTGTGTAATAGACCAGCCCAGAATATGGAGCATAAAAAACAACAATTGCTTCTTTGCTCCCAGTCTGCACTTCGGGCAGGTGCTCCTCTCTGGTCCTGTGGCATCACCTCTAGTGCTCCAGTGCTGGGGGCTGAAAGGAGTCACTTGCTATTGCCTGGGTTCCTGGGTTCTCTCCACATGTCCTGTCCATGTAGTGAGCTTGGGCTTCCACACAGCATGGTGGTCTCAGAGTAGCTGGACTTCTTATACGACAGCTGGCTTCCCCTAAAGTGCAAAAATAGAAGTTGCCAGAGCTTCACAGGGCTTAGGCCTAGAACAAGCACTGTGTCACTTCTGCCACGGTCACAAAGCCGGGCCAGCTTCAAAGGAGTTAGATACAAGGAGAGGCTTATGCGGGTGGGGGTCACTAAACAGACAGTTAACCACACATAGGGATGAAGAGCTATGGTTAGTGGAAATTTACTGTGGGCCAACATCCACAGGAACAGGGTACTTGATAAGACCGTGTCTCAAAATTATCTGCTCATTGGCCCTACAAGGCACCTAAGTTGAATGCAGTGATCAAACCGTTCAGTGAAAAATGGGGAAAACAAGAGTTTCCGTATTACAGGACTACTCCAAGAATTTAAGAAGCTCATACACACTAGGAGTATAATAAAGAAAGGGCTCCCTATTCAATAAATAGTGCTTGGATAACTTACTGGCCATATGCAGAAGATTGAAACTGGATTCCTTCCTTATACCACAAACAAAAATCAACTCAGGATGGATTAGAGTTAAATGTAAAACCTAAATCTATAAACACTCTGGAAGATAACCTAGGAAATATCATTGTGAACATAAACCCTGGCAAAAATTTCCTGATGAAAATGCCAAAAGCAATTGCAACAAAAACAAAAATTGACAACTGGGACTTAATTAAACTAAAGAGCATCTGTGCAGCAAAAAGAACCATCAACAGAGTAAACAGACAACCTGCAGAATGGGAGACAGTATTTGCTAACTATGCATCCAACAAAGGTCTAATATCCAGCATCTATAGGGAACTTATTAACAATCAGAAAACAACCCCATCAAAAATTGGGCAAAGGACATGAACGCTCTTCAGAAGAAGACACACATTGCAGCCAATGAGCATATGAAAAAATGCTCTACACCACTAATCATTAGAGAAATTCAAATCAAAACCACAATGTGGTACCATCTCACACCAGTCAAAATGACAATTATTATAAAGTCAAAAAATGGAGAGGTCGTGGAGAAAAGGGAACACTTAGACGCTGCTAGTGGAAATGTAAATTAGTTCAGCCATGTGGAAAGCAGTGTGGCAATTTCTCAAAGAACTTAGAACTGCCATTCGACCCAGCAATCCCATTATTAGATATATACCCAAAGGAATAGAAATCATTCTACCATAAAGACACATGAACACGTATGTTCATCACAGCACCATTCACAATAGCAAAGAACAAGATCATGTCCTTTGAAGCAACATGGATGCAGCTGGAAGCCATTATCCCAAAAAAACAAATGCAGGAACAGAAAACCAAATACTGCACGTTCTCACCTATAAGTGGGAGCTAAACATGGAGTACACATGGTAACAAAGAACGGAACAACAGATACTAGGACCTACTTGATGGTGGAGAGTGGGAGGAGGGAGAGGATTGAAAAACTACCTATTGGCTACTATGCTTATTACCTCGGTGACAAAATAATCTGTACACCAAACCCCCAGGACATGCAATTTACCTATATGCAAGCCTGCCCATGTATTTTAATTCTAAAATAAAATATTTTAATTCTAAATTCTAAAATAAAATATCTTCATTCTAAAATAAAAGTTAAAAAAATAAAGCATTTGCCAACCTATCTGACTGCAGTGCACACTTTTTAAAAAAAACTATCATTTGAGACATTAGGATTATAAAGACTCCAGTTTGGATTCTAATCCTCCAATAAGGATGAGTTTCTCATTAGATCACAGTCCTGGGTTTTCTGCTGTCTGTCCTCAGTTTCAGCACGTTCCTGTTCACTGATTCTCATGATGTATGTTGATAGTCTCTCTTCTCTGTCATCCTCCCAAGGGGATTTGCTGAGGTTCGATGTTATTACATGGTGAGAATGTGAACCTCAGGAACCTAATATGAGCTCCCTTGGTATGAGAAAATTCTTACTGTTGACAGGTAAAAATAATATTGTGGTCACACACTTCCCTTGGCACACCCATGCCCAGAATGATGAACCCGCAATTGTGCACATGCTGAACTCTTACTGGACCTTCAAGACTCAGCCCAAAGTTTCCTTCCTTATCTAAGCCTAACAGGAACCACTCACAAGCAGTCTATCCAATCCAAGTGCGTTTCCATGGAATAGTAAATAATAATGCTGTCAGCTAATAATTGTTGGGTACTTACTATGTATATGACACTGTGCTGAGTACTGGGATTTGAATGTAGATTTGTCTGACTCCTGAACCAGATTGTTTAACCATTGCATGGTCTGGCCTCTCCTGAGCTGTTCCCCTACCAGTATTTAGCACATAGCATTGTGTGATAAAGACTGCCAGTGTTCCACCAAAATTCACGTTGCTCTTCTTCCTGAGAATACGGCTGTCCAGGTGGTAAATGTTTCCTGACCTACCCCATGGCTAGGTGTGGCCAAGTAGCCAAGCATTCACCAGTAGAACTGGAGAAATTCCCATGGTCCTCCTTAAAAGGACATCTCTTTCCTAGGACTTCCACTCTCTCCCTTCTCCAGTGCCTGGAACTCGCTTGGCCATGCAGACCAGGATGGTCCCCTGGGGTTGGTGGAGGGATGAAATGCAATGAAATGGAAGGGCTTCAGAACGTGCGGAGCAGAGCCACCTGCCAAACTGGAGGCTGTTAATGAATGAGAGCAAAATGAACTTCCCTGTTCTCTGAGCCACTGTATTTCGGGGCCTGTTTGTCACAGCAGCTGAGACATTGCCCTAAACAGTTCACCTTGAGATGATCTGGTTTTTCCCTACAAGGCAATGAAGTCCTTGAAGTCAGGGATTATGCCAAATTCATTTCTCCATGTATCCAGCCTGACATGGTGCCTGGGGCACAGCAAGTACTCCCCAGTGATGCTCCTGTTGAATGTGTGAATAAGTAAAGTGCTACTTTTTATATTGCTGCAAAAATGCCAATGAGAAATGTTTGTGCATTGAGACTAGATGCAGGTATATCTGAACAGAGAGAAAGACTGGTCCTTGGTGAGAATTGGGACCAGGAGGCAAGACTGACAGCATTCCCAGGGGACTGGAGGGAGAGATGCATCCGATTTCGGTTGATTTCATACAGTGGCAATGAGTGTGCTTGCAAATGTCGGGAAGCCTTGGCCAGTGGCACCCTGTGAACACCATTTCATGAACTACTATGGTGATGAAACCTCAGCGTGCTCCAGAGAGGCTTTCTAGCTCTCTTCCCTGGCACATCCCTCTCTTGAGTAATGCCCGGCTTTAAATTTGGGAAGGCAGAAGATGGCAGTCAGGCTGTCTGTCAGTCTCATCATCTGTCATCATCTTCGGGCTGCCAGTGGGACAGCTGGGGAAGAGCGGGATCAAGTTGACTGGCAGAGGGTTTTACATCTAATGAGTTTGTGTGCAGTAATAGTATAATAAACAAGGCTCTGGAGGAACTCGGCTATCACTTGCATTCCAAAAGTGAGATATGGCCTTCCCGGAAGCTCACGGAACCATCTGTCACCAAATACTAGTCTGTGTCAGTGGCTGGACTGGCCCGAGGACATGGAAGATGTCAGTGGAAGGAGGCAATTGACACACCATGTCATTTAAAAAGATTTAAAGGGAGCCACCTTAAGGAGCTGGAGATTTCCAGGTGATTTTTGAAATACACATATAAAACTACCACCAAAAGCAGTGAGACTTGAAATTTCAGCTGCTGAATGCTAAAGAGTCTTTCCTTAGGAGGAGTTCAGTTTCTGTCACTTGGGGTAAATTCTTGAGTCATATCATCCTTATCTGCTTGCGTTTGGGGCTGGAATTAATGCAGTGTTTTTAAATGTGTTTCTGCCAGTGTGAGCCATCAAGATCTGATTGTTGCGGAAGAACTCTGCCAATGACACAGCCGTTAGTGACGGGAATATCGAGAGCGGACGAAAGCTTGAGTATTGGATAAAAGCTGTCAGGATTGGTAGTTGTTTGGTTTCCTTGTTTTTTTGTTGAGGAAAAGGAGGAGGAGGCTTACAAGCTGTTATAAATAAAGAACTGGGGCCTGAATAAATCTTGTGTTGGTAACACAAGTCCATGCTGAGCTATTAAACCACATGGTAATGGGGAAAGTCAGGGGACGGAGGGGCATGGTGACCCTTTAAAATGGAGGCAAAATTAGGCAAACGATTCCTTGTGTTCACTTGAGTAGCACACATAATAAATTTAGAAAAGCAATTCATTGAAATGAAAAGTTCAAGGATAGCCAAGTCCTAGTGGTAGCAAATGCAGGAGATTTTATGGGTCTCATCGGTGTGAGGTAAGGTAAACCCACCAAGATTTACCTTGGTGTGTTTATGCCTGGAGAAAGTGTGCTTTCCCATGTTGATGGAAGACCCTGGATTGGCCTCTGCTGGGGATTGCAGGGATGGGTCCCTAAGGACAGGGTTCAGTGAGGTCGATTTTAGTGCTTCAAACTCACAGAATTTACCCCTCATTCCCTGACGAGAACAATCCTTCTCAAATGTATTCCAGGACCAGTACCAGCAGATTTCTGTGGTGGATATAGTAGAATGGTACTCCACATCCATTCCAGTCCCCTTCTGGTATGTCTAGCTACACTACAGAGCATGGAAAGCAAATCACTACATCTCCTAGACTCCCTTGCAGCTAGGGTTCTGGTGTGCTCTAGGTAGGTCCTACTAATCAGATGTGCTTGTAAGAGATTTGGAGAGTGGGAAGCAGGCAGAGCTGTGCCGCTGCTCCTGGGGCTGAAAGCTTGCTTATGGCAGTGTCAGTGGAGGACACAGGGCATTGAATCAGAGCACACAACATCCATTTTGTCCTGGACAGCTATGACAGTGATGCTCAGTGGCTCACCTCGGGTCACCCTGGCACAGGAAGCCCAGTAGTGTGGGTGGGACTGTGGCTTTGGTTGTAGCCCTCACACACCAGGGCTTCCAACCTGAATCCTCCACTTCCCCATGTGCATCTCAAGCCGGATTTGAGACTCCATATTCAGTCTCTCCTTTCACTGGGGCCCACATGCAGTCATCCTTGTGCTTAGCTTGGTCCCCTCCCCGGGTTGCCTCCCATCAACCTGGTCCCAAGCCATTCTTCCAGAACCGGCCCACTGAGGCCTCACCTCGGCACCCACTCCAGGCCAATCTGGCTGTCTCTCACACACGTCAGCCTTTATCCTGTCTTGTCACCTGGTGCATTTGGTCACTTGTGTATGTTTACATGTGCGTGTATCTTGTCTCTCCAAAGACCCTGGGGGAGCCTGCCCCAGCCTTGTTCCGCAGCCCTGGCACGGAGCTAGGTTGCTGACAAAGGCTCAGCTTGCTCTTACTTGGATTCAGTGTTGGACCTGAAGCCCTGGGGCATCAACACTGGGCTCTCATCAGGAAAGCCAGCTGGTGTTTCCTCCGGGCATGAGTGGTCTGGTGAAAGATGAGGTGGGAGCCCTGGCCACAGGCCTTCCCGCACTGGGCACTGGGTGCAGTGATGGGGTTTCTCCCCACCGTGCGTCCGCTGGGGCACCAGGAGGTCAGAGCTGCAGGTGAAGGCCTTGCCGCATTCAGAGCACTCAAAGGGCCTCTTGCCCGTGTGGCTCCTCTGGTACATCAGGAGGCAAGAGCTGTCTGTGGTTGAGGTCTTGCTGCACTCAGGGCACATGGATGGCTTCACACTGTGTGCACACCTGGTGCACAGTGAGGCTGGAGCCCTGAATGAAGCCCTTGCTGCATGTGCTGCAGACGAAGGGCTCCTCCCCTGTGTGCACCCCCTGGTGCCACCTTCAGTATGTGCATAGAGATTCCCGCTGCGGTGGCCAGGCTGGGGCTGAGGCGGACAACTTCCCCGAGTTCCAGATGGTTCTGGCCTCTCTCCTGGGAGACATTTCTTTTCTTTTCCTGGGGCCTGCCTGGTGTCTTTTCGTTTCTCCCCATTTGCTCCCCTGCAGGCTGTTCCAACAGCTCTGCTCCTCTGTTCCCTGCTTCTCAGGCTTCCCCAAATGCACTGGCCTCTGGAATCTCACCCTTGAGTCTGCCAGAGAATTCTTCTTTCCAATTTGTTTATTCCAGAATCCAATCCTCCTTTTCAACTTTGGTCTCAATATCCAGCGTGGCTGAGGCCTCTCTACTCAGCCTTAGCAGAACGTCCCCAACAGTAACCCTCAGGGCAGGGAACAGATGGGTCCCAGGCAGCAGATGGCCTCAGAGGGCTGAAGTCAGAGGAAGCCCAGGCCCTGCTCTCACGGTGGCTTTCTCATCCAGAGCTCATGCTGCTGTCGCCAGGCCAG
The DNA here is from genome assembly GCF_024542745.1 of Macaca thibetana thibetana. Lineage (NCBI taxonomy): Eukaryota > Metazoa > Chordata > Mammalia > Primates > Cercopithecidae > Macaca > Macaca thibetana. Next base: position 89,938,826 of record NC_065587.1, on the reverse strand, counting down.
TTCTGAGACTTTCTGCTGTGGTATGCCAAGTTCCTATGGGAAATGCCCACACTCTGCTTTGGTGGGGGAGCTGACCACTTTACGTCAACTTCATACAGGCACAATTTACATGTCATAAACTGCTCCATGTTAAGTGTACAGTTTTGATAAATGCATACACCCATGTGATCACCACCACAATTAAGAACAGTGGTGAGGCCCGGGCTCCTCCCTCAGGCTCACAGGGCTCTCCCTATTTGTATGCACCTCATTTGCGTCTGACCCCAAGTGATTGGAGAGAGGAAACCCTGATGTGTTCTATGGGCTCAGTGAGTGTCACCTGAGTACGCCTGGCAGAGCCTGAAGCCCAGATCCTTAGGGTCTGTCCAATACTCTGTCCAAAAAGTCTTTAAGCCATTTTATGGCCTATTGTTGTAGAGAATCTCCAAATACAGCTCTGTGATAGTTTCTGTTGTATACACATGTAACTCTACCCATTAAGAGGTGAGGTCTCATACTCCTCCCCTTGCTGGTCCCAGTGACTTGCTTGAACTGCAGAATGCAGCAGAAGTGACTTTCAAGGCTAGGTCATAAGAAGCATTGCCACTCTGGCTGGGCCTCTTGGAATTCTCGCTCTTGGAGGACTGAGCTGCCACACGGAAAGTCTTGCTGCCTTGAAGCCACTGTGCTTTGAGGAAGTCCAAGATGGCCACAAGGGAAGCCAACCACAGTCAGGAGATAACTTGCCAAGCAACAACGCAGCAAGGGGAATGAGTGGGTGGCATTTCTGTGATGGCCTTGTGCATTTCTCCCCAGTAAACCTAATATCCATGCCAAATGAATCTATTTTATACACTGACTGGGAACATGGAGAAGACACATTACAAATACTTGCTTGTTGGGCTTCTCTTTTTAAAAGCCCATGCTGGCTGTTCTTAATTGTGGTGGTGATCACATGGGTGTATGCATTTATCAAAACTGTACACTTAACATGGAGCATTTTATTACATGTAAATTGTGCCTCTATGAAGTTGACTTAAAGCTGTCAGCTATCTCTCTGGAGGCCAAGTCATGCCACAGGTCTTGAAGGTGGTGGGGTGTGTGGTGACTTCTGCAGATGTCTTTGATACCTGGCTTCATGGAGCCCAAATATTGTAAATTATCAGAGATCTTCAGGGAGAAAATATCTCTTGAGCTACAAGTGTCTAATGTATTAGGTTGGAGCAAAAGTAACTGTGGTTTTTGCCATTTTTATTGCCAAAAACCACAATTACTTTTACACCAACCTAATAATAAGATTATATGCTGTACTCCTTGTGTGATTCATTCAATGAATCCTTTGGGCATGAAGTCAATGTATAAGTAAATCTCCCTTAAAAACGGAGGGAAAACTTCATAATGCAGACTCGGCAGAGCTTGGATTTAGAATGGATGACAACTCCTATTAGTCCTATCTCGCTGAAGATAACAGACTCTCCTATAACAAATGATGAATGGGGAGGTTTTGTCTATTCCAGCCTTAGTCCCCTGTTTTGTCTGGTTCCTTTTCTTCCTCTAAGGTTGATGCTTCCTTCACTTCAGATATCCAAGAAACCCTAGTCTCTTCTTGGGACCCTGTCTTATTGAAGTTGAGAAAGTTAACTATTATATTTTCTTCTTCTTTCTTCTTCTTCTTCTTCTTCTTCTTCTTCTTCTTCTTCTTCTTCTTCTTCTTCTTCTTCTTCTTCTTCTTCTTCTTCTTCTTCTTCTTCTTCTTCTTCTCCTTCTCCTTCTCCTTCTTCTTCTCCTTCTCCTCCTTCTCCTTCTCCTTCTCCTTCTCCTCCTTCTCCTTCTCTCTTCCTTCTTCTTCTTTCTTCTCCTCCTCCTCCTTCTCCTCCTCCTTCTCCTTCTTCTCTTCCTTCCTCCTCCTCCTCTTCCTCCCCCTCCCCCCTCCTCTCTCTCCTCCTCCTCCTCCTTCTTCTTCCTCTTCTTTTTGATTTTTGTTTGAGACGGAGTCTTGCTCTATTGTGAAGTCTGGAGTGCAGTGGTTGCAGCCTTAATCTCCCAGGTCCAAGTGATCCTCCTACCTCAGCCTTCCTAGTACCTGGGACCACCACACCCAGCTAATTTATTTTTGTAGAGACAGGGTCTCACTATTTTGCCCAGGCTGGTCTCAAACTCCCGGGCTCAAGTGAACCTCCCACCTCGGCCTCCCAAAGTGTTGGGATTACAGGTGTGAGCCATCGTGCCCGGCCTATTTATGCTTCTTGATTCATTGTTTATATTTCAGCTTGTGTTTCAGTCCAGGAGTTTGGCAGCTATTGTTAGGTTTGCCAGCTCAACTCACATTCCTATTTCAATCCCTATAGGATTTGTCTGCCTATGTCATAGAGGTGAGAGTGTGCAATATGATCTTTTCTAGACTCCTATGCAGCTATGATGCAAGCATATGACCTCGAACCTCCCAATCATGTGCACGCCTGTAAGACCTGGATGTAGAAGCAAACTACAGGACCATCCCTCTGTAGAAGAACTGGGCCTTCCAGCAAGCACAGTGGCAGAGGAGTCAGGTCCTCCCAAGCAGTCAAGGCCGAGTTTGTGACATCACAGTTGGCAGGCAGTGGAGGCAGCAGCATTTTCACTAGAACGAGAACTAGGCATTTTTTTCTGGTTTCATTGTAGTGACCATATGAACACACAGCCTAGTTGGCTAGTTCTCCTGGAGATTCTGGTGTTGTCAAATATTTTTCAATAAATCCCTTTCTACCTAATCTAAGCTAGAGTGGACACTGTTGCCTGCAACTAAGGACTCTGACCATTACAAGTGATGATGGTGACCAGGCAATTGTATTTTAAGTGTTATCTCTTTTCATGAACCAAGAACCTTTTTATTCAGTGAAAGAAATGTCAGACATCTGTGACAAAGGAGTAGAAAAAAATAGGGGGTCAGTCTAAGAATTTTCTGCTATAACAATAGGCTAACGCTGGGCATGGTGGCTCATGCCTGTAATCCCAGCACTTTGGGAGGCTGAGGCAGGTGGATCACTTGAGGTCAGGAGACCAGCCTGGCCAACATGGTGAAAACCCGTCTCTACTAAAAATGCAAAAATTAGCTGGGTGTGGTGGCACACACCTGTAATCCCAGCTACTTGGGAGGCTGAGCCAGGAGAATCACTTGAGCCCGGAAGGCAGAGGTTGTAGTGAGCTGAGATGGTGCGAGTGCACTCCAGCCTGGGTAACAGAGAAAGACTCTGTCTTGAAAGAGAGAAAGAAAGAAAGAGAGAGAGAGAGAGAGAGGAAGGAAGAAAAGAGGGAGGGAGGGAGGGAATGAAGGAGGGAAGAAAGGAAGGAAGGAAGGAAGGAAGGAAGGAAGGAAGGAAGGAAGGAAGGAAGGAAGGAAGGAAGGAAGGAAGGAAAAAAAATAGGTAAGGTCTACTAGATATAATTTGATTTTATGTGGTCTTCTTTCACCAAGGAGGTAGTGAACCCGCTCCTTCTTTTCCTATGAAGGATGATAGAATTTTAAAAAATCTGTAGAGCAAATGCATACTGATGCACTCTCTCCTTTTTGCTTCAGTTTTTGACATTATCCCAAAATTCTACTTGCCGAAGTGAAATTATAACTGTTTATTCCTACCTAAATTTCAACTATTCTAATTCATTTGATACTGTATTTGGATTCAAAATAATTTCTTATTTAAATATATTTTAAATCTTACATTCTTATGTGTTCAACATTCTTTTATTTATATAAATATTTAAAAATTATTTCAGTACATTTGACAATAGTTCATTAAATTATCCTCTCATTATAACCATTATTTAATTGAATCTAAAATGCTATTAATGGCCAGGCATGGTGGCTCATGCCTGTAATCCAGCACTTTGGGAGGCTGAGGTGGGCAGATCACTTCAGGTCAGGAGTTCGAGACTGGCCTGGCCAATATGATGAAACCCCATCTCTACTAAAAATACAAAAATTAGCCAGGCGTGGTGGCATGTGCCTGAGTCCCAGCTACTAGGGAGGCTGAGGCAGGAGACTTGCTTGAACCTGGGAGGTGGACGTTGCAGTGAGCTGAGATCACGCCACTGCACTCCAGCCTGGGCAGCAGAGCGAGACTCCATCTCAAAAAATAAGTAAAATAAAATGCTATTAATTGTAAGGTTTAATGTTATTTTATGTACCATTAAGAAGGACAAAAAAAAAAACCTTCCACTTAATCTGTGATATAATGCTTCCTTTTCTCTTAGAATATTTGTTTTACATTTGTTGAAAACATTCTTTTAGGCTTAAACATAGATTTAAAAAATCATTCCACAAAAAACCAAGCATCTTGAATAAAAAAATGGGCAAAAGACTTGAATAAACATTTCTCTAAAGAGGATATACAAATGACCAATAAGCACATGAAAAAAATATTCAACATCATTTACTATTAAGGAAATGCAAATCAAAACCACTATGAAATATCACCTCATGCCCATTAAGATAATATGCTTTGGCTGTGTCCCCACCCAAATGTCACCTGGAATTGTAATAATCCCCAGATGTCAAGGGTGGGGCCAGGTGGAGATAATTTAATCATGGGGGCAGTTTCTTCAATACTGTTCTGGTGGTGGTGAATAAGTCTCATGAGATTTGATGGTTTTATAAATGGGAGTTTCCCTGCTCAAACTCTCTTCGCTACTTCCATGTAAGACGTGACTTTGTTCCTCATTCTCCTTCTGCTGTGATTTTGAGGCCTCCTCAGCCATGTGGAACTATGAGTCCATTAAAACTCTTTCCTTTATCATTTACCCAGTCTCTGGTATGTCTTTATTAGCAATGGGAGAGCAGACTAATACAGATGGATACTATTTTTTTTAAAAAAAGAAAAAAGTGTTGGTGAGGATGTGGAGAAATTGGGATCTGTGCACTGTTGGGGGGAATGTAAAATGGCACAGTCATGATGAAAAACAGTCTGACAGTTTCTCAAAAATTAAAAATAGATATGATTCATATCCTGCAACTCCACTTCTGGGTATGTGCCCAAAAGAATTGAAACAAGGGTCTCAAAGAGATATTTGTACAGCCATATTCATAGCAGCATTATTCACAAGAGCCAAAAGGCAGAAGCAAACCCAGGTGTTTATTCATGGATAAATGGATAAGCAAAATGTGGTACATACATTCAAGTATTTTTCAGCCTTACAAAGGAAAGAAATTCTGACACATGCTACAGTGTAGATGAACCTTGAGAACATGATGCTAAGTGAAATAAGACAGGTATTGTATGATTCCACCTAACTGAGGTACCTAGAGTAGGCAAATTCATAGAGATAGAAAGTTAGGGGGCCGGGTACAATGGCTCATGCCTATAATCCCAGCACTTTGGGAGGCCGAGGTGGGCGGGTCACCTGAGGTCAGGAGTTCGAGACCAGCCTGGCCAACATGGTGAAACCCCGTCTCTACTGAAAATATTTTTTAAAAATTAACCAGGTGTGGTGGTGGGTGTCTGTAATCCCAGCTACTAGGGAGGCTGAGGCAGGAGAATTGCTTGAACCCAGGAGGTGGAGGTTGCAGTGAGCTGACACAGTGTCATTGCACTCCAGCCTGGGTGATAGAGTGAGACTCCGTCTCAAAGAAAAAAAAAGAAAGTTAGAATGTGGTTGCCAGGGACTGGAGGAAAAGGGGAATGGGCAGTTATTGTTTAATGGGTACAGAAGTTTAGTTTTACAAGATGAGAAAGATCTGGGGCTGGATGGTGGTGATGGTTCCACAACAGTGTGACTATACCTAATGCCACTGAACTGTATGCTTGGTAATGGTTAAGATGGTACATTTTATGTGTATTTTACCATAATTTTAAAAAATTAAGAAAGAAAAAAATTTTCACTGTTATGCATGTATATAAAAAAAAATACAGGCCAACCAAATGAGTTAATGCTTTCCCAAAACTCCTTCACATATCAAACTTGCCTCTTCCAAATCGCTTTTTGATTCTGAGTGGCAGATGTCACTTTCCCCATGTGATGTCATCCACGGTGCCATGAAGCACATTGGTGATGCAGCATGTCAGAGTTCTCCACTATTGTCCCCAGGACTTCTGTCGAAGCAGCTGATACCCATTCTGCAATGACAACAATGCCACGACTGTTGTGTGACCAGTGAGATGCATTCCAATTTCAGAATTGTTAAAATGTGAAGAAAACTGTGCCAGAAGCAATAAAATATGGTGATTTTTGTTCTTGACTTTTATTAGCTAGTGGACTTGATGAACCTAAAATGAGATTGTCAGAATACAAATGGTCTCTCAAGACGGAAGTCTCATCCCCTGTTTAAAAGTCTTCAGTGGCTTCCAAATATTGGCCAATAGAATAAAGTTCAAATTCCTTAGCATCAATATAACACTCTCATGACCTGTTTCTTTTTTAAAATTACGAACTATTTTAAACACACAAAAATTCAGAGAAAAACATAACAAATAACATGTAGCCACCACCCATATTTGACAAATATTTGATAAATGTTGATACTTTGCCATATTTGCCTAGACCATATGTTTTTTTTTTTTTTTTTTTTTTTTTTTTGCTATGTAAACATAAGTAACATTTATAACACTAGGTGTTAAAAAGTCAGGGTAAGTGATAAGTGAACATATTAAAACTGTTCCAAAAAATATACAACGGAAAAAGTCTAAAAGAAAATAAACCAAAATTACAGGGTGAATAATATATACCATTTGTCTAAACCCGGGAGGCCGAGCTTGCAGTGAGCTGAGATCCGGCCACTGCACCCCAGCCTGGGTGACAGAGCAAGACTCTGTCTCAAAAAAAAAAAAAAAAAAAAAAAAAAAAAAAAAAAATATATATATATATATATATATATATATATATATATATACCATTTTACATTTTTATAGCACGCAATCATTGGAAAATTGTTTAAAAATTAGTGGTGATCAATGATATAACTGAAGACTATCTATGTCTTATGTCTTTCTACATTCACAAGTACATGAAGCTGAGAGAGTATTTGGGTTTTTATTGTTGTTGTCGTTGTTGTTGTTTTTGAGACAAGGTCTCATTCTATTATTGCCCAGGCTGGAATGCAGTGGTGCGATGTCGCCTCACTGCAACCTCTGCTTCCCAGACTCAAGCAATCCTCCCACCTGTCTCTGGAGTAGCTGGGGCAACAGGCCTGTGCCACCATGCCTGGCTAGTTTTTGTATTTTTTTTTTTTCCTAGAGACTGGGTTTTGCCATGCTTGCCAAGCTGGTCTTGAACTCCTGGGCTCAAGGGATCTGCTTGCCTCAGCTTCCCAAAGTGCTGAGATTACAGGTGTGAGCCACCGTGCCTGGCCAAGTTGCTTAAGAAAGTAAGCCGCTACTGATGGATTGAAATTCTCTGTGTACCACCCACCCTATTCTTTTTTCTTCCCCAGAGCTAATCGCTTTCTTGAAGCGCTCACAAAACCCTTCCATCCATGTTTTTATACTTTTATTCTCTATGAGTCCTTTCCTCTCTATCTTTAAGTGACACATTGAATTACTTTGTTTTCAATTGTACACATTATTTTTAGCCTCCCGGGTTCCCGCCATTCTCCTGCCTCAGCCTCCCGAGTAGCCGGGACTACAGGCGCCCACAACCGCGCCCGGCTAATTTTTTGTATTTTTAGTAGAGACGGGGTTTCACCGTGGTCTCGATCTCCTGACCTTGTGATCCGCCCGCCTCGGCCTCCCAAAGTGCTGGGATTACAGGCGTGAGCCACCGCGCCCGGCTTTTGTTTTTCTTTTTTCACTTTTACATATGTTTCCTTAGCTGTATAAATCCTCCAGCAATGTGTTTCTTATCATTTTCCTGTCCCTGGGCCCAAATGCTTCCAAATTTTCCTATTTCAAACAATCCACAATTAAATTTTGGACATGTCTTTGTGTACAATGGCCAGAAATCTCTATAGCAGCTTTGGCCAATAGAAATATAATAGAACCACAAATGCAAATCACATATGTAATTTTAAATTTTCTAGTAGCTACATTAGAAAATGCAAAAAGAGAGGCTGGGCATGGCGGCTCACACTATAATCCCAGTACTTTGGGAGGCCGAGGTGGGCAGATCAACTGAAGTCGGGAGTTCAAGACCAGCCTGACCAACATGGAGAAACCCCGTCTCTACTAAAAATACAGAATTATCTGGGTGTCATGGTGCATGCCTGTAATCCCAGCTACTCGGGAGGCTGAGGCAGGAGAATCGCTTGAACCCAGGAGGCGGGGGTTGCAGTGAGCTGAGATCACGCTATTGCACTCCAGCCTGAGCAACAAGAGTGAAACTCTGTTTCAAAAAAAAAAAAAAAAAAAAAAGCAAAAAGAAACAGGTAAAAAAAGAAACCGTTGAAATTAATTTTGATGCTACATTTAACCCAATATATCCAATATATCCATTTCAAGATATGAACAATATAAACATTAATAAAATAGTTTACATTATTCCTTGCAGACCAAGTCTTCAAATCCAGTGTGTGTCTCATAATTTGGACAGGTCATGTTTCAAGTGCTCAAGTTATATGTGGCTGGTGATGACTGTGCTGGGTAGCGTGGCTCTAGAGTATACATTTAGAAATGGAGTTGCTGAGTCAGGACATGCCTGTCTATAACTTCACTTGATGTTGCAAATGGGCTCTTCACACTGCCAAAGTCCCTCTTCCCTGAAGTCCTTCCCAATTGTCAGTGTGACCTGCCTCTCACTCTCTGCCAGTCTGTTGGGTATGGAATGGCACCTTATCATGTGTCACTTTTACAGTTTATGCTAGTGAGTTCAAGAATCTTTTACATTTACTGATCATCTGAATTTCGTTTTCTATGAACTTCTCATTCTGATCCTTTGTGTTTTTCTACTGAGTTGTATTTTTCTCAGTACGTATTTCTTTATGTATTCCACATACAGGTCTTTGATGGATATATATCCTAGAAATGTCACCCTCCAGACAATGATTTGTCTTTTTTTGTTGGCATTTTTGTCACACAGCAGAGTTTAAAAACTTTTCTTTCTTTCTCTTTTTCTTTCTTTTCCCTCCCTCCCTCCCTCCCTCCCTCCCTCCCTCCCTCCCTCCCTTCCTTCCTTCCTCTCTCTCTTTTCGGGGTCTTCCTCTGTCACCCAGGATGGCAGGCAGTGATCTCACCTCACTGCAGCCTTGCCCTCCCAGGCTGAATTGATCCTCCCACCTCAGACTCCCTAGAGGCTGGGACTCCAGGAGCACACCACCACACCTGACTAATTTTTCTATTTTTGGTAGAGACGGGGTTCCGCCATGTTACCTAGGCTGGTGTCAAACTCCGGGGCTCAAGCCATCTACCTGCCTCAGCCTCCCAAAGTGCTGGGATTACAGGCATAAGCCACAGTGCTCAGCCGCAGAAGTTTTAAATTTTAATGTTGTGATATTTATCAATATTTTTATGAGTTTGTGCTGCTTCTGTCTTGGCTAAGAAATTCTTCCTTGCTTCAAAGTCATAAAAATACTTATTTTTTTTCTTTAAAAGTTTTAAAGTTTTCTTTTTCATATTTAGTTCTTTATCCCAGCACGAATTTCTTTCGTGTTAGGGATGAAGTGGAAATTTAATTTTCTGTTTTGCCATGTGTCTTGCCAGTTGGTCCATCCCTGACTGGGAAGTTGGTGATCACCTCACTGATTTCTAATACTACGTCGATCCCACACCCAGTTCTCACGCCTGGGAATATTTCTAGAGCCTGCATTCTGTTCCATGTTTCTATCCCTGAGTCAATACCACATGGCCTAATTACTGCTCTTTATAATAAATCTTGATTTCTGCTATAGCAAGACTCCTTCTCTTTATTCTTCAAAATTGTCTTCAACATTTTGTCCTTTTAAATTCCTTCTGAGTTTTATGACCAGCTTGTCAAGTACCTGGAAGACCTGTTGGGATTTTGATTGAAATCGCATTGGCTTTTGGATCAATTAAGAGGTAACTACGATTCCTTTTTTTTTCTTTTTTTTTTCTTTTTCTTTTTTTTGAGATGGAGTCTTGCTCTGTCGCCCAGGCTGGAGGGCAGTGGCGCAATCTTGGCTCACTGCAAGCTCCGCCTCCTGGGTTCAAGCGATTCTCCTGCCTCAGCCTCCAGAGTAGCTGGGATTACAGGCAACTACCATTACAAAACCACCCTAACACTCCCTTATATCTACCCATCTTGCCGACCTCTCACTGGTTCTAAGGTGTAGCCCTCAAAGTCTCTTGATTTTCTTTGTTAACAACCATATTGTCTATGAATAATGAATACTCTGTCTCCGCCCTTCCAATCTGCAGTTACTCCTTTCTCAGTTACTTCCACCTACCTTCATGGACTCAGCCCTCACCTAGCTGCACATGTTCCTTATGCTGCTACATGCGACGATTAATCATGCTTCATTTACACACATTCCTTTGTGCCACTGAGCCTTGCAGGTGCCATTTCTCTGCCTATGTCCCCTGTGCCTCCAGATTCACTCCATCTTGTATAAATGCCACCTCCCATGGGAAACTTTCTTAACTCTACCTTAGGAGAAATTATTTTTCACTCCTCTCAGCTTTGGGGACATACACAGACGGTCCCTAATTTACAATGGTTTAAAATTTTTGACCTCATGATGGGATTACTTAATGCATTTCAACTTACCTCTATTTTTGACTTATGATAAGGTTGTCAGGATGCATCCCATTGTATGTCAGGGGCATCATTCCCACCATCATGTATGTAATGCACCATGCTTCAGGCTTTTCCTCCTTTCTTGGAGTGTGAGTATCCCAAGGTCAGTGACTGTGCTACATTCATCTCTGCATTCCAAGTGACTAGCATAACAAGGGCCCACACACGGGGAGTGTCCAAAAAGGACTGAGGTTTATAATTCTTTGGGTGTATACCCAGTAATGAGATTGCTGGGTCAAATCGTATTTCTAGCTAGATCCTTGAGGAACTGCCACACTGTCTGCTATAAAGACACATGCATATGTATGTTTACTGTGACACTATTCACAATAGCAAAGACTTGGAACCAACCCAAATATCCATCAATGACAGACTGGATAAAGAAAATGTGGCACATATACACCATGGAATACTATGCAGCCGTAAAAAAAATGAGTTCATGTCCTTTGCAGGGACATGGATGAAGGTGGAAACCATCATTCTCAGCAAGCTATCACAAGGACAGAAAACCAAACATTGCATGTTCTCATTCATAAGTGGGAGCTGAACAATGGGGACACATGGACACCGGGAGGGGAACATCACACATTGGGGCCTGTCAGGAGGTGGGGGACTAGGGGAGGGATAGCATTAGGAGAAATACCTAATGTAGATGACGGGTTGATGGTGCAGCAAACCACCATGGCACGTATATATCTATGTAACAAAACTGCACGTTCTGCACGTGTACCCCAGAACTTAAAGTATATACAACAAAAACAAAAAAAACCCCAAAAATATCCTTTACTCGGGGGGCGGGGGTGGTGGAAAGGACTGCAGAATGACCAAATACTAAAGCTGCATCTGAATTTCAGTTGGGAGTTGGTGGGGAGTGACTACCCCAGATCTAGAGCTGAGAGTCCTTAACACTGTGAGTCCTGGTGCTTCACCAGTTCACAGTATCCACATGTTCATCAAACTCACAAAAGTTTGATTTATCAATGGGCAGATCGGGTTATTAACTTACACTGTGATAGTGATAGTGCTTTCACCTGGGAAACAGGACTAGCCATGGGCCCCATGTGTGACCTTCCCATGAAGCCTGATCCTCTGGAAACCCCAAAATACATCAGGGAGGTGTTTGGTGAGGGTAACAGAGCAGCTTTCCCCTCCTTCCACTTGGTCATGCCCTCCTAGCATTTGTTCTATTATTTTTTTTTTTTAGCTTATTTTTGAAGGTCAATTTTCTTTTTCCCTAAAATGTATTTTAAAAGGGAACTTTATATCCCTGCTATCCATTTTATTTTACTTTTATTTTGTCAGGGCCTCATTCTGTTGCTCAGGCTGGAGTGTAGTGGCACGATCATGGTTCACTGCAGCCTTGACCTCCCCAGACTCAGTGATCCTTCCACCTCAGCCTCCTGTGTAGCTGGAATTACAGGCATGAGCCACCGTGCCTGGCCACTCCTATACATTTTAAACCAGAGTCATTTGAGATAAATAGAAAGGAACTAAAAAGAAAAACAAAAGGTTAAATTTTAGCTGGAAAATTTTGCTTGCTACTAGTGTGGGGCCCTAGGCCTACTCTACTGCTATGAAGTAAGAAAACGGTTAGCAAAGTTTTAAAGACTAGCACCAAGCCTAGGCTTTCTTCTGGACGATCACCAGTGCAGCACGTGATTCTAGGTAAAAGATGTTAAGACTTAGGACTCTGTATACCCCATCAGCATTGCTGACACATAGCAAGGTAGCGCCCTGGTTGAAGGCCTACCAGGCCTGTTTTGTTTCCTTAGTGGGTATCAATCCTATAAGCCTGGTAAGTTTTAGATTAAAAATAGAAACATTTAAGAGAACGAAAAATCATAAGCGCATAGAAAAAGTGTGGAAGGGTGTCACCCAAGTGTCAATAACATTTATTGACGGAGGTTAGTTTATGTGGAATAATTCTAGATTTGTTGCAAAGATAATGCAGATTTCTTATATAGCCCTAGCCCAGTTTCAGTTGCCCTTAATATTATCAGCTTACATTGCTGTGGCACATTTGTCAAAACTAGGAAACCAACATGGTACATTAATATTATACTCCAGACTTTATTCACATTTCCACAGATTTTCCACGAACGTCTTTTTTTTTTTTTTTTTTGTTCGAGGATCCCACCAGGGCTCCACAATGCATTTTGGTTGTCATGTCTCTTTCTCCTCTGGTCTGTGGAAGTTTCTTAGTGTTTCCTTGCTTTTCATGACATTGTCTGTTTTGTGGAGTAAAGGCTGTGTGTTTTGTCAAATGTCCCGAGGTGATCTGATATTTTTCATGATTAGGCTGTGGTTAAGATTTTTCAGAAAGAACACTGTAGAGGAGAAGTGCCTGTCTCCTGGCAGCATGTCAGGGTTCCAGATATCCACACGAGTCATCACTCATGGGTGTTAACCTTCATCACGTAGGGTGGTGTCAGGCAGGTTTCTCCACTCTACCATGACTATTTCCCCCTTTCCATCTCTATTCTGTGGAAGTGAGTCACTAAGTCCAGCCCACATCAGAAATGGGGAGAGGAGGGAGAATTCAGTTCTACCTCTTGGGTCAGATGGTTGGAGGAACCCAGTTCATTTGCTATTTTCCAGTTGAGATATATACAGATACCCAGAGAAATGCTCCAGATGCTGTGCCTGCTTTCCAGAGACCACAGAGGGCTTCCCAGCAGGCTGTGGTTTCTGGAGTTTTTCCTGTCAACAGGCTCCCATTTATTGGCTACCATAGCTCAATTCTAAAAACGTCCCGCAACCCCTGCCCCAAGGTGTGCAACTTGTTCCTCACCTTCTGCAACTGTAACTGTTAACACTTCATTTAGAAATAGTCTAACCACAGACACTTCAGGTTCTCAACTGGAAAAAGGAAAAAAGATGTTCTTTATTCAGTATCAAATTTTCTTTAAAAAAATCTTAAAGGTGTAATGTTTATTTAGTGAGCATTTAGGAAACCTTGCAAGTCTCACCACTCCAAAATTAAATTACACGTGGCCTAATCAGAATATACATAAATGGCTGGGCGTGGTGGCTCACGCCTGTAATCCCAGCATTTTGGGACCCAGAGGAGGGCAGATCACTTGAGGTCAGGAGTTCGAGAACAGCTTGGCCAACATGGTGAAACCCTCTCTACTAAAAATATATAAATTAGTCAGGCATGGTGGCGCATACCTGTGATCCCAGCTACTTGGGAGGTGGAGGTTGCGGTGAGCTGAGATCCTGCCACTGCACTCCAGCCTGGGCGACCGAGTGAGACTGTGTCTCACACACACACACAAAAGGAAAAAAAGAAAAGAAAAGAATATACGTAAATGGAAGAATAGTATATTGGTCAGGCTAGGCCAGAATTTTCCTGTGGTAACAACCTCTCAATTCCAGTGGTGCGAACATGATCAGCGGGGAGGTCTGCCCGTCCTAGTCACTGAGGCACCCAGGCTGATGCAGGCTCCACTTGTCCCATGCTGCCATGGCTGCTGACCCAGGAAAGAGGACACAGAGAATCACACATAGCACTAAACCTTCTCACCAAAAGTGGCATCAGTTACTTGTGTTCACATTGCATTGGCCAAAGCAAGTCATGTGTTTCCATTTAACTTCAATCCTTGCCAGGCACACTTCTCCTTCCTTGCCTTCTTAGTGTTACTGACAACTTAGTATCCATATTGCTCTTCACTTGGCTGCCTTATTTATGTATCACTTTTGACCAAGTTTTCTAAAATGAGAAGTTTTGATGAATAATGTCCTTTTTGACTCTAAACTTCAAAGACCATGTGATCTCTAAAAGCTTTTCCAGTCCTAAAATAGCATGATTCTAAATCTTTCCATCGTGTGCTTTGAGCCATAATGTACCCCCTTATTTATGTGCAGAATTACCATTAGAGTCAACTCCCATTATTTAATAATGGTGGATAGGGAAGAGAGAATATAGAAAAACAATGCTGGAGTATAAAGCTTAAAAGTTTTAAAAACCAAAGAATGAAATATTTTCTTATTAGAGTAACTAAGCCAGAACAACATAATGCAAAAAAGAAAAAAATAGAAAAGAAAAAGAAAAAAACAAAACAAAACAGAAAAACCAAACAGCCAACATTCCTTGCCTCCCATCAGATGGATAAAAACACGGATTTCAGAGTGGAATTTATTTCCCCACAGTAGATAGTTGTCTTTCTAGAAGAGTGATTCCCACAGGGGTGCCTGCTAAAAATGCAGATTCCTAGTCTCTGCATCAGCTCTGGGTTCCTATGCTAAGCAAGCAAAGTGTCCGGGACATAATAGGGTGCTCAATAAATAGCAGCTGTTTTATTAGCAAATTAATAATACACAAATTATATCTTTTTAAGAAGAAAGAAAAAGGAAACACATGGCAGGATTTTTCTTAGTTGCCAAGGGCAATATCAAGACAGCTGCTGCAGAAACTCAGGTGTGAAGGCTCAGATGCGGATGGTGATGATGGCAGGGAAGAGACAGGAAGGGCCTTGGTAATCTGAGTGAAGAGAAGGAAGAATAAAGGAGTGAATCAAAGACAACTCCCAAGTTCTTGAGCAGGGTGAGTGACAAGCAGGAGGTGATTTAAAAACGAAACACAATGCTTTAAAAATCATTTCAGCTTCAGAGATTCTGAGGGCCCAAAGGAAGCCAGAGTAGTCACATGACCCACCATGACCCCCAGGCTCCTGAGTTGCACAATTAACTTCTGACATTGACTAAAGTGACCATTTAAAAGAAAGCGTTGCACCAAGAGTTGCCTGTAGTCACTCGAGTCACTAGACCCCAAGATGTATGAATTACCAATTTCCTTTTTCTAAACAGTATTGACATATAATTTACATAGCATATAATTCACCTATTTAAAGTGTACAATTCAATGGTTTTCGGTGTATCCACAGAATTATACAGTCATCAGCACAATGAATTTTAGGACATTTTCATTATCCCTCCCAAAACTCCTCCTATCAGCAGTCACTCCTCTCCCGACCCCAGGCCTAGACAACCACTCATCTGTCGATGGATTTTCCTACCCTAGACACTGCATAGAAATGAATCTGACATTATGTGGTCTTTTGTGAGTGACTTCTTTCACTTAGAATAATGTTTTCAAGGTTCACCCATGTTGTAGCATGGATTAGTACTCCATGCCTTTTTACTGATGAATGATATTCTATTCTATGGATAGTCTATTTATCCATTTATAAGTGATGGACATTTGGGTTGTTTCCACTCTTTGGCTCTTACGAATAATTCTTCTGTACACATTCCTGTACAAGTTTTTGTGTAGATGTTTTCATTTCTCTTGGAGTAGAATCATTAGGTAATAATCCCTCTATGTTTAACCTTTTCAGGAACTACTAGAGTGTTTATCAAAGTTGCTGCACCATTTCACATCCCTGCCAGCGATTTCTCCACCTCTTCATCACTTGTTACCTGCCTTTTTGATTCCAGTCACGCTAGAGGGCATGAAGGGGTACCTCACTGTAGTTTTGATTTGCACTTCCTTGAAGACCAATGATGCCACGCATCTTATTGGCCATTTGTGTATCTTCTTTGGAGAAATATCTATTCAGATCCTTTGCCCATTTTAGAAATTGGGTTGTCTTTTTATTATTGAGTCATAAGAGTTATTTATGTATTTCTGGATACAAGTCCATTTTTAGATGTATAATTTGCAAATATTTTCTCATTCCATAGATTGTTTTTTCACTTACTTTTTTTTTTTGAAATGGAGTCTCACTCTGTCACCCAGGCCGGAGTGCAGTGGCGCTCTCTTGGCTCACTGCAACCTCCACCTCCTGGGTTCAAGCGATTCTCCTGCCTCAGCTTCCCGAGTTGCTGGGACTAGAGGTATGTGCCACCGTGCCCGGCTTTTTGTATTTTTAGTGGAGATGGGGTTTCACCATGTTGGCCAGGCTGGTCTCAAACTCCTGACCTCAAATGATCCACCCACCTTGACCACCCAAAGTGCCAGGATTACAGGCATGAGCCACTGCACCTGGCCTTAACTTTGATAGTATCTTTTGCAACCACATCTAAGCCTTTGCGGTCATATCTAAGAAACTGTTGCCTAATCCAAGGTTAGATAAATTTACACGTTTACTTCTTTTTTTTTTTGGAGACCAAGTCTTGTTCTTGTCACCCAGGTTGGAGTGCAATGGTGTGATCTTGGCTCACTACAACCTTCGTCTCTCAGGTTCAACCGATTCTCCTGCCTCAACCTCTCAAGTAGCTGGAATTATAGGTGCCTGCCACCATGCCTGGCTAATTTTTGTATTTTTAGTAGAGACGGGGTTTCACCATGTTGGCCAGGCTGGTCTTGAATTCCTGACCTCAGGCGATCTGCCTGCCTCAGTCTCCTAAAGTGCTGGGATTACAGGCATAAGCCACCGTGCCTGGCCACCTATGTTTACTTCTAACAGTTTTATAGTTTTAGCTCTTATATTTAGGTTCTTGATCCATTTTGGTTAATTTTTGTACATAGTGTGAGGTAGGGATCCAAGATCATTCTTTTGCATGTGGCTATCCATTTGTCCCAGCATCATTTGTTGAAAAGACTATTCTTTACCCCATTGAGTAGCAGAAATTGTCACCCTTGTGAAAAATTAATTTACCTAAATGTGAGTTTGTTTTTGTATTCTCAATTCTAGATACATATGAATCAACAGTCAATATTCCATTGATTTCTGTTTATCTAGTACCACAGTATCTCAATTACTGTAGCTTTTCAGTAAGTTTTGAAATAAGGAAATGTGAGAAATCCAACGGTTTTTTTTTTTTTTTTTTTTTTTTTTTTTTTGAGACGGAGTCTTGCTCTGTCACCCAGGATGGAGTGTAGTGGCGTGATCTCGGCTCATTGCAACCTTTGCCTCCCAGGTTCAGGCGATTCTCCTGCCTCAGCCTCCTAAGCACCTGGGATTACAGGTGCATGCCACCACACCTGGCTAATTTTTCTATTTTTAGTAGAGATGGGGTTTCACCATGTTGGCCAGGCTGGTCTCGAACTCTTGACCTCAAGTGATCCACCAGCCTCAGCCTCCCAACTGTATTTCTTTTTCAAGATTGTTTTGGCTATTCTGGGTCTCTTGAATTCCACATGAATTTAAGATCAGTTGGCTAATTCGTAACATAGAAACTACCTTGAATTTTGATGGGCATTGCATTTATCACTTTGCTTCATGATGACACTTAAAAATGAATATGCAAGTTCATATTTATGTCATAAAATTTCACTTGAATAGCAATGTAGTCCTAAGTTTTCCTATGAAACAATTAGAAAACTTAAAAGAACATATTCATTTTGGACATCACATATGAACACAGGGTTTCAGTGTGTTTAAAGACTTTATTTACAACAGATGTCACAGCATGTTAGTCATAAAAATCATCAGAATCATCGGTGTTATGGTTTCTAGGGCGTAAAGCAGCCTCAATTTCTGAGTTACTGTCGTCAGACTCATCCCAGAGGGCTGGAAAATAAAACCAGACAGTCATTTAACATTTCTGCACTCTGGTTAAGAGCTTACAAAACAGCAGAGCATGGAAGGACTGGTTAAGCGGAGTGTCGGTCTGCAAAATGCCTAACAGGGACACCACGTGATGTACCTGACCAGACACACCCAAATGCATGTCACACTGCACAAATTACACAAAGTGTGTCCTATGCACTGTTATGGAAAACAATTTGCAGAATACTTCCTTTTCCCTTCTGTTGTGCCCAACTCTTTATTACAGGATAGGGATTTAAAGTCAGGGTTACATGGAAGCAGGGTTCCCTGGTGTGCTGTATCAGCCTGATGCCGCCCCACCTCAGCTGTCCCTCCACTTTTATCTCCCATTCTTCTTTATGAGAGCAGAGAGGAGAAGGGAAAGACGTGACAGAGGAATAAGCAGAGATGGTTAGCCTGAGACAGGGCTTTGGTTCACATCGTTTACTTGAGAGGTGAACCCAGGAACCATGGAGACAGTGTAACAAGGAAGACAGGAAGCCAATGAAGGGTATGATGATGAGTGGGTGCCTGGCAGTGAGTGGACAGGCAGGGCTCAGCCTGCTGGGGCCCCCTGAGAGACTGCAGAACTCTCCCCAAGGTTGTCCCAGTGAAGAGCAAGGGAGCGGGGTTACTGATCCACCAACTTGCCTCTGTTGGTTGAGGGTTGCTCTCAACCCAGGGCATCAACTCCGTGGTACTCTGGGCTGCCTTGTGAGGGCTGAGCATGCTCCTGCAGCCAGAGAAAGCCCTCAGGCAGAGAGACACAGCTGCTTGGTGCAGGAAGCTGTGGGCGTTGTGAATTGGAGCTGAGGTGCCCTGTGGGTGGTCTGGCAGGATGTGGTGGTGGAGTGCACTGCGTCTACCGCATCAACAATCCCCTAACTCTGCGGACACCCGCATGGCAACACCTGCCAGCTCTGTGCTGACTTCTCATATGCGACCCGATCTCATCCTCACACCAGTCTGGCAAGGTAAGTATTAATGTTTCCATTTCACTGAGCAAACAAATGGGCGCTGAGGGGGTTAAGAAATTGGCCACAATCACTGCCTGTGAGTAGCCAAGCTGGGAGTCCTACCCAAGTCATCTGACTCAAGCCTGTACTCTCCATCACAACCCCCTGGGTACTTGTCTCCCCCACAGTAGGTAGCTGTCCTTCTAGAAGAGTGATTCACACTGGGGTGCTTGCTAAAAATGCAGATTCCTAGGCCTAGGTTCTACAGCCGCTCTGAATTAGTTTCCACGCTGCGTTAGCAAAGTGGGTGCTAAATAAATAGTAGGTATTTTTGTTATTGGCAGTAAAAC
Source organism: Macaca thibetana thibetana (assembly GCF_024542745.1). Lineage (NCBI taxonomy): Eukaryota > Metazoa > Chordata > Mammalia > Primates > Cercopithecidae > Macaca > Macaca thibetana. The sequence continues at coordinate 89,919,410 of NC_065587.1, read as the reverse complement.
TATTAATCGAATTATACCTTTAATTTAAGGTATAAGCAGTTTAAGAAGACAGGAGCTGAGAGAGCCCAAGCTGGGCAGGGGATATGCCACAGTGTTAGGGTGGCTAGATTTTTCCTGTGAGCTGGGGGTTGAAGGATGAATAGGAGCTCACTGGGCTGAGGAGAAGGAAAAGGAACTCCCTAGAGAAGGAACAACACGGGCAAAGGTACAGAGGCATAGGTGTGGTACAGCTGAAAAAAGCTGACTGTGGCTTGACCCAAACAGGGGACCTTGGGAGGAATAAGCTGGAGAGCAGAGCTGAGGCCTCCCAGGAATGGAGAAAGCTCAGACTACACTGCAGGCACGGGGAGGCATCGGCAGTCCTTACACAGGAAGGTCGGGGGAAGCCAGGGTCTGGAGGCTGGTGGCCAGGTGAAGGACAGTCAAGAGCTGGGAGGAACTCGGTATGAGGAAACCAGTTAGAGTTACTCCAAGAGCCTGTCCAGTCATGAGCAATGGGTGCTTCCGAGGATGGGGAGAGTCAAGAAACATTTTATTGGTAAAATACATGGTGCCGATAATTAATTAGACATGGAGGCCAGGATGCCCTGCAAATTCATACTTGCAAATTACAATGCTCTGCCCCTGAGGTCCATGGCACCTGTGTGGTCCTGTCTGTGAAGAACGGAGCCTCCAGAAGCCCTCAGGCTCCACCCCAGGGAGAACTGCAATGGCAGTCCCTGTGAGCATGCCCGCTTCAGGACTCACATGAGGGTGTAAACAACAAATGCATGTCACAGAGTTTTTTGGTTAAAACACAAAAAGAAAATCTGTTGTCCGATTATCTCTCTTACCATTAGATTTTAACTTGATCATGGGTTTCTTTTTGTTTTCATGCCTGCAAAATAAAGAAACAGTCTAAGTTCTGGAAAAAAAAAAAAAAAGACAATGAAACTAGTATTTTCATAATGAATGCATTAGAGAAGGAGCACTTTGATTCACTGGAGGCTAGAACTTTACACTTACTTCCCAGAGTTTAAAAGTAAAGGGAAAATATCGGGATGCAGCGTGGCCTTGCTGGGAGGGTCGCTACTCAACAGCATTGCTCCCGTCCTGGGTGTGTCCCCTCAGCAGGTCTGCATGGCCCACCCCGCGCTGCTGAGCTGTGCCTGTGTAGGGCCATGTGTTCTTGGGGGAGGATGATCGCATGGGCCCCTGAGGCAGAGGACCGGTTTCCCTCAACAGTCTTCTGGAAGACACTGATGCGTGAAGCTTTAGTGCTTTCAGGCAAGCTAAAAATGAAACACTGAGAGTAGGGAATTCAGGATGTTGGTAAGGAAGTTAAAATACTGAGTCAAACCAGTGGCAGCAATACTAACAGCCTAAGGAAGGAGTTCAACACAAACACCTGGTAGAGGGCACTGCAAGTGTCATACAAATGCTAGTGTTCATGGCATCCAGGACCGAGTGACTTCTCGACTGAGGCCAATATGGCAAGAAAACTTGCTCCACAGGATATGATTTCTCTGTGTGCCTTTTCAGGAGTTTTTGCAATTTTAATGAATTTAAAAGTCTCCCCAGGGAGCAGCACTCAAATGTTTTATGATGCTGAGATTTTTAAAGAATTGCCTGAATGGTCACAGGAGATGTTGGTAGAGAAACCATTCTTGGTGCATAGTTTGACGCTTTGCCCTACCCCACGTACCACCACTGCCCTTCTCAAGGCCAGGGCCTTGCTCTTCTGACAAAGGAAACCCTGCAAATATCTTTTCCTTCCCTTTGGGCCAAGTCTGGTTGACTTTTGGCTTAAAAATCTACCTTTTGCTATAATTTACTGTTTTTTCAGAACAACATGCTTCGCTAATGTATTGTTTTCTAGGCTATCTTTCAGTGTTCCCTTTAAATTTAGTGCCTGTTTCTTTAATTGCCATGACTGAGTAGCACTCACAGCCATTTCTCCATGAAGCATGGAAGACCCCTACGAGCATCTGGAAAGGCCAGCAGCTGACTGACAGTCCTGGAGCTGCCAGGATTGTGGGGACCTGCCAGTGAGGTGAGCCTGAAAGAACCCGTTTTACAGAAAGTGACACACACATCACACACACACTAAATGCAACCGCAGGGATGTCTATTATTTCCCCACCTCCCGCTATCTGAGGACACTGGGCTAGGTGCTGCAGGAGAGGGTGGATTATAAAAATGCTAGGAGGGGTGGAAAGAGGCTAATTTGCCAGCCACGGTCCATATAAGAAGAGCCACAGGGGGAACAGGAGAAATCTTTGCCAGCTGGGAGGACGAGGGCACTGTGGCAGGCAATCGGGGGAGCTGCAGGACCACAGAGAGAGCCAGGCACCTCCAAAGGCAGAGGCCTTCACAGGCCAGGACTGAGGAACAAGGTGTGGCAGCAGGGAGCCCCTGACACAGAGCTGAGGCCTGTGTCCACTGAGGACACAGTGGCAGGTGAGCTCAGCTCCATCTCAGCAAATGGTACCCCCGACCCACTAGTCCCCCCAAGCCTCTCTCCAGTCTCCACTCCTCCTTCCTCCACACCCAGTCTGGCCCTCGGTCCTGCCAATTCCCCCACCTCCCCACAATACTTCCAGCAGTCCTCGCCAGTTCCCTGGGCACTGCCAGCACACTGGGCAACAAAACTATCAGCTCTTGCTTCTTTCTCTGCAACAACTTCCTAACTAGTGACACACACTCATCTTGTCCCCTACAATCCATTTCCCACTAGGCAATGAGAGTGAGCTTTCTGAAATGCAAATCTGGTCACTCCACTTCCTTGCTTAAAATTCTTCAATGCCTTTCCACTGATTTCTGCACAAAGACCTAAATCTCAAGCAGTGCCTCCAAGGTGGATCCCCCAGGAGTGTCGTGCTGTCCTCCTGGAGTCTTCCCACTTCTGACTCCCTATCTTCACCACTGAGTCCTCGTCAAGTTGCTGTTTCACATCCACTTGTGCAGCGAACAGATGTGCCACTCCTCCCCCTCTGAACTGCAAGCTCCATGCGGGCAGTGACCACAGCTGTTTCAGCTCACCTGGGTAACGCGGTGCACAGCACTTAACAGGTGTTTAGTATGTTCACTTGGAATGAACAAGTGAACCTCACTAAGCATAGGGCCCTGCTTAAAGGCATTTGATCAATATTCAATTATATAATACTTGATTTACATATTTCTATTTAATATTGCACTTCAGAATCAAGTTTAAGTTTCTTTGGCTTCCCTGGTGGCAAAGAAAAAATAAAAATAAAAACCCAGAAAAGCTAAAGGGGGAAAAAAAAAAAAAGGAAAAAGTCATGCACAAGGCCGTAAACACAAACAACATGAGAACCATCTATGCGCGTGTGTGTTAGTTGTCACTTAACTCATCAAAAGCAATCAGCCAGCAACGCTCAGTCCCACCACGGAGGTGACCCACTGAGCATTTCAGGGACCTCGCTTCTGCATGTGGCACTCTAGGAAAAAATGATTTCCTGAAGCCATGTCTCTATGAGGCCACTTGAACTTGCTTTTTCTGTTTGTCCTGTGGTTACACAGTGTGGCTTTGAGAACATTTAAGCCACAGGGAGCCAGTAAACATCCCAGTGAAATGTGAATTAATTGTGTAATGGTTCTTAATTGTCTGTGTTACTGGTTTTCTCACAGGAAACATGTTTCAGAGCTAAATGTGCGTGGTGCATGGTCTACCCACGGAGACGGGCAGAGCGTGCTTTTCAGTGTTTTGTTCTCCACTCTCATATCTAAGGGGCAATTATTTTTCCTTTTGGGAAAATCTCTGAAAGTCAATGTGACCCTGCAATTCATAGCTGATGTTTTATTATACAGAATTCTTAGGGTCAACATTTTTTTTCTCTAGGTCATGCCTAATATGTAAAGCTAAGGCAAGGCTGATGGAGAAGCCTGAGAACTTTCTATGGTGTGCTGGACAGAGCCAACTACTTTGGCTACTAGAGTAGATGAAAGAAAAACAAAACTGCAAAACTGCATTTCAGAAAGTAAAAGAAATCGAAGAGTCATGTTTGTAGGCCATGGGATACGGTCACCATGTGGTCTTATGTGCTCGGAATCTAACTGCTGAATCTTTGCTGAGAGTGTAGAAGTAAAGTTTTCATCTTGTAAGGCAGAGGTTTTCTGTAAAGAACCAGAGAGTAAATAGTTCAGGCTTTGTGGGCTATACGGTCTGCCACAACTACTCAATTGTGTTTGTAGCATGAAAACAGCCATGGACAATTTGTAAACTAAAAGATGTGGCTGTATTCCAACTAAACTTCATGTATAGACACTGAGATTTGAATTTCATATAACTTTCACATGTCATGAAACATTATTCTTTTAATTTTCATCCAACCATTTAAAATGTGAAAACCACTCTTAGCTTGCGGACTGTATGGACCCAGGCAGGGGCCTGGGCATGGCCCAAGGGCCATTACTGCTGTAAAGAATTGCCTCACATGAGGCCCATGCTGCAGGTCAGAGAGCCTGCCTTTCCCCGCACCGCGGCTCAGGGCGACTCTTGGAACCGCGGAGGGTAGACTTGGTATTTTTTCCCTAGAAGTTTACAACTGGACTGGAGGTCCTACTTCAAAATAAACCATTTTCAGCAAGACACTGCAGATGATTAACTGAGTAAACTAAAATATAACCATGTTCCACTCTTCTCATTTGAATGGGACAATTGGCTGGGTGTGGTGGCTCACGCCTGTAAGCCCAGCACTTTGGGAGGCTGAGGCGGGTGATCGTCTGAGGTCAGGGGTTCGAGATTGGCCTGGTCAACATGGTGAAACTCTGTCTCTAATAATAATACAAAAATTAGCCAGGCATGGTGGTACGTGCCTGTAATCCCAGCTACTCAGGAGGCTGAGGCAGAAGAATCGCTTGAACCTGGGAGGCAGAGGTTGCCGTGAGCTGAGATCGCGCCACTGCACTCTAGCCTGGGTGACAGAGCGAGACACCGTCTCAAAAAAATTTAATTAATTAGTTTTAATTAATTAAAAAATAATGGGACAATTATCTCTGCAGAATTTCCCAGTAGCTTTGGTCATTTTTTCTCCCAGCTGTGCCAGGAATACCCCATTCCCCATTAGGGGAATACCCCATTAGGGAGGTGCTCACTTGTTGCCGTTCTGCTGTGCTGACTTCACCACATCTCCCCCTCTACCTAGCCCTTAAGCCATCTCATTTTGGATGCATTTTGGTAACTGCTTATAAATTCCCCTGCTATTGATAAACCAGATTAGGCCAATGCTAATCAACGTCACTTTTGTTCTCAACCTTGTTAAACTTAAGAAGTTAGGGCCAGCCAGGACTTCAACAGAACAGGTTTTGTCTGAGAGCAGCCCTGGTACACAGTGAACACTCTACACATGGAGTCAGGATGACACAGTGTGCTATGGAAAACAGTAACAATTACGTGTCAGTGGTTCATTTTATATGAACAAAAGGCTAATGTAGCTAGAATTGGTCTACACAGTCAACATCAATATAAAGTTAGATAGTAAGGATGACTGACAATAGTAGGTTTTGCTTTGTGGAGCCAACAAGACAAAAATGAGACACGGAATACCCAAGGCCAAGAAACCCACTATTCAATTAGAACACGGCATTCACAGATTATCAATCCAGAGCCTTCACTGTACAGTGGTGGAGCCCAGAGAGGTTGAGAGATGTGTCCTAAGACACACAGAGTGAGCCAGCAGCAGAGCAGAAGTGGAACAAAATGCTCTTCCCAGGACACTCCTACAAATGCACATGTTGTAGACACCCGCCCCACAGGGCCTCTTGAGCAGCAGTAAAACAGTAGGGCAGGGAGAACCCTGCCGCAGCATGCGCCTGGCTATGTGATCTGCTTTCAGAAGCTGAGACAGAATCAGCTCTGGGGCCAGACAGACTCTGCTCACTCGTGATCCCGGGCAAGTTCTCTACCTCTTCAAGCACCAGTTTTCTTGTCTGTGGAATGGGGACAGCAATGCCTTCCTGGAAGTGTTCTGAGAAGTTTGCAGACAATCCTGTGAGAGCCTGCAGAAAGCAGACTTCAGTAAGCAGTGCCACTGCACTGTCAGCACATGTGGATCAACAAAAGCATGTGCTCAGTTTGGTGATGTGCAGCCGTGGGTTCTAAGTGGAGGTGATGAGTACTCACGAACAGGGGCCGAGGAATGGGAAGTTTGGGGACAGACGGAGAGAAGACAGGCCTGAGATGCATGAAGTTTCTTCCTCGAGGAAGCTGACAAGTGGGTGCCCTTGAAATGGGAAGAGACAGGGCAACTGCCTCAGCCAGGCCTTCCAAGAGCAGGGGCAGAGCAAGGCATCGGACTCTGTGCTGGGGCTGCAGCAGCAAACAAGACAGACTCGCTCGATGCCCTTGAGGTGCTCATGCTCCAGTGAGGAGACTGACACCAGAATAAATACCATGAAATGGGCTGAAAAGGCAACTGTGGGGTTGGCTGAGAACTGATGACAGTGGAATTGGGGGATGATGTTCCAGGCCTCCAGCATGTGCCAAGAGCTCTCATCAAGGTCAGGGCCCGAAGCCAGACACCTTTCCATCAGCAGACAAGACAACAGCCAGGGAAGAACCCCAGTGAGACTCTGCAAGTGTGTTCACACAGGTCCTGCTTCCTGAAACTGGAGATGCACGAGCAGACGGCATATTCACAGTCATCACCAGTCTCCCTTTGAAAATGTATGTGTCCACACACACACACATTCACACACACTCTCTCACACACTCTCTCTCACACACACACACACTCTCTCTCTCTCTCTCTCTCACACACACACACACTTATGCAGATAACTGTATGAAATGCATGATTCCCTGCAGCTCAAGTACATGATGCCATACAGAAGTAAGGGAACTTGTACAAACTGACTTTTATTTTAAAAAAACAAAACTAGAGTGAATGGTGCAGCTATACATCCATGCTTACTCACTCAGGAAGTGCAATGACTATCCAGCACTGGTGATTAAGAAACCCGCTGCTGGGCACGGTGGCTCGCTTATAATCCCAGCACTTTGGGAGGCCGAGGAGAGAGGATCACCTGAACTCAGGAGTTTGAGACCAGCCTGGGCAACCTGGCGAAATGTCGTCTCTACCAAAAATACAAAAAATTAGCCGGGCTATGGTCCCAGCTGCTTCGGAGGCTGAGGTGGGAGGATTGCTTGAGTCTGGGAGGCAAAGGTTGCAGTGAGCAGAGATCATGTCACTGCACTCCAGCCTGGGTGACAGAGTGAGACCCTGTCTCTAAATAAATAAATAAATGAAACGAAGCCTGCCCACTGTGGGAGGGAGGGTACTGGGAAATGGCTTCTATCCCTGCACTACAGATGGTAACAGAAATAGCTAGGGAGACCACAGGAGGGGCATGCTGTACAGCCAGGTCTCTGCTTAGGAAACTTTCATAAGGTTGAGTTAAGCCTTGAAAAATCTAGAAGGCCTTAACCAGGTAAAAGAGTGGAACAGGAGCATTCCACTAAAAGCCAGGGACATGAAATAGTGGGTCATATGCGGCAATGACATGCGGTCTGGTTGTTAACTTTCTTGAGCAGGAGGACAAGGGGAGCTGGCTGGTAAGGGTGTGTAGACTGCCCATGCTCGACAGGGGTGCAGGCAACAAAGGCCCCCTGAGAGATTTGTGGCAGCAAAGGTGGGTGTCAGATACTCATTCCTGGCCAGAGCCGGAGCAGGGGGTGGAATTTGGAGAAAAGAACAGAGAGAAAGCCTCATGCTAGTAAGACACTGACTCAATTTCATGGTCAATATCTTTTTATTCTTTTTTTTTTGAGACGGAGTTTTGCTCTGTCACCCAGGCTGGAGTGTAGTGGCACGATCTCGGTTCGCTGCAAACTGCCTCCTGGGTTCAAACAATTCTCCTGCCTCAGCCCCCTGAGTAGCTGGGATTACAGGCACCTGCCACCATGTCCAGCTAATTTTTGTATTTTTAATAGAGATGGGGTTTTGCCATGTTGGCCATGCTGGTCTCGAACTCCTGACCTCAGGTGGTCCACCCACCTCAGCCTCTCAAAGTGCTGGGATTACAGGTGTGAGCCACCGCACCCAGCCATCATTTCTTTTTTTTTGAAACAGAGTCTTGCTCTGTTGCCCAGATGAGTGCAGTGGTGCAATTTCGGCTCACTGCAAGTTCTGCTTCCCAGGTTCACGCAATTCTCCTGCCTCACCCTCCCAAGTAGCTGGGATGACAGGTGCACACTACCACACCTGGCTAATTTTTTTTTTTTGTATTTTTAGTAAAGACAGGGATTCACCATGTTGGCCAGGCTGGTCTCGAACTCCTGACCTCAAGTGATCTGCCTGCCTTGGCCTCCCAAAGTGCTGGGATTACAGGTGTGAGCCACTGTGTCTGGCCTGTCATATCATTTTTTTAAAAAGAAAAAATAGCCATGGCCTATTAACAAATATACCCAAGTTATTGTGACTTTGAGGCCTCACCAACTGAGTGTGGCAATAAGACTCAGAGGGTCCTGCCAGGAGCACTGTCTATGACGTCCAGGATAAGGAGGAATGGCTCCCGGCAGGAAGTGTCCTTCCAGTTCTGAAGTCTAATTAGCAGGCTGAAAATAGCGAATTTATGAGAAGACATGGTCTTTAGACTCCAAATTCTAAAATTTTAAGTAATTTTTGACTGCTAGCGGAAATCAGTATTACAATTTCTAAAGGAGCAATTTCAGCTGGAACGTTCCCCAAAACAAACATATGTTTCTGAAAAACAGAAGGCAAAAAATAATCCAGAAAGAAAAAAATCCCAGTGACTGTGCCAACAAATCTCGGTAAACACTAATTTTAGGTTTTAAAGGCCTATCAGTAATTTAACAAAGTCTGAGCGCCCCCTGATGGTTAATCAGGGGTCCTACAGAAGATGCCACTTTTGGCTACCTGAGGTCAACTTGTTAACTTTTCTCTTCAAATAATCAAGCAAGTCATTGTTCTTATTTGCTTTGTGCAGAAAAAACAAAGTATGTAGGCTTGTGATAAGAAACGTGACATGTTTAGGAAGCTGCCAATTCAGTGGAATTTAAGAACGGAGATGTGCCAAACGCAAGACAGAGAAGAGTGCTTTTATATAAGAACCTAAAGGACTTCCAGGAAAAACTCATTTTTATTTCACTGGACTATTGGTTCCTTATAATCTTTATGTTATCCTGGGGAAAACGGCACAGTGACCAGGCAAAGACAGAAAATGCCACCGCCCCCACCAGAGCATCAGCTGCAGGCTGGCGCCCTCCACTGGCCGCTCTGGTGGCTGCAAGGCTGGCACAGAATGCCACCCATGGTGGCCCTGCCAGGGAACTGTGGCTGGGTGACTTCTGCTACCTTTCCCCCAGGCAATTATGCTGCAAGCACACACCCTTTCCTTTTGGTAAAACATTATCTGGTCCAACCAGTAAGCTGAAGTTACAAGGCAGGAACCAGCAAGCTAAGGGCAGGCTGTTAAAATATACTCTCCATTGAACAAATGGATCCGGGAGAGTGAAAACCGCTTGCTGGGGAAGGTAAAGCGAGACAATGTTTGCAGAGGAGAGGAAGCTCTGGCATGCACCCCTGAACAAAAGGGAACAAGTGGTCTTTACTTGGAGAACGGCTTCCTATTAGGACTCACTCCTTCGTACATTATGCCTTTCATCCCCACTCAACCACAAAATGATTTTGCTGAAGCAAATACAATGGTAGAAAAAGATTTACACTGAAAGAATCTTTAATAATAAACTGTTGCCAATCTGCCTACTTGCCCGTGATTTATAATACAATAAACATCGGATTCTATTACGGCTCATGCACTGAAGCTGCTGCTCTGAAAAAACGGCATATGAAAGCACCCGAACCCCACCACCATCACAATGAAATGAGCATGTATAAATGTGCTAAGAGTATCTCTTTGCATCTTTTATAGCTTGTGTGTATTAATCTGTAACGCTTATTAAGAAAGTCATTGCTATGCAAAGCAGCACCCAATCCCTTTCTCTGGCTTTTCAACAGGAGTGCACTGTTTAGCCAATAGGACAGACCCTCTGGCCCTCATTCTGCATTCATCACAGGCAACATTTGCACAATGTATCTCTCAAAGGCGGCTGAAAAGAAGGCCTTAATACTCATGTAAACAACTGCAAACCAATTACTTAATGAATCAGGCCCACACATAATGAGGTGCAGACAAAGAGCTATAAATGCATTTTTGCGCCCAAGCCGCTGCTTTAAAGTAAAATCCCTCAGCTGTAGTTTGGGCTTAACTAGCACATCATAATTATTGTCTCTAGGACATCAGAGGAAGCCATTTTTTTTTTTTTTTAGGTCCAGCGGTTTTTTTTTTTTTTTTTTTTTTTTTCTGAGGTTGCTCATCAGCTCACTGACAAAATAGAGCAAAGAAGAATTTTAAAAGTGCTACAGCAGCACTGCACTGTTATGTTTATTCTCAAGTACCGGGTTTCGAGACCACTTGTAAAAGCAATAAAGCACAAGGAGTGACTGCAGTAAGTGGGATCCTTAAATGTAAGCCTCTAAGAAATTTCAGTGAATCCAGCACAAACAGCAAAACTGGAGCTCTCCAAAGCCCAGGGTGGCGTATTAACAACACCAAACCCAGCACAAGAACCAAACTGTGACAAACAGCACGCCAAGCCTACGCACTCTGGGCCCAGACCTTTTCATCACTGGATTATTATCAAGTGCCTAGAACCAAGAGTTCCTTGAAGGCCTTTTTGTGTGTGTGTGTGTGTGTGTGTGTGTGTGTGTGTGTTTTTTTTTTTTTTTTTTTTTCTCTTTTGCTTGTTTTCTTAAAGCGGATGATGAGATTACTTGTAATTTATTAGGAAATTCATTTCATACAGAAATACTAATAACAAAAGGCCTCTGCCTCAATTTGAAGGAGGAAAAAAGTTTGATTTTAGTTTAGTGAAATATAGACAAGATGTGAAATTATTAGGCTGAGAAATGTTCTACAAAATCCAATTGCTTTCTCAATGTCTTTAAACATTTCCCAAAGAACCTATGTAAAGACTGTTTAGGAAGAACTGGGTTTTTTAGTGCCTCTATATATTATTAAGCCAAATGGTAACATTCGGCCCTGAAAACTATCTGTAGAATTTACTGTCTTTTAAAATTTCTTTTAGGAGACCTAGAACTTGAATTTATAATATAATCGTAATAACATAATACTTTTAACACTCTTCCTGTCCTATTTACCTCCCATTTCCTTCAAAAATACGGATGAAAACTCAGGCATTAAAAATAATAACTTCTGATAATTAAATGAGTTATCTCCCTAAAACTGAACTTGTCAAGTTTCTAAAACCCATAATTTTAGAAATTCAGTCTCATTTTAATATATACTCCAGGTTCTAAAAACACTGTATTGTTTTATAAAATATGAATAAAAATAGGATTTTTTTATTTAAAAAATTCGACATTCCTGGCTCAAATCATTTTCTCTTATGGAACATTGTATGTTATACTAGAAATGTAAAGTTCCTGTTCTAAAATTTCATCACAAACAAGCAGTTAATTCAAATGTAATATAATCATCTGAAGGACATCTTTTTACTGAGCAATGCTGTTCCAAAAGGAAAGTTGCTATGCCATTTTAAACAATATTTAGCTCAAAGCAAAAGAGCAAGGTATTTCATCAGATGACGGCTGATATTCCCATCTATAAATTCTAAGTGACCTGAAGCTACTGTGATTAGTATTTTATGTTAATGACAAATTCGGCACACAACTCTCTTAGCACTGGTCAAAAAACTTACAAGAAGTGAGTGCTACAGTTTGACAAATGTGAAGAGATAAATTTTGTTCTTTATGGAAAATAAGCAAGAAAGTATTAAAAAGGAAAGAATAATCTAGCCTAAATACTTGGTTTAAAAAAAAGAGAAAAATAAAAATGAATATCCAGCAATTACTAGTTTATATATTAGCCATCACAAAAAGAAGAAACATGCCACTTTATTTCTTTTAAGGCCTGATGTTTTCTCTCTGCCCTTTTTTCTGACAACCTCCATTGTGTGGTCTCTAAGCAGTCCTACTGCGAGCAGCTGTAGACGCTAATTTGTGGTTCACTGAGGTGTCAATTGAGTCTTAAACCAAGGAAACAACAGCTGCAAAACAATACTTGGCTCTGGTGCAAATATTTTCAAAGGTAGACTAAAGTTTCAACTGTTATTTTAGATAAACAAAAACCCAAACCATAACCCTCCAAGTCACACAACAAAATAATATGCAGCTAGAGTTTAATTCATTGCATTGTGACATTTCTCATCTTGTTGCTGCTATTCAGAAAGGCTTTCACAACTTTACCTTGACAAAGGACTTCCTTCACTAGATGAAAAACTAGCTTCCGACGCAATTTTGTTAGCCGTCTTTGTCTCGAATGCACCGCTGCCAATATTCAAACCTGCGATAAGCGTAAACATGGAGAGTGAGGGTTAGCTGTCATGCAGCCACGGGACAAAATGAATAAAGTGGCCTCACAGTAAGTTTGGTGAAACAAACGCCAGCAGAGGAAGAATCTGTTCAAGCCACAGAAGGCAAGGGAGCTTCTGAGGCAGAGAATGAAATGCTGGTAGAACGTTGAAAGGGAGTGGGGCGCTTTCCTGTGATACCTAAACAGTAGCCACAAAAAGTGAAAACTGAAATCATCCAAAGAGTTCAATTTTAAATGACCAAGATGCACATGTAGGCATATGGATCTCTACTGTGTCACAAAGCACTGGATAATTCCCATTGTTATAACACACGGGTAGCAAACCAGGGCTCAGAAATAATTGAGACCTGTGGATAACAGTTACCCACCTTATCCACTCTTAAGCCCCTCTGTAAAATCCTCTATTTTCCATCCCATAGAGGAGAAAGAATCTCCACTGAAAATCATCAAGGCCACTCTTTACCAGCCTCTAAAGGTTGAGGAGGAGGATGCACACTCCACCTCTTTCTCTGGAGCCAGAGACTTGGATATTCCCACAATGCCCCCAGTTTGCAGGGCAACCCCTGACCTTTGCCTTCTGGGAGTTCTCAGCCTTGGATGTTTCTGCTACAGGTCTGCTTCTTAATTGGCAGTCACAATCAGAGACACAGCATGCATGGGCATCTCTGCAGAAAGCATTTGCTGAGTTTCTAACCTGGAATCTGCCTGCTTGCATGTACACTCTGCAGCAAAGTGATTATTTTAAAAATGTGTCCACATTCAGTCCAAAGAGGGTGTCCACATGCTTACCAGGAGGAGGTTTTTTCAGACATGAAAACTAAGGCTCAAGGTTTATTTAAGAAGCTTTCCTCAGGACAGGTCCACAGACTCAGAAGTAAGTGAAACATGCACTGCTTCTTCATTAGATTTGGGGTGGGCTCCTTGAGCGCAGAGTGCACCACCACCTCCCATCCCTGCTACTTCTAACAACACTGTGAAGCTGCCCTATACCCTCCAGTCCACTTTCTGTTTTTCTCTGGGACTCAGATAAGTCCTTAGGATCAGAATGAGAGTAAGGGTAAAACATAACACACAGCCAAAGGATCTGACTACAATGACAGTGACAGCAAACACAGGCAGGAGCCCTTTGAGTATGGGGCAAGGGAAATGAATTTAGGGGTGCCTGACTATATAACCTAGAGTGTCATTTCATTTATGAACAAATTAATAAAAATGCATTAAGTACTAGGTTATTAATAGTACCATAATCCATAATTTCAGATACACATCCAAGGGATTACAACTTATATGTCAAATTTACTCATCTTTTTTTTGTTTGTTTTTTGAGACAGGGTCTAGCTCTGTCACCCAGGCTGGAGTGCAGTGGTGTGACCTTAGCTCACTGCAACCTCTGCCTCCTGGGTTCAAGCCATTCTCCTACCTCAGCCTCCTGAGTAGCTGAAGCACCTGTCACCATGTCTAGCTAATTTTTGTATTTTTAGTAGAGACAGGGTTTCATCATATTGGCCAGGCTGGTCTTAAACTCATGACCTCAGGTGATCCGCCTGCCTTGGCCTCCCAAAGTGCTGGGATTACAGGTGTGAGCCACAGTGCCCAGCCAAATTTACTTATCTTTTGCACTTGTCCAATTAACTACTGAAAATAACACTTACCAGAAACAGATGTGTGGAGTCACTTTCCAAAGTATGTGTGTCATTTATCTAGCTGAAAGGCTCTGAGCAAGGTGTTACTCTCCTGGGGACTCATTTGTAAAATAGGAGTGTTGAATACATTCTTTCTAATATCCCTCTGGATTCAAATTCCATGACTCAAATGTGAAGAAGGTCATGGAAAGCAAACAGTTAAGAGTTTGCAAGTGATGACAATCTCCATCAGGACAGAGGCCCTGTTTTATAACTCAATAAACTACAATGTCTTATGTTCAAATCACCCCTACCACCACAATGGCTGGCTCTCCTAGGGGGCTTTTCACTGTCAGGCACTGTGCTGGGCACTTAACATGTAGTGGCTCACCAAATCCTCAAAACCACCAAAATAACTGAATTTTGCCGCAACTGACTTTAACCACTAATATTATCTAGGAAATAGCTCTCCAAATACAGCTAAGTCTGATGGACCGTAAGTATGTCCCTCAAAAATATCTGTCTGAAAAAGACATTTTTTGTTTATTTTTTAGATAGAGTCTTGCTCTGTTGCCCAGTGCAGTGGTGTGATCATAGCTTGCTGCAGCCTCAAACTTCTGGGCTCAAGTGATCCTCTTGCCTTATTAGCCTCTTAAGTAGCTAGTAGTATAGGAACATGCTAAAACGTGTGTTAATTTTTAAATTTTTTGTAAAAACAGTGTCTTGCTATATTGCCCAGGCTGGTCTTGGGACTCCTGGCCTCAAGCACCTCTCTCACCATAGCCTCCCAAAATGCTGGGATTACAGGCATGAGCCACTGTGCCTGGCTGAAGAAGACATCCTTGAGATAACCAGGAAATCTGAATATGGACTGGGAATTACATGCTATTTAGAAATCACTGTTCATTCTGCTAGGTGAAATTATGGCATGGTGGCTAAGAAAGTCAATGTGGATTTCCTTCTGTATTAATCCATTTACTCTCACAAAGGAAAGTGAGGTAACTTATGCTTTAAAAACTGGTGTAATGAAAGGAAAACCACTGGAAATAATAGATGTACAATAACAAAGCACAAAAAAACAAAATTACAATTAAAACAAAATCCTAGATTGAAGGAACTATAACTAAGCTTAAAATTTAGCTTTCCTGACTGCGCATGGTGGCTCACACCTGTAATCCCAACTCTTCGAGAGACCAAGGCAGGTGGATAGCTTGAGTCCAGGAGTTTGAAACCAGCCTGAGCAACATGGCAAAACCCTCTCTCTACAAAAAAATACAAAAATTAGCTGAGCCTGGTGGTGTGCACCTGTAGTCTCAGCTACTTGGGAGGCTGAGGTGGGAAGATTGCTTGAGACTGGTAGGTTGAGGCTTCAGTAAGCCATCATGCCACTGTACTCCAGCCTGGGAGACAGAGCAAGACCCTGTCTCAAAAATAATAAATAAACAAACAAACAAATAAATAAAATT
The DNA here is from genome assembly GCF_024542745.1 of Macaca thibetana thibetana. Lineage (NCBI taxonomy): Eukaryota > Metazoa > Chordata > Mammalia > Primates > Cercopithecidae > Macaca > Macaca thibetana. The sequence continues at coordinate 89,903,905 of NC_065587.1, read as the reverse complement.
TAGCATTCCTGGGATTTATAATCCTTTCAGTAAAGTAACTAAAAATCCCCCAACATTCTGGTGAGGGAAAGCAGCCCAGTACAACACTGCCCATTGAATGACAAAGACACTAGTAGTCGTGGGGAAGAGAAGGAATTTGGGTGTGTCTTCCCAGGGTCACTGATGACAAGTCACTATCATGACATGCTTGGCAGAATCCAGGGCCTGGGAGGGCCACTGCCGTGCTGGCCAGCACATGTCTAGGACACAACAAAAGGGCTTTTCCACATGTCCGTTTGCCAAGGATAAAAAAAGTACTAGCTCATTCTGTCCTGGTGACAGCTCGTTACAGAGCAAACTCCAGAAACCTTCAAAAAGAATAACCACCCTTCCCTGAACACAGCCCTGCCCGCCACTTTGGGCCCCTGGACACTGCCATCTGCTCTTACTTACCTGACAAGTGTGACACAGAAGCATCTGCCTTTTGAAACCTGTTTTCAGTTTGATTTGTATTATCCTGAAGGGTAGCCTTCTTCAGCAACTGGTAGGCTTCTGTTTCTATTGATTAAAGAAAAACACAGAAATACCACATTTTTTACTGCCCAGAAAGCAGCTTTTAAAATTCTTCCTATGAGATGAACACTTCTCAAATGCATGCAAATTATTATTTTTTGAACTGTCACGTTTTAGACATTCTAAAAATAAAAACAATTTAGTTGAAACCAGGTTTCAAGACTCAAAGACAAGTTGTATGAGTTTATTTGAGGCAGCCAAATTCTAGTCTGTGGGTCTGTGGATAGGTTCACCATCACAGTAAAACAGTTTCACTTCCTCTGGGCCTTGTAGAGGAAAGAACCAGAATGAACCAGAAAAGAAAGCAAGCCTTCCTAGGTTGCCAGGTCACTCAGAAACTCTCTTTGCTCTGGCTCTTGGGCTCTCACACTCAAGTGCAGGGGCTCTGGGAGAGGGCTGGGGGAATGGGGAGAGGGTCAGGAAGGGTGGTGACAGCTGGATGAGTTCAGAGTCCCACAGCTGAGGAAATCTAACCAAGTCTTGCCACGGGGAAGGAGCGAGAACGGGTTTGCAGAGAGCAAAGCCAGGCGTCCACAGGGATCAGCGGCAGCCTGCACATGCTCATGTTCATAGGATGCTCTTGGCCATGCAGTGCTTCTAATGGCATCTGCTATAAGTGAAATTGGGGAAGACTGTTGGGAAAAACAGTAAACAAAAATACATAAAGAACCTGAGTGACACAACCTTCCCCATTACTCTAAATTTCAAGAGCACCCAGATGAAATGCAGGATGAAGAATCAGAGTTTCAGCACAAACATAACAAAACAGCATCCATGTCTACATCTTCAACGTAACACAAAAGGAGTCCCACTGTCAATGCCAGGGGCTGGCAACAGGTTGGATTCCTGCTTTCGCTGGCTTCATTTAAGGACTTAACCATGAGACCCTATTACTGGATTAAAACTACCATCACACTGAAGAATAAAAATACAACTTACCTTGCCCTACTGAAAATCAGTCAAGATAAAAATGAGTACTTAAAATGAACATTATACTTTGGAATATTAAATACTATATAATTAAAATACATACAGATCAGGGATTCTTTGCTCTGAAGATAATAAATTCTAAGGCAACACTTTTTTAACATTGCTGGATTGTGAAATCAGTTTAGGTCATTGAAACCAGTATTTTGAAAAATCTAATAAAGAAAACGTCAGAAACAGTGCATACAGAGGGGAAAGTGCTGTTTTGTGTAATGTGTGTGTGTGGGGGGCGGGGGGGGGGCTGGGGTGAAAGTGTTTCCTGGTGAGGCTGGTCGCACTGTCCTAGGATGGCTCCAATGGGATGGTGCCGTGATGCCCTTCGGCTAATCCTAATATCCGTGTTACTTCAAATACACTGTAAGGTAACTGTGAAAGAGGGACAATATTAATAAAATCAAAGACAGAGTGTCTGAATTTCTAAAGGTAAGAAATCAGTGTAAAAGAGGTAAAAATGCCCTGTTTTGTTTTTATTTTATAAAAATCACCCAAAAAGTTTTTCAGGATACAACTCCAGATCTTAATGACCCCATGTTATTTCTACATTCAATTAAACTTATTTCGTCAAGGAAAAGAGAGCAAAGATGGGAACTTTAAAAAAAAAAGGAGCAGCTTCTTGATAAACAAAGCCTCCTGGCCACTGGAAGCTGGAGCTGTGCACTGCAAATTCATTTCTCCATTGTCGGAAGGCAAATCACTTGACTCCAGTGAGACGGCGCTCCTGCTTCTCAGAAACCAGGAAAACGTGTCACTGGCAATCAGAAGGGGATTTCTGTGAGAAGTATCAAGCTAGTAGTCCTGAGGTAATTTCATATTTGGGGGCGATTAAGCATTCTGCCCAAACAGAAGAAAGGCTGATAGTATTACTGGTTTGAGGTTAGCAAGGGAGGAAACTGCCAATGTGAAGTGAAATCACTTCTAGCAACAAGGCACCATTCTGATACTCTGGAAAAGACGAGCCCTTTCTATGCTCCACACTTTCCATCTGGTCCCCCTCCCTTCCTTCCTGAAGAGTGCGAGCTCAGGAGCTTTTGGCTAACCACCCATCCTGAGATGGCTCACTCTCCTGCTCCATTCAACCAGAGCCCACCACTTCCCAATCACCTCACTGGTGTTTCATCCTTAAGCCTCTGTGGCCCTTCTCCAAGCAGAGTCACCGAAGCCCACCTGGGCAGTTTTTATTTGGGATGCAGCTGCCCTGACCTGAGTCATAAAGGACTGGCAAGATCAGGCTGAGGACTGCTGGGCACATGTCTCACCCCCAATCCCAGTGCGCACTCTCTCCAATGGTTTAAAGGCAAAGTGAAGTTTAAAAGGTACAAAGATGAAGTGCATTCACCTAGAGGAATGACACTCACTGAGGCAGGACCACAGATGTCAAAGCAGGAGAGGGCAGAGAGCCTAGCACTGTTGCCGCCCAACCGAGGATCAGATGCACCAGAGCTGGAGTCGCTCTCCCTATGCATCACCCCCCTATTTAGTCAGAATTGTTGCACAAAACTATTTATGAAAGTCTGAGAGATGATCTACATAGGAAAAACAAAATTAATAAGGGTTGGTTAAAACAAATTAGAAGTGGTTAAAGGATACATAGTCTGCATAGAACAAGGTCGGAGTAGGGAAGGAAAGTTCAGGTATTGCAAACAGACTGGACAGGATGGGCATTGCGGATGCAGATGCCTCTGGGGCCAAGCAAGTACCTCCAAGAAGTGACTATGGCCAGGCAGGAACAGCAGGAAGCGCCTGCCCTGTAGCAGGCAAGGAGGCACATGACTTGTCCATAGAGCACAGCTGCTCCTTGGCTCCAGCCAATTGCTGCCTGGTGGGAAGGTGGGCCTGGTCTTGCCAGACTTCTGCCTTTTCTTTCTTCTTTTTAAAAATAAAACACTGCACAGACAAAACAGAACATATTTGTAGCCTCGAAACTAGATGGTAGTGAGCAACTTTTTGTGTTCACTGAAAGTGGTACAAGAACACTTAGGGAAAAACTGCAGCCAAATAATACAAGCTAGATATCAGGAAAAGCTTTCTTGTTGAAAGGGTTGTTGGAACATGTTATCCAGGGAGGATGCATCAGCTGTATGAAGACTTTTAAGGGGCTGTCTGTATCAAATAGACCAGGTTTCAGACCCTGGAGGCAAGAGTGTATTTTTTTTTAGGAGTTCTCAAACAAATCAGACATCCTCCTGAAACAGCCCAGAAGACTTGGCCGGGACGCTAGTTTCATGAAGCAAGAGTGTAAAGCTATGGATGTGAGGTTTGTGGTAATTCAGGCCCAGGATTTTTTAGAAGAAACACAGTGATGAACCAAGCAGTTAAAAGCTCCATTTTGTTGCTGCTCTGCAAATTTATAGTTATTAAATGAATGAACAAATAAAGGAGCAAAAGTAACGAATCAAGAAGTTCAAGTTAGTCTGTTACAAACAAGGTAGGGACAAAGTCAATATATTTCCAAGGGAAAAAGATTTTTGTTTTCTCAGCTGCAAGTAAACTGTAAGTCTGAAAATTTGAGGATTGGGTGTTTGCTTTAATGGTTTCACTTTCTAGCCTGACTTAGAAATCCAGGGAAACACTTCCTCCCATTAGTAAAGTTAAACTCTCAGAAAATACTGAGTAGTGAAAATGTTTAATTAGACAAACATTTCTAAAGAATACAATCATTTTCAGATGGAATGTTCTGATACACACAGAAACAAACACGCATGCTCAAGCTTTCAGTTCTGAATCTTTGTTCAAGCATTGATTATATGTTCAAATCTGTGTCAAGACTTAGTTTCAAAAGTAGAAAATATAGTAGTTCAAAATGTAAGGCAAGGCAAGGAGGGGCATCCCATGCAGTCTACAGCTCCAGAAGGTGAAAATCTATCCTTGTCTATTAACTCTTGACTGATGACATGAGATAAATGTATTTTCCCTTACTTTGTTACATAAGCTGCCTGAACCCAATCATCTATCTTTCTGCAAAGTGCTGAAGGATCGCTGAGACTGTTTTTTTTTTTTTTCTTTTTTATATGCGTTTTGTGTCTGGAAAATAGAAACAGCTACAGAAAGAAAGTGAAAACATGCTGAATAAAGAGGTGGGAGAGAGATGATGCTGAGGAGAGGAGAAAGAAAAAGCCTCAACTTCTTATCTGTTTTCCTCTTTTATATGCAAATGTACACCTGCTAAAATACTTCTAAATCTACAAATAAAAAGAAAATATCTGATGAACAAGTGCTTTTAACACCCCATTACAAGAGCCAGACAAACACATGGTTCACCAGTCTCTAAGGGGTGTCTTGGAGGCAGGGAATCTGCCCATTGCTTTTGCAGAAATCCTTAATGAAAAAAAGAGTTGGGCTCGGAGAAAAAATAACAAAGGGAGATGCAAACAATACTATCACTACGGCTAAAAAACCGACCTTGAACTGACAGAGAACTGGGCATGTTTGAGTAAGGAAGGATAATTGCTATTTCTATATGAAGTTAAAACAAAATCTGAAAAATATTCTCTGTCCACTGAGTTTCTCAGTATTGTTACTTTTCACATATTTCTACACCTACATGTTTTTTCAAATTGTACTACGTGTGTTGCTGACACTGCAAACTCGGTCATTTTTGCAAAATAAAATAAAAATTGTGAGATATGTTTCTTAAGTTACTTCAAAAGATAAATATTAACACTGAGAATCCAGAAATCATTTGCCTAGTAATCTACTTAAATAAAAATAAGGGCCGGGCGGGGTGGCTCACGCCTGTAATCCCAGCACTTAGGGAGGCTGAGGCAGGTGGATCACTTGAGGTCGGGAGTTCGAGACCAGCCTGACCAAAATGGAGAAACTGTAACTACACCATTGCATGGTGGCACATGTCTGTAGTCCCAGCTACTTGGCAGGCTGAGGCAGCAGAAAAGCTTGAACCCGGGAGGCGGAGGTTGCGGTGAGCCAAGATCGTGCCATTGCACTCTAGCCTGGGCAACAAGAATGAAACTCCATCTCAAAAAAAATAAATAAATAATAAGGAAATAGGGCCGGGCACAGTGGCTCACACCTGTAATCCCAGCACTTTCGGAGGCTGAGATGGGTGGATCACTTGAGGTCAGGAGTTTAAGACCAGCCTGACCAAGATGGTGAAACCCTGTCTCTACTATAAATACAAAAATATAAAAATTAGCTGGGCACAGTGGCAGGCACCTGTAATCCCAGCTACTCAGGAGGTTGAGGCACGAGAATCACTTGAACCTGGGAGGTGGAGATTGCAGTGAGCCGAGATCACATCACTGAACTCCAGCCTGGGTAAGAGAGCAAGACTCTGTCTCTGAAAAAAAAAAAAAAAGAGAGAGAGAGAGAGAGAGAAAATAGGATATGGCTGCTTTCGCAATTCTGAAAATACAAAAAAAAGGATTTTTTTTTTTAAAGGCAGGAAGATACACAAGTTTGGGTCCATAACCAGAATCACTTTTCATGTCCCGACTTTCTGCAATCAACTCCACTCCACCTGTATAGACCTGGGCCTGCAAATTCCATTGTCAAGGTTGCTCTCTGCACTCTCCGGAAGAGGGCCGATGCATGAGAAGAGACCCACCTAATTCACATGAGTTGTCTGGCACTGCTTCAGAAAATAGAGATTTATGTCATAGTCCTAATTTCTATGGGTCAACTCAACAATTAAACCTGAAAACAAATTCCAGGCTTGAAACTGACCTTTAACTGACATTCCCCAAATGAGCTGAAACACTTTTGCTTGCCATTTAACACTGTTCAGTCGTGAGAGGTGAATTTTCAACTCTCAACCTCATGACACCTTTAGCTTTTCAACTTGAGTAATCCTGGTCAGAAAGCTGTATTTTATTGATATAAATAGCTTTTTAAAAAACAGTATATTTTAGCCCTTTGTACGCAATGATTTATTTAATGAGAGAAATTAGAAATGGCAATATTATCTTTACCATTATTTATGATAGGTGCAGGAATAATTACTATAGAAGATGAACTGGATGCTAAAAATGTAAAATATGAAGAAGTCCATCCTCATTCCCTGTAGTTGGTTGAATAGTGTTGTTCCCCTCAACCCGACAAACTCATGTCCTCCCAGAACCTCAGAATGTGACCTTATTTGGAAATAGGTTCTTTACAGACATATTAGTTAAGGTTCCCGAGATGAAATCATTCTGCATTTACCGTGGGCCCTAAATCCCAGTTCTGATGTTCTTCTAAGAACAGCAGACACAAAGACACAGAAGAGAAGGCCAAGTGAAGACAGAGGCAGAGACGGGGCTTATACTCCCACAAGCCAGGAGCCACCAGCTAGTGCCTTCAGAGGCAAGGGCCCTGCTGATGCCTGGATTTCAGACTTCTAGCTCTCAGAACTGTGAGAGAGTGCATTTCTGTTGTTTTAAGTTTGTGATTCTTTGTTACAACAGCCCTAGGAAAATAATACACTCCAACCCCTGATTTTATTAAAATATTTAAAGCTCGATTTCGTCTTTCAGAGCCTTCTGTGTAAAATAAGGGTGCTTCACAACAGGACCTATAAGGGTTCTTTTGAACTGAGACGCCTGCTCCATAGTTCTCAAACCTAAGAAGTTACCTGGATGTGTTACAAAGTACTTATGCCTGGGTGCCACTCGCAGAGGTTCAGAAATAATTGCACAAGGGTGTGGCTGGGGCATGGGTATGTTCTAAAACTCTACATGGGATTCTACCATGAGCCACTGGGGAGAATTTCTCCTGGCATTTATGAGTTCATCTCCTTGAAGGTAGAAGCATCCAGTCCAGAAGATCCATCAGAAAGATACCTTTCATCCTTTAATGACCAGGTTAAATAAACAGCACTGTCCTGCAATATAATGAGGACTGTTTTGCTATGGCAAGTAGCAGGGAGCAGGCTCCATGGGTGAAGCCCCAGCAGGCTGAGCCCTGGCACAGAGACAGGGCCATGTGGACTTTCAATGGACAATCCAGCAACATATGGCGGTTCCCCTGGTTTGGCACAAGCTGGGGGTTTCCTGTCCCAGGCACAACCGGTAACATGTCTCGACTGATTCTTGTCAGGAAAGTGCTTCTGGGGCAGGACAGGTGAAGCACATTCTCGGTAAAGCTCAGTAGTAGCGGTGTTATGCCACTGTGCTTTGGGAGCCCAAAGTCATCACTGCAGTCTTTCCTCCCAGGATAAATCCAGTCACCAGTGACAACCTAGCCACTGTATCTTTCCAGCCCTTTTCCGAATTGATGTAAAACTCAAGCAATCACATTTTGGGAAGCACTGCCTAGAACTCCAAGTGGCACCCTCCAAATCTAAGCTGACCTCCTGGAAAGATTCTAAATGGATGTCTTAGGAAATATGCAAGGAAATATTACCTTGCATATTTCAGCTTGCCAAAGAATATCCATGAGGAATGGCACAGTCAGGCAACCACTTTCAACACAGCTTGACCAAGAGAATTGGTGTCAAAAGAACGACAGGCTGAATGGACATTCTTAGAGGCTTAATCCTCTTGAGATAAAAGCTGAGAGCCCTTTTCACATGGAGCTTAAGGAGACTAGTTTTGCCAGGATGGGCACGTGGGGTGGGAAAAGTACTGGTGGAATGAATGATTGAAAGAGATAGTATTCTGTCCTGAATCAACAAGCATTTAAGAAAATTCCTTAATATCCCCATTTTTATTCATTTGACAAATTAAGTGCCCACTTTGTGCCAGATACTGTGCTAGGTTCTGTATTTTTATGACATTTAGCATAGCTGCATCATCTGCTAAAATTAAAACTCACTTAATGCTGAAAGGTAAATTTAGTGTGAATACAAACAAAATTGTCAATGTGGGAAATTTTCACTTTGGGGATATAAGTAGTTCAAAAGGCAGACTTTCTCTCCCAATCTAGATAAGCATCACTTTGCTCATGGCCTGAGTGTTTCAGGCAAACTAACCTGTATGTTAGGTCAGGAAGTATTTCAGGGAAACCGACCTCCCAGCAGCCCAGCTGGGCTCAGGTTTGCCCCACTTTATAAAAGGCCTACCTCTTGGGATGAGCTGCATTTGAAAATCCTTGCATGCTGCCCACCTCTCCAGGCCTAACCCAAGTGAAAGGAAAGGCAAGCTTTGTTTATCATTGCTCTCAGAAGCAGCTTTGCAAAGCCCATCTTCTGTTATGATGTACACTGATGTTTAATTGATCCGGACATCTTGATGCAGTTGTCTTTTTGGTAAAATAAAAGAGGCAGGGTAGGCCGGGCGTGGTGGCTCACACCTGTAATCCCAGCACTTTGGGAGGCCAAGGTGGATGGATATCTTGAGGCTAGGATTCAAAACCAGCCTGGCCAACAGGGCAAAACTGTCTCTATTAAGAATACAAATTTAGCCGGGCATGGTGGAACGTGCCTGTAATCCCAGCTACTCAGGAGGCTGTGGCACGAGAATCGCTTGAACCTGGGAGGCAGAGGTTGCACTGAGCCGAGATCGTGCCACTGCACTGAGCCTGTCTCAAAGATCGTGCCACTGCACTCCAGCCTTTGGGTGAGGAGGGCGGATCACAAGGTCAGGAGATCGAGACCACGGTGAAACCCCGTCTCTACTCTGTCTCAAAACAAAAAATTAAATGGCGGGCGCCTGTAGTCCCAGCTACTCAGGAGGCTGAGGCAGGAGAATGGCGTAAACCCAGGAGGCGGAGCTTGCAAATGAATTAACTCCAGCCTGTCTCAAAAAAAAAAAAAAAAAAAAAAAAAAAAAATAAATAATAAAAAAATAAAATAAAATAATAAAATAAATAAAAGAGGCAGGGCAGTGAAACGGAAGGAGTTCAAGGGCCCAAATCCCAAAGTCTAAGTTTAATTCAAGATCTAACACACTAGCAACATGGCCTTGAGCAGGACACCTTTCTAAGTTTCTCTTTGACCACTTGCAGGGTGAGTACAATGTTTACCCTATAAGACTGTTGTGAAGGTTAGAGATGAGGGAGGCTCAGTGAGGGCAGGGATCCCATCTTTTGTGGTTCCTGGTATCCCAGGATTCAGCCCATGTAAAAGTATTAATTAATTAATATAATTAAGGATTTTATATATAATTATATGATATATAATATATATTGTATCAATACATCTAATTATATAGTACTTATTATATACAGAAAACCATACATTTATAGATACAAAAATTCATCTTTGATTTCCACCTGGATTCTTCAGTGAACAACAACTAGACTAATAAAAGGGGTAGAATATATTCACAACAACAGATCATACAGGCTATGGAATACTGACTCTGTGTTTGTGGGTGGGGCATCGGTGTGTGCCCAGGAGGGTTTGTATGTAAATCTAAACACAGAAAACTCGCATGCTCCATAATAATGATTAACAAAGCAGATGCCTTCAAAGTGACAGCAGACTCTTTAAGGAGGAGCCTCAGCCAAGATGACCTCCATTTTGGGGTGATAAGCAAATGAGAAAGGGAAATGAGATGAGAATGCTGGCACACTGGATTCTATTAGCACAGAGGAAGAAGCACAGTCCCTTGGCATTAGAAGGAATGTCAGGGGTCACAGAGGCAATAATTCCTTCCACGATGCCTCTTTTAGAGAGCCACAGGGCCAGGCAAGGTGGCTCATGCCTACAATCCCAGAACTTTGGAAGGCCAAAGCGGGCAGACTGCTTGAGCTCGGGAGTTTGAGACCAGCCTGGGAAACATGGTGAAACCCCATCCTATAACAAATATAAAAATTAGCCAGGCATGGTGACACACGCCTGTAGTCCCAGCTACTTGGGAGGCTGAGGAAGGAAGATCACTTGAGCCCAGGAGACAGAGGCTGCAACAAGCTGTGAGCACAACAATGTACTCCAGCCTGGGCGACAGAGCAAGACCCTGACCCTGTCTCAAAAAAAAAAAAAGTCATGGTTCCTGCCATGGTTCAAGCACTCACACCTGGAAGATACTGAACTTGGTTTTGCTGAAATGAAGAGCTAGAAAGTTGTTTTGTTACTGAGCTACGCTCTATAATTAAGCTCGATAAATATTCTGCCTGGTATATGGCAGCTCCTCAAATATTTAAAAAACTACTGTGCCCTTCTCAGGCTAAACATCCCCAGGACCCCCTCATTCTGATAAAGATATGACTTCACAGCTTCCCACCCCCAACCTCCCGTGACTTCCCAGATTTCACCTCAGCCATGTCTTCTCTTATACTTCTCTTATACTTCTTCTGAAATGGCTGAAAAGCAAATAAAGACACACAGAAGGATCCCACACTGAAGAATAGCACTTCTGGGCACCTAAAGTTACTACTGTAACCTTCTCATCAATTCAAGGAACAGCTGTAACAAACAGCTGTCAGTCATAACATCTGGGTGTAGTTACACTAAAGCAGCCCACAGTTTCCTTATAAAGCAATCTCACGTACAAGAGAGCTTCCCACAAAATGAAACCACAGAAAAATGTTGAAGATAATTTTAGTGTATTGAGGAAACTGGTGCCCCCATTGGACTCACTGCTTTCAAAAGTGTTCCACATATATGTGTGTATGTTTCACAAAGCATGTTCCACAGAACATTAATTCTGTTGGCTGTTAACAGGAAAAATTCCATTTTCAAATAAACGATAAGTTATCTGAAACTCTAGGATCACAATTTTAAAAATTCCTTTGCTGAAAGTCTTCTCCAAGCCTTCACTATGTTTCTATGCATTATGCATACTGCAGAGAGAGAGAAGGATCATGCAGGGCTTGGCAACAAAATATGTATTAATTGATGTATTTTCTGGGTGGAGCACTGCAAATAACACATTTTGGAAAATGCTGCATTAGCTCATCAATACTTGTGGGGCAGCACACACATCAGGGGAGGTCTGCCACCTGGTGATCAGGTGCCCGGCAACGTCTTCCACTGTGAGCAAGTAAGGGTTACTAAGGGCACACAGGTCCCCCCAGGCAGAGATGTCTGGGCCTTGACCAATGAGATCTTCAGGAATACTTCAGCAGCTATTTCGGATATTTCTCTATGGATTTTCTCATGGGACTAAGTGGAAGTTGGAAAAGTATCATCAAACTCTTCTTGAGATTCCTTTTTGATAAGGTAACCATCCTTCTGGATTTGAATCTCAATTGTGTTCTCAAGTGGCAATTTCTTGCAGAAACTAACGTAGCAGTACTACCGGGAAGCACTGTCTTGCAGGCATTGCAGCAGCACTGTACTTGTGTGGGTCTTGGTTCCAAGTGGCTACCACAACTCAAGGAAGGTATGCAGGTCCACAAGAACAGACTGAAAGTGTCCACTCTTCCGGGGGCTCATCTCACAATGGCACTTTCTGTGATGCTGCATCCCCATTCTCTCTACTTCTGTTCTTCTTTGAGTTTGCTTTGTGAGGCTCCTCATAGCTGGTTTGGAAATGCTGGGGCTTGTGGGGGCCAGCACAGAAGACCAAGAACACTAATAATGTTCACATGAATGTTATTATATATCACAGATAAAACTGAGTGTCTAGTATCTGCTTGGCACTTTCACAAATGATTTCATTTAAACTTTAAGACAATCCTATTGGGCAGTATGTCTGCTTTCCCAATACAGAGACTCAGAGAGGGTAGAGAAACAGAGCAAGGCGTAAAAGAGCTGACACTGAAGGCTGGTTCCAAAGCCCCAGTCCAATTGCTACATTTCCTTACCCTTCAGGGGACAGTCTCTGGAATATTTCTTTTCTTTGAAATATTCTAGAAGGAATGCAGCCCATACAAACACAACCAGCATGTACTCAGACAAACAGGACACTCCAACAAAACTATTAAAAAGAGGCAGACAGACTCTATCTTAAATTAAACTACGTACTTGCTTTACTCTAACAAATGCAAAATCTCCAAACAGTTATGCCAAAGTCACAAACATTTAATAAAGGGATGATGGTCAAGAACTTAAGAGATCAAAGTAGCAGCAATGATGGATAAAGCAACAGTATTAGTAGTGCCAAGGTGCGTGAGGCCCTCAAACATGAATTTCATGGGAGGTCCCTGGGTGGGGAGAGTACACTGGCAAGGACAGAACAGTAACACCTTAACAAAGTATATGGCTTTGCTAAGTTTTTAAAAAAATTTCCAAAGTTTTTTTTTTTAATGCCTAATATTTTGGCACAAAATAGGTACAACGTTTTTTTTTTTTTTTTTAACTGCCAACTATTGATGGATCAATGGCAGGTTGTTGGAATTACAATTTCTTTTAAAATCTTTTTCTTTTTTTTTGAGACAGAGTCTCGCTCTGTCCCCCAGGCTACAGTGCAGTGGCGCAATCTCTGCTCACTGCAAGCTCCGCCTCCTGGGTTCCCGCCACTCTCTTGCCTCAGCCTCCCAAGTAGCTGGGACTACAGGTGCCCGCCACCACGCCCGGCTAATTTTTTGTATTTTTAGTAGATATGGAGTTTCACCATGTTAGCCAGGATGGTCTCGATCTCCTGACCTTGTAATCCACCCACCTCGGCTTCCCAAAGTGCTGGGATTACAGGCGTGAGCCACTGCACCCGGCCTTTCTTTTAAAGTCTTAATGGCAAATAACCCAGGTTGCTTCTAGCCATATTGCACTTCTTTCTGCATAAGGGAGGATTTGAAACCCTGGTACTTAATTATCCATTTTCTTATAAAGAAAGTATATAACAAAATACATTTGCATTAACTTTGGGGAGAGTCAACTACTCCCAGCAAGGGATGATTGTAAAGAATACTGAAAAGAGAAGAAAGAATGAACAACAAGGTAATTTCCTGGTTTCTCCTCAATAATCCTTTATAATTTTAACTGAAATAAATTCAGAGGCCATTAGATACTTCTCTATCCAAAAGTAAATGCAAGGGAAAAGTATCCAAATGACTTCTTGGTTATCTGTAGTTTGGGATCATCTACATTTCTATTAATAAAAATAACAGGGAGTCATACCAGAGTTTTCAGAAAATGCAGACTAAAAACACAATAAACATATCATTGGGGAAAATGTTTAAAATAAAAAAACTCTGCATTTTAGAGTAAAATATTATCTGAATGCATAAATATATACAATAATTGCTCTACCATAAACTCCTTTTTCAAAACCAGAGTTCATCACAAAAACATGAGTTTAAAAAATTAATCATGCCAGGAATTGCACTGCCATAAAAGCAGGCCATTCTTTTCTGCTTATAAACAACAACAAAACTACCACATATGCACATGCATGCCTCAGTACCTTGGTGCAATGGTGTATTTACTTGTATAAATATTTAAAGTCAGACCTTTGAATTTATAATGAAGTAGTACACCACTTTACAAAATAAGGTACTAGTAAATTCAGATGTATGACAAATAGAACTCTGTACAGAATACTAATTGCTGCTGTTGCTATTCTAAAAAGAAAAAAAAAAATATCATTCAGATTCCACCTAAACAAGCCTAATACATGTGCCGAAATCTTAATAGATCAAGATGAAGCCTGATTGGTGCAATTTTTAAATTATCAGACAGGCTTTGTAACTGAGGCAAACACAAGCTTCCTATCTGGCATTTTTTTTTTTATTATCTGCTTATTTTAATATACATATTCAATTACCACAGGAAAGAAAGAGTAAAATCAGAAACATCTATAGTTTGCTATGTAATGACTGGGTGTTCCCCAGGGAGATGGACCTTTTCACACAGACGCAGGTGCTGAAAGGGTACATGATGGAGGATGTTACAGGTGTAAATACATAACATGGTGATAAAGAATTCAATAGACACGGTGATTTTCCACCTTAGTTTATGTTAACAAAAGTATATACGTTCTGCTCTTAGGATTAATCTCCTGCTCCAGCATGCAGTAGCTGAATACATGTGCTCTTAGTGGGGTCCACAAACCACTGACCCAAAATGTTCTGATTATATAATAATGTTAAATCTTGTGTCTGAAACTCTTAGGCAACCATAGCTTTACCTGTGATTGGGATATCTGCAGCCATGTTTTCTTTCTTGCTCTTGTCTCCACAGCCATTTGAAACTTCTAAAAATTGAATGCATAATAATAAAAATGTATTTCAAAGTTAAGGAATAGATCCTTTGGGTGTTTAACTGCCATTACTTTTTTTTTTTTTTTTTTTTTTTTTTGAGACGGAGTCTTGCTCTGTCGCCCGGGCTGGAGTGCAGTGGCCTGATCTCAGCTCACTGCAAGCTCCGCCTCCCGGGTTTACGCCATTCTCCTGCCTCAGCCTCCCGAGTAGCTGGGACTACAGGCGCCCGCCACCTCGCCCAGCTACTTTTTGTTTTTGTATTTTTTAGTAGAGACGGGGTTTTACCGTGTTAGCCAGGATGGTCTCGATCTCCTGACCTCGTGATCCGCCCGTCTCGGCCTCCCAAAGTGCTGGGATTACAGGCTTGAGCCACCGTGCCCGGCCAATTGCCATTACTTTTATGTTCAATTTTTTTTTTTTTTTGGTTAATGTATTTCTTGTCTGAAATAATACTGTTCCTAAAAGGAAATCTATTCTAAAATTAAGGTATCTCATAAATAAAAATTTAAAAATTAAATTAAGGTGCCACTATGTTGCTTTCACGCAAAATAATTAGGCCTGACATCTATCAAATTTGGGTGGGACATAAAATAAGTGAGTCTCACATCCTGCACATGTACATCAACTCGAGCAATTCCTGAGGAATTCGTAACTGTCTTGGAAAACCATTAAAGCAGTTAAATGGCATGTCTTAGCAGTAGTGCTAAAATAATCACAGTTTCTGGGTGCTCAAAATTGGTTATTAAATTTGGGGGGCATAAATTCATTGATTCTTAATCAACTGTTTAGACACTGGTAAGGTTCTATTATAATTAAAAGGAATGTTTACAATTATGAGTAAATTCTATTAAGTGATATCAACAACTTCACAGTACTTTATGGAATCATCTTCATCTTTGTGGGATCAAAATCATCTACTGCCAAGCAATTAGTTTTGTTAAGATTTCATAACTTCTGAATACGTATTTTATTAGAAATAAATTCCCTAGAACGACAGACTTACAGTTAGATTTCCCATTCTTGTTAGACTAAAGGAGAACATAAGTATTTATTGGAAGGTGGTATAAAACAAATAATACATTATGCATATTAAAATCAGAGGTATTCACTAGTCAGTGATATTCTACAGGTATACCTTGAGAAAGATGATGATGACCCTGAATGCCTTTTTGCTATGGACACACACTTCAACAATAGTTACCTTGTTCCCTTGTAGGAACGTTGTTGAGCCATACAGCAGATTTGGCTTCCTTTATTCCACTATTGTCATTCAGAATAGACGGCAAGCTGCAAGATGATTCACTACTGTGAATAGCTGACCTATGGCCACACTCTTCTGTAGGGGCTTTTCTCAATAATGCTGTTGCCTACAGTGTTTCAAAAAAAGCACAAAGAAATAAAAACAAACTGTAGCCACATTCCTCTTGGACTCAAAGACATAGCCTTCAAATATAATTTTAAGTTAAGCTTTACTTAGGATTTGTTTCCTATATTTAAATGAAATTAAAATGTCAAGATAAAATAACACCAGGTTATTTTCTATTATAATCTAATTCTTTACAAGTTATCCTCAAAATAATACACTTTTTGAGGGCTGAATCTTACGTAATGCAGAAATGTTCTTCTGCTTGTTAAGTATGTATATGAAACCTGACCACCTCTGTTAATCTGGGCAGGTTTATCCTCCCTTTGATATATACAAAAGGCAGAGAGCCTCAGACCTCCTTTCTGAAGGAAAAAATTATTCTTTCATTACATGAATCCTATTTTCTAGGCATGCCAGACAGAATTACTTTGAACTGAGAAAAAGATCTGGAAAGATGTGACCCTGCCATATCCCCGTCCTCCTCAAAATGACCCATGAACTTCCCCTAAATAGGAAGATTGCAGAAAAATTTGTGGCTGAAGAGAATGCACTGAGCAGAAAGATAACTGCCCTTATTCTAAATTCCAGTCTTCAATCAAGTACTAAGATGGTCTACACTTTGCCTGTAAGTTGTCTGGGGATCTGGGGAAACTCACGTACCACACTGCCTATCTTTTCTCAAAGGCATTGTCTTACTTATAATACCTCATGTGTCCTGAGCAAGGAGGAAGACATAGGTTTTTATCAGAGCCAACTTTAGAGGTGGAGAAAAAGGGGCAATTCACAGGGCCTGGGTTACTAGCCATGTCTCTTGATTTTCAGGTCAGTACTTTCCCCTAAGAAATAGAAATATGCTGGCAACAAGAGTTAAACTTTTAGTAGGTAACCACTGGTCACATTATCCCGCTGCCAGACTGTATGTTTCTCTCATTTCCTATTGATAGGTGGCAATTTCCTTAGGTAGCTGGAGAGGAAACCTCGGTGGTGATGGTGACCCACAGGTAGCTGACAATGACAGTAAATACTGGGTAGTGTCCAACCCAATTGTGGGAAATGCCCATGAGTCTTTAAAATTAATATGAAGAGCAGAAATGGACAACGTTCATAGGTCATCATTAGCCAAGAGTGAAGTGGTAACAACGTAACTATCCAGTGAACAAGGTGGAAAAAATAACCTTCCTTGTGATTAACATGAAAGAAGGTGAAGACACTCTGACAGGGAAACTCACTAAAGCAGAGCATGGAAGGTCTGGCCTTGCATGTTTGGCATTTCAGACACTTTAAAGCAACCGCCTTTAGTCCTGACATCCCTGCAGGGTTCTTGCCTTCTGCCCTCCCTAGTACTGGCTGACCTCCTGGACCCATGGTCTACCCTAGGAGCTGGAGTAGCTGATTAGGGGGATTTAAGGAGTTCTAGTCCCCCTGGCCAAAGAACTTGGTGTCAAGTTAGCCTTGCAGCCAGGACCTTTCTGTGGTGCAGTTCTAGTGACCAGGGGCTTTTCCTCTATTTCTAGAAACTAGTCCCTGGATTTCACTCCACTGTGATAACTCTGTCGGGATGACTTGCTCAGTATTCCCATTTCTGCAGAGTAGGGGGAAGGCATACGGTCCTGCCCTTGAAGGCCAGGCCAAGGTTGATTCCCATCACTGCCCCCATCCCAACTGCCTACACAGATCACTGCACTGCACCTGTTTCTGGAATCTACTACAAACATCTTTCTACTGAGTCCTTGTATGCTTGACAAGAATACCACCATTGCCAACAGTTCTGCGCTGAGCCCTCTTTTCCACGGTGAGGTAAATAATGTGGTGGGCACACTGCACTGCTAGTTTAATTTACTTTGTACACAGACACTCCTTAAGTTTATGAAGGAGTTACATCCAATAAACCCACAAGTCGAAAAAATTGTAAGTCAGAAATGTATTTAACACACTTAACCTACTGAACATCACAGTTTAGCTTTGCCTGCCTTAAACTGCTCAGAACACTTACATTAGCCTACAGATGGCTAAAATCATTTAACACAAAGCCTATTTTATAATAAAATGTTGATTTTCACATGTAATTTGTTGGATACTGTACTAAAAAAGAAAGATAGAAGTGCTGTATAGGTACTTGCAGTATGGTTTCCACTGAATGCCTATCACTTTCGCACCACTATAAAATCAAAAAAATGTAAGTCGAACCATTGGAAGTCAGGGACTATCTGTATTTTATCCCATTTATCTTCACTACTCAATACTTATCTCCAGGATTTCCGTTACTTTTTTGATAGAAATGTTTACAAAACAACCTATCTTTTAAGATAATTCCACAGATAATTTCTCAAAGATGATAAGCAGGGATGAAGACAAAAGTTAGTCTCAGACAAGGAGAGACAAGGATAGATCATGGATTTCTAGTCAAAAACAACTTTGTTTTGAGACAGTCTCGCTCTCTTGCCCAGGCTGGAGTGCAGTAGTGGGATCTTGGCTCACTGCAACCTCCACCTCCCAGGTTCAAGTGATTCTTGTGCCTCAGCCTCCCAAGTAGCTGGGATTACAGGCGTGTGTCACCACATCAGGCTAATTTTTGTATTTTTAGTAGAGGCGGGGTTTCACCATGTTGGCCAGGCTGGTCTCGAACTCCTGTCCTCAGGTGATCTGTATTCCTTGGCCTCCCAAAGTGCTGGGATTATAGGCGTGAACCACTGCGCCTGGCAAACACAACTTCTGCAGTCAGGAAAACATCTGTAATACATTTTCAAGATGTACTGCTTGCAGATGTTCCAGAAAAGTGTATTTCTAAGGAAACCTCCAATTTGAAGGAGTTTGCAGTCTGAGACTGATGACACTAACACATAGAGAAGCTCAGAGAACAGTTAACAGGTTGCTTTATTACATCTCATGCTGGGACTAAATGGGTTCTGCAAATTGGAGCTAATTCTCTGAAAAAATTTCACTAGACAACAATTTTACCACAGGCTTTCTGATAGTGCTTATGAATGAACTATGCATGGGTTTCAACTTACCTGTTACTAATAAAGGCTCTCTTTTTGGAGCCCAGAAGAGAAAACTAGAGATTGTTTCATTGTTCTCAGCAGTCTGAAGCCTAAGTCAGTACCAACAAACCATCTCTTCACTTTTCAGCCTTCCCAGGAGCCAGGAGAAAGGGCTTGGAAATTAAATGCCAGGGCACACACTATTTGTGGAATGACTGATGTTGATACTTCCATATTTCAGACATTATGGCAGATAAACCGTTCTATGAATTATACCTACAGTACTATTCCTTTATTAGCCCAGTTCTACTAGAAGTTTCCTCCGTGTTCAGTTTAAATATTAATCTTGCTATGTCTAGAACCCCAAGAATCATCTAGGCTGACTCTTAAATTATATCAAAAAACTTAACGGTTGTGATATTCAAATGTATAAACAGACAGATGTAAGATATTAATAGAAAAGACATTGTGTCCAAAACACCATTAAGAAAATTAAAAGACAAAAATTAAATTGCTAAAAAGATAGTAACAAAATCTCCAAATTTATATTTAAAAAGTTTTTGCAAGTCAATAAGAAAAAATATTACTAACCTAATAGAAAAATGAGCAAAGAACATGAGCTGGCAGATTATGATAAAAGAAATACAAATAGCTAATAAATAGGTAGAGAAAAAGTTCGACCTCAATTGTAACGAAAAGATCAAACGAACAAAAAAAAATTGGATGTCATTTTCATCTCTCAAATTGGTGCCCCTAAAAAAAAAAGTTGATAGTATCTAGTTTCATAAAGAACTCAGAGAAATGTTATTTTCATCCATTACTGGTAACTCTGATGACCCTTCCAGAGTGAGATCTGGCCATGCATAGCAAAAGCCTGAAAGATATACCCACCTTTTGACCTAGTAATTCTACATCTAGGAATTCATTCTAAGAAAATATTATAGATATTTGTAAAATCTGAATTGCACAGATATTCTCTGAAACTTTTTTACTAGAGGAAAAATTAGAAACAAATGTTGAACAACAGGTAAATGACTGAAGTGACAGTGGACAGGGGACCTCTGTAAAGCCATTTGAAATGATATAAATAGAACATGTAATGGTATGAAAGAGTTCACTTTGCAGCAAATGGGGGTAAAAAAACCACAAGGTTATGTATACAAATAATGCAACCTATGTTTTTCAATGTATTAATTATTACTATTATTTTTTAAAACAGAGTCTCGCTCTGTCACCCAGGCTGGAGTGCAGTGGTGCGATCTCAGCTCACTGCAACCTCTGCCTCCCAGGTTCAAGCAATGCTTGTGCCTAAGCCTCCCAAGTAGCTGGCATTACAGGTGTGTGCTATTACACCTGGCTAATTTTTCTATTTTTAGTAAAGATGGGCTTTTACCATGTTGGTCAGGCTGGTCTTTAACTCCTGACCTCAGGTGATCCACCAACCTCAGCCTCCCATATCAATATATTAAATATTAAAAAACATACACCATAATGTTAACAGGTTATATATAAATAGTAGAATAGTAGGATAAAGGCCAGTTTTCTTTTTGTTTATCTTACTATTTCAAGATTTTTTTTTAATGCTTGTTTTTAAAAGAAAACATATGCTAGCTCTAAAGAAATCCAATTTCTGCTGTTGGTGGTACCAATACAAAGAGAAAATGAATGTAAATGCATCTGATAAAATTAAATTCCCTTCTATATGCAAACCAGTGCTACTAACACAGACACAGAAAAGCAAAAGAATTAAAAATCATGGATACGGACAGCAGATGATATTTTCCCCTAGTATGCAGATTTAACTGACTCTTCCTCAAGGTTCAAGAATATTCCTCTTGGACAATGGAAGTAACTTCTTGGTGTTTAAATAGAAATGCAAGCATCAACACTTAAGTTCTACATTAAAGGGAATGAAGGGATTTTACCTGTATAGCAATTTTTTTTTTTAAATGGGAAGATACTCATATGACCCAGCAAATGAGTCTTCAGGAGATAAGAACAAGAAAACAGTCCAGCATTTGGGGAAAGCATCTTCCTGGTGAATAAAACTGGTTTGTGTGTATGGTGGGGGGCAGGACCCAATCTACTCTATGAGTGTCACCAGCAGATTGCTCTGCTATGACAAAGTTCTCCAGGGCGGAAATAGATATCACTTGGGAGAAAACTAATATTAAGGCACCTTGTATTTTAATGAAGTACCCAACTCATCTTTTTCTCCACAAAAAGTAATTACAAATTTTTCTGATTTAAAAGCAGGCAGTTCAATTATGTAATTGCCTAATAGGTTATGTGGGCACTGTGGACCTTATCTGGTCTCCAGGGAACATAATCTGCGTTTCTGCGGCTTTGATAATGTATTTACTCAAGAGAAGGGATTGACTCAGGCTGACAGCACAGGGAACCACAGGTAAACATCATTTACATGCGGCTGTTTAATTAGCCATTTACCCAAGAGATCAAAGTAAATATTTCTGAGCTTCATTAGACTCTTAACCAAGTAGTTTCTAGTAGAGCTTTTTTAAATTTTGAAAATCACTTACTTTTAAGATTTTATCTAAAGAGAGAGATTTAACCCATAGTATTTACTAAATGTGTAGATGGTTTCAATACACAGAAACAACTCAAAGAAAGACACTTTAGTTTACTAATCAGAAAAGGATGACATGTAAACCAAAACAGTTTTAGGACTCACAAAAGCATTTTGTCCTTCAGTTCACAAGGTGTGCCCCGCCTGCATCATTTTGGTAATATTGTTCTTTGGGACTGTTCTTCAGTCTCAAATAATATTGTTCTTCACTCACAACTTAACTGGATGGGAAATTACCTGTTTACTTCCTTTTTTTTTTTTTTTTGAGTCTTGCTCTGTCACCCAGGCTGGAGTGCAGAGGTGCAATCTCTGCTCACTGCAAGCTCCGCCTCCCAGGTTCACACCACTCTCCTGTCTCAGCCTCCTCAGTAGCTGGGACTACAGGTGCCTGCCACCACACCCAGCTAATTTTTTGCATTTTTAGTACAGACGAGGTTTCACCGTGTTAGCTAAGATGGTCTCGATCTCCTGACCTCATGATGCACCCACCTCAGCCTCCCAAAGTGCTGGGATTACAGGTGTGAGCCACCGCGTCCGGCCTACTTCCATTTTTAAGGATAGATTTTGTCATTAATCTATTGGTAATTTTTACGATTGTCCCTAAAATGAGATCAGAATGATTTAAAAAGGAACAAAGATCTATTGGGGAAGCACAATATAATTTGATTCATTAGGTATTAATTGGAGAGCAACCCCTCCCATTATTGGAAAAATTGAGTAGATTGGTTGTTTAGGACTTGGACTATGTTTTCTAATATAAACAATATCATTAAAGAAAAAAAAAAAGATTAGATAGCAAAGGACAGCTGACCAACACTTATTTCACCCTTAAAATGCCTAAGATGTGATGTACTTGCAGTGAACAAGCATGGAAAATAATGTTGTTACAAGACAGTGCTAACTCAAAGGGACAATAAAACCCAAACAGTATCTTTCTTAAGATCTATGTTCATCAGCTGGGCATGGTGGCTCACACCTGTAATCTCAGCACTTTGGGAGACTGAGGGAGGGGCGTGGATCGCCCAAGGTCAGGAGTTCGAGACAGCCTGGCCAACATGGTGAAACCCTGTCTCTACTAAAAACACAAAAAATCAGCCGGGCATGGTGGCACATGCCTGTAGTCCCAGCTACTTGGGAGGCTGAGGAAGGAGAATCACTTGAACCCCGGAGGCGTGAGCCTTGGTTGCAGCGAGCCGAGATCGCGCCACTGCACTCCAGCCTGGGCAACAGAGCGAGACTCTGTCTTGAAAAAACGAACAAACAAAAAAGGAAGCAAACGAAAAAGATCTACGTTCATCAGCAAAGAACGAACGGATCTAGGTTATCTTTGAAAAGGGGCATGAAATCTGTGAGAAGCATACAGGGGGCTGTATCTATCTTTGTAATAATTTATTTCTTCCCCCTAAGGAATAGGGGGGAGGGGGAGGGAAGGAAGTTTGAGAAGAGGGAAAAGAGAGAAAGAGCAGAAGAGAAGGAAGGTGGGTGAAGTGAGGAGAGCAAAGGAGGGAGAAGGGGGAGTACGAAGATGGGGGAAAGGAGGAAGAGGAGGAGGAGGGGGTCGGAAACAAATATGGTGCAACGGTAACAACACATGTGAATTTGGGTTGTGGGCATGGGATTAGTGGGTCTGTCCTATCACTGAATATATGTATGTTTGAAACGCTGTAAAAAAAAAAAGTCCTACTACTCTCTTAATTGCAGCGGCAAGGAAAGAGGGGTCTGAGGAGGACTGAAGGTGCTCTGGAAGGCTGGAGGGGGAATGCCAGAGGCTCTAGATGGCACAGCCACGTAGGCATGTGACTTCAAGACAGAGGCAGCAAAGCTTGACTCCAGAAGGTGCAGGTACATAATCCTTGAACTATGAGCATGACAATAATTTTAAAAACACCTTAAAAAGAACCAAAGCCAGATTATCCTATATTATATATAAAGATGAAAAAACATGATTTGAAATAAGACACATTCCCAAGATGCTCAACCTAGAAGGCTGTTTCCCTGAATGTGACTTTTCTAAGGAATGAGGAAGGAATATGCCAATGGACATGCTCTAAACTTGGGCTTCTGGTTCCTCCCCTCATAATTTCCTTGGGAACTTGCTCCATCCGTTTCCATGTTCTGTTCAGTATCTTCAAATTCTCTCTTGGCACCAGCTCCCAAGGCCTCTCCTTCCTCTTGCCTGAAACACTGCAGGGCTCCCTCCTTCAATGTCTCAGTCCGAAACCAAACATGAAATTCCCTAAGGCACTGCAGAACTCCTATCACAGCTCTGTTCAAAAAGCTCCAGTGGCTTTTCAAAAGCTACGAAACTAAACACAGTCTCCCTGGCCTGGTGTTGGATGCTGCACACCATGGCCAGCAACTGCTTCTTGTGCTCCTTCTCACCATCCCCAGACTTGAGTCCTCGCTTCAGCCTCAGGATGGCTCTGTTGCCTGAGTATGTGTTGGGTTTCCCAGTGTGCTCTCTGGCTCACAGCTGCCATTTCTTGTCGCCTCTGCCCCCTCCGCCAACTCATACCATCAAAAGCCTATCTTTTAAGGATCACCTCTCACACCCCTGTACTCCCTCTATCATGACCTCTGCCTTCCTTGCTTCTCCAGGAGTCTTGGCTTGGCTCTCTTTCCTGAAAGCCCATATTTTTGCCATTTTCTTATTACACGCATCCCATGATGTCACACCCCAGAAGGAAGGCGGGGGGCACATTTTATTTGTCTCTTTCCCTCCAATGGATCTGGGCTGATATCTGTGTACAGTAATGGATCGATAGGTATTTGCTGAATTGACATGAATGACTATACAGTATTTCTGAAGTATGGAGTGGAGATGAAAAACCAGAGTGTTATAAGACGCTTTGAAATTTCTTGGAAAATGAATTCCTACATAAAACATTCTGCAAAAGGCCTGAGGTCAGAAAGTTAAAAACCAACCAACCACAAAACCTCACTTACTACTTTTCTTATCGTTGTTTTTTTCAAATACATAACATTTCCTCAAATGAATAACTGGCACATCTGGAAACCTTTTTTTTTTTTTTTTTTTTTGAGATAGTGTCTCACTCTGTCACCCAGGCTGGAGTGCAGTGGCGTGATCTTGGCTCTCTGCAACCTCCGCCTCCTGGGTTCAAGCAATTCTCCTCCCTCAGCCTCCCAAGTAGCCAGGACGACAGGCGCATGCCACCATATCCAGCTAATTTTTGTACTTTCAGTAGAGACGGGGTTTCACCATGTTGGCCAGAATGGTCTTGATCTCTTAAGCTCGTGATCTGCTCGCCTCGGCATCCCAAAGTGCTGGGATTACAGGCGTGAGCCACCACACCCGGCCAAAACTTTTCTTTTTCTTTCTTTTTTAAATAAAAATTACTAACCTTGCTCTGTGGTCCACATTTGTGACTGGGAAAACTTCAGACAGTTTAGCTACCTACCTCTTCTTTGAGAGAATTATCATGTTCTTTCAAGGTGGCAACATGCTGACCCACCAGTGCCCTCGGTACGCCTGAGTCTGGTGCTTGTCCAGGTCTATAAAACAGAAACAGGACACTCACTATAGATTTGTAATATTATAAGATTCTTACTTTTTTAAAGGCCTCAATTATGTTAGTAGAAGATGGTTTATCCAGAAAAGTCTAGAACTCAACATATTCTGGACTAAGTGAGTTTTGAGTACAAGTATCATTTTTTTTTAACTTTTAAAAACTTTGGTTATTTCATTGCTAAGTGAGTATTCTCAACTTTTGCTGCACGCAGAACAACCTGGTGAGTTCTGCACAATCTGGGTGCCTGGGGTCACCTCTACAGAGTCCAGGAAAAATGGTCTGGGGTGCGGCTTGGCCAGTGGGCTTTTAAAAAAATTTATTTTAAAAATTTAATCTATTTCTTTATTTAGAGACTGGGTCATGAGACTGGCTTTCATCATGTTGCTCAGGCTGGTCATAAACTCCTGGGCTCAAGCAGTCCACCTGCCTCGGTCTCCCAAAGTGCTGAGATGATAGGTGTGAGCCACCATGCCTGGTCTGGTCAGTGGGATTTTTAAGGCTCACAGAGTGATTCTAAAGTACAACAATGGTTTTGAATCACTGCATAGATGGTCAGTCTTCCACATGTAGTCAGGAGAAAAAGATCACATTTTCATCTCGACAGCAGTTGTTTTGTTACACTCTTACCATGGTCTACTTACAGGTTTTTAAAAATTAAGATATTAGGAAAGCGTTAAAAAGTAAGCCTATACTGCTACCCAGGCTGTGGTATTTATATACTAAAAGGAACCAGAGTTCATTAAAGAAATGCCCTATTCAGGTCTGGGGCAGGAAACGCACAAGATGAACCTGAAATATCTTGTGGGTACCAGAAAGCAAGGAAGCTCTCAAAGTTGTATCAAAAGAACTGAAGGTGGGGAGGGGATATCTTGAGGAAGCTCCCACTGTCAATGATGGGACGATTTCAGCCCCAAAAGGATACTGACTGTAATGCACTGAAACACAGGAAATACATGAAAATCCTTGAGTTCATCTAAAAATAAATAAATAAAATTTAAAAAATAAAAATAAAAACCTTTGGATTCAGCCTTAAAAGGAAGGAAATCCTGTCACATACTACAACATAGATGAATCTTAAGGGCATTGTGCTAAGTGAAATAAGCCAATCAGAAAAGGACAAATACTGTATGATCCCAACATGAGGTACCTAGAACAGTCAAATTCATAAAGACAGAAGTTGAATGGTGGGTGCTGGGGCCTGGGGGGAAGGGAAAATGAGGAGTTGTTTAATGTGTATAGATTTTCCATTTTGTATGATGAAAATGTTCTGGAGATCTGTTGTACAACAAAGTAAAGATATTTAACACTACTGAACTGTACAGTTGAAAATGGTTAAGATGGCTAATTTTATGTTTTTTTAAACCACAATAAAGACAAAATAAAAATAAACTGTAAAACCTTTGGAGGCTGGTAGGGCAACAATTCATTATTCTGCAAACTGGTAAATAAAGAAATAGAATAAAACATTTATCCTGCTTTTGTGGTCAAAAAATACATTTCAGAGTCACCAAGTAGCTGATAAGGTGACTTATCTTCCAATAAACGCAGAAGAAATGATCAAATTAGAAAAGTCACCATTTTGTAAGTCCAAATTAATGAATGTATCTAGGAAATGGTCATAATGTTGTGAAAATTACATAATAGTAAACTTCTGTACTGGAGTCACCAACCTTCCAACATTTGAACCGACAGATCGGTCTTAGTATCACTAACCACGGGGTGACCACGCATCATGTGCTGTCCAATTTTAAGTACCAGCACCACCCATGACATTTTCTTGCCAAAATAACTGGCCTGGAATTTAATCACACATTTGTATCTAACCACCAGTTTACAGGTAATAAAGAGTAAAGAGGAACTGGTTAAACATACCAACCAAATAGAGCATGTAAATTCTCCAGGATAAGTGACCCAATTCCTTCAACAAATCAATACTATAAAAAAAGGAGGGAGGGAATGTTACAAAATTAAAAGAGATTTCAGAGACATAGCCAATTGTAATATGTGGACCTTATTTGAACTCTGATTCAAACAAAACAAATATAGAAAAACATTTTTTCAGATAAGCAAGGCAAACTGACAAGGACTAGGTATTAGATAAACTGAAGAATTTTGTTGATTATGTTAAATGATAGTATTTTAAATCCTTATATGTTAGAGATATAAGTATTTGTGAATGAAATGATATGTTGTCTGTTTTAAACTACTCAAGAAAAAAAGCGTTAGGGAAAGAGATAAAACAAGACTGATGAAATGTGAACAGTTGGTGGGTCTGAGTAATGGGTATATGAGACTTCAAATGTTCAAAAATGTCAACGTAAAAAGTTAAGTGTACATTAGTGTCTGCAACTTACTTAGAAATGTATAAAAATAAGAGATTGATGGAAGGATGGATAAACAAATATGAGAGTGCAATAAAATATCAGGAGTACAATCTGGGTGGTGTATATACGGATATCCACTGTATGATTCCTTTCACTTTTCTGTATGTTTGAAAAATTTCATAATAAAATCTCTGGAAAAAGAAGTAAGTCTAGGTACAGTTCAGAACCTTCCTTAATAAATCTTAATTGTTATAACTTGTGCCTGACCTAACCCTATTTTTTCAGGACTTGAATAAAGTGAGATGGATCATTGGAATCCTTTGATTCTAAGGCTTCTGACTAGTTTGATAGAAAGACCTTTCAGCAACTTGCCTTTCTTGGTTACCACCGTACCTCAATGATGTCATTAAACTACCCAATTCCTTTGTTTTGACCTTTGCATCTATATTTGGTTTCTTAACAGACTGCCCTGCTGGGAATATGCACTGACTAGTCATCAGCAAATTCTAGCCCATTCAGCAGGTATATTTATTATAGTAAGTAAGTCAACTATGCTTCTTGCTTGAAAGCAAGTTTAATTAGGATAAATTAGTTAAACAGCTAAGTGAGTCAAATTATCAACTAAGTGAGTCAAATTATCAAAGAACAGTCCCTCTGGTGTCTAATACACATGATTTTCTGAAGTAGCAAAACCAAGACAAGACTCTTGTTACTAATACACCACCCAATTGCATCTACCCTTTGGGTCCTAGCATGAAAAACTAGCTAAGGTTTCCTATAATTATTATACTTATTTCCCACATAAGGACAACATTGATTAATTGACTTGCGCAAGTCAAACAGAAAATCAGCTGTTGAAGGAGGTACAGCACCTAGGGTTTGTGACTTCTGAACAACTAAGGCAACCCTTAAAGCACAAAAGCAAGTTGACTTGCAGATTTCTTTTGGGATAGATCAGGTAAGAAGTGCAAGAGCCATGGCTTCCTTAAATGGAGCTTTGCCCATGGCTCTACAAAAACATACCACATCAGAAAATGTACAAAGTGGTACAAAGGATTTAAAGGAGATTTTTCTGTTTTTTCTACTTTACGTTGGAAAATTTATAACATTGATGACACATAAAAAAACAAAGTTTAATGTCAGGTAGTTCTTTAATTAAAAATGTAATAAAGGAATATGGTTTAAATTGTCCATAATTAATTTCATGTACTTGAAAAGGCTTCCAATCAGAAAAGTGAAATTTAAACAAATCTATCAGCATTTCTTAACTTTAAAGGCAGAATAATAAATACCCTGAATTTTATTCTGAACACAGGCAGACTAAAATAGAGATTTTTATATACTATAATCCAAACAATACAAAGCTGACTCAATTTTTCAGTATAAGCATGAGAACACAATTGGGAAACTGTATCTGAAGGTAGCCACTAATATAGACAATTAGTTGCACCTGGAAAAAAATAAATGGATAGTTTCATTATGTTTCTCATAAGATAAAACTACTTATTAATCATTTTTATATTAAAATGTTTTCCAGAAGACAATAATGAGCAATTTTTAAATCAATTTCTCTAAATAACATGAATTATATTTTTATAATTCATAATTGTCAAAAACAATACCTTGGTCTTCCACATGATAATAGTAAACCTTGCATATGACTTTTTGTTATTTTTTTTTTTTTTTTTTGAGACAGCATCTTGCTGTGTCACCCAGGCTGGAGTGCAGTGGCACAATCACAGCTCACTGCAGCCTTGACATCCTGGGCTCAAACGATCCTCCCGCCTCAGCCTCCTGAGTAGCTAAGACCATACGTGTGCGCCACCACACCTTGCTAATTTTTTTGTATTTTTTGTAGAGATGGGGTTTCGCCATGTTGCCCAGGCTGGTCTCGAACTCCTGAGCTCAAGCAATCCATCTGCCTCAGCCTCCCAGAGTGCTGAGATTACAGGTATAAGCCACCTGGCCCATATGAAGGTCTTAATCCTTGATATAACATAAATCAATAATGATGACGAGAGTGGTTTGTTCTTTTTTCTCTTAAGATGCTTCATTTTGTGAGCAGGAATTCAGAAATCTTCACATTATCTTCTAGAGCAGGTGTCCCAACGCCTAGGCCACGGACTGGTACTGATATGTGGTCTGCTAGGAACTGGGCCACAAAGCAGGAGGTGAGTGGCAGGAGGGTGAAGCATGAGCTCCGCCTCCTGTCAGATCACAGGGAGCATTAGATTCTTATAGGAGCATGAACCCAATTGTGAACTGTGCATGCGAGGGAGCTAGGTTGCATGTTCCTTATGAGAATCTAATGCCTGATGATCTGTCACTGTCTCCCATCACCCCCAAACGTGACCATCTAGTTGCAGGAAAACAAGCTCAAGGCTCCCGCTAATTTTCTATTATGGTGAATTGTATAATTATTTTATTATCTATTAAAACGTAATAATAAAAAAGTGCACAATAAATGTAATGTACTTGAACCATCCTGAAACCTGGCCCCCGCTCACACCTCCCTAACCCGGGTCCGTGGAAAAACTGTCTTCCATGAACCGGTCCCTGGTGCCAAAAAGGTTGGGGACTGCTGCTCTAGAGTATGCTATGGGGGCAGATGTCTCATTTTACAGATCAAGATTAAAGAGACAGATGTGAGCTGCTGCTACACCAAATACTCCTTTAAGGATTCTGTAACCAGTCAAAGCCTTTCCACCCTGCCTGGATTAGAATTCTATGACACCAGGCTGGGTGTGATGGCTCATGCCTGTAATCCCAGCACTTTGGGAGGCAGAGGTGGGTGGATCACTTGAGGCCAGGAGTTCAAGACCAGCCTGGTCAACGTGTCTACCAAAATACAAAAAATTAGCAGGGTGTGTCGGTGCGCACCTGTAATCCCAGCTACTCAGGAGGCTGAGACACAAGAATCTCCTGAGCTCAGGAGGCGGAGGTTGCAGTGAGCCAAGATCACTCCACAGCACTCCAGCCTGGGCGATAGAGCAAGATTCTGTCTTAAAAAAAAAGAAAAAAGAATTCTATGACACCAGAGTTATTAACCATTAAAGAATAAGAATAAATCATTCTCTCCAAACCAGTGTTTCTGCAATGGTTGATCAAACTGGCCAGGTGACGATCACAAAGCAGACAGGTCTATTTCACTTAGACTTGGGGTTCCCAGTAGGGACTTCTGGGTGCTAAGGGGCACAGAGGAAGCCAGAACAAGGAGGGCAGCGGGGGAGCCTGGTGACTAAAATCCATTAGGAAGAATCTGTGTTTAAAGACCTGACTACCGTCTCTCAAAGGTCACAAACACTTGGCACTTTTTTCAAGGCTAGACAGTGAACCAGTGATAATGAGTGTGCGTTAAACAGCATCCCCAGTCACAACATATACAGCAATTCTAACTGTAGCAGAACATAATGCTGACAGCAGAAAACATTCCTGACTTCTTTATCTGGCTCTAAAAAATGATTGTGGTAAAGAAACAGTTTTGAAGACTCCAGATATTAATTTTAAAATTTGTGGTGGTCATAAAGAAGGATCATTTCTTATGGAAGACTGATTTACACATAACTGTAGATCAATAGTCATGTAAAACACAACCTTTCATAATGGAAATCAATGCTCTATTATGAATGCTGAGAAAGTCTAACAATCGTTAGTCTAGTAGGTGCAGACATCATGGCTTATCAGCCATAATCGCAGTTTGGCAGCCTAGGTTAAGAGAGTCACAAAATGAATCCTTTTTTTAAACAACTCAGTTTGCACAGAGAATTATAAATGCATATATTCTTCCCATGCTACACACCACAACTGTGGTTTATGCCAAATAGTATATAAACAGATACAAAAGGCAGTGAGAAAGAAACGGGAGATTCGTTAAAGAGCCTTCTAAGACAGAATCACCAAATGACCTAGAGAGTGTAGAAGGACTCCTCCCAACCCAGCTTCTTCCACTACGTTGTAAAGGATTATTTTAAGACTGGTTTTTATTCTGCATGATAAAAACTACAAGAGGGTTTTCTTGCATTGTCCTTTACTGCCTTAGGTTGAAAAGCTACTGACCAGGAAGGTCATTTCCAGCATTTCCCATAGGTTCAAAATTACTAGTACAGATGCAGAAGGTAATATAAAAACACAGCCACTTAATCCAGTGACGTTTTCTTGTGACAAGGTCCCTTTAAAGACTATTATCCTGATTTCCATCCACCCTTTGAGAGAATCCAGTGTGTACTAGATTTAAGCGGAATCCTCTAAATATCCTCCCTATTTATATTTTTAACATAAAACAGCCTAAGTGGCACATGACAGGTGAGGAAGACGGCGCTATGTGTAGGCTAAGCAGACCCAAAGCCACTCACTCGCTCGGCCAGCCAAACAAGGTCCCTTCAGAGGGGCTTTCACAGACATGCATCTACTGACCACTCCTGAGTAATAATCTGTTCTCTGCTGGTAAACAGTGCAGATGTATTTTTTTAATTTTTTTTTTATTTTTATTTTTTGAGACGGAGTCTCGCTCTGTCGCCCAGGCTGGAGTGCAGTGGCCGGATCTCAGCTCACTGCAAGCTCCGCCTCCCGGGTTCACGCCATTCTCCTGCCTCAGCCTCCTGAGTAGCTGGGACTACAGGCGCCCGCCACCGCGCCCGGCTAGTTTTTTGTATTTTTTAGTAGAGACGGGGTTTCACTGTGTTAGCCAGGATGGTCTCGATCTCCTGACCTCGTGATCCGCCCATCTCGGCCTCCCAAAGTGCTGGGATTACAGGCTTGAGCCACCGCGCCCGGCCCAGTGCAGATGTATTTTAATAAGAGGATTGCAACTTTAATAAGAGGATGTCAAGCCAGTAAGACTTGACTTGCTTTTCATAGCTGCCACCCCAGGTAGCAGTCCTGGAAGCTGATGAAGGACAGCTTCTCTGTGAGCTTCAAGGTCTTCTTTCAGAATGTCACTGTGATTACAGAGCCTATAAAATAAAAAAGGTGCTGCAGGAGATGCTTATTTAAGCACAGATCGTCAGCTTCTAGAATCTATGGTGGTTCTTCATGGTTTACTGAAATATATCTGTAATATAATCTGGACATTAAAATGCAGCAGCTATACTGTCTCTCAACAAAGATATAAAATGGGGCAGTTTGAAAAACTTGTTTGTGTGTATGCGGCAATTTTAAATCCATCAGAGGAAGTAACTTTTAACCCTTTGTTGACTTTAATGATGTTCAAATCCACAGCTGGGCAATCTCGTTCCACATTCCACCTGAATGATAGGTATGCTAGATAATCTTAACAGCAGAAAGGGCTAATTTTATATTGTCAATCATAACAAAGTTAGATCCCCACAACTCATATGAAATTTACTTAAATTGTCACTGCTAAGAAATTGAAAACTACTGGCTGAAGTATAGGTTACGTCCTCTATTTCCAAATGTAGAAAAATGACTATTATTTTTCCATTCAGATCCTATTGCAGTAAAATTTTCTTTATTCTTAATCAGGATAGGAAGGTATGGAAAGAGGGATTTATCTTTTATTATCTATATCCAGTCTATTGAGTAAGTGATAAGAGTCTAAAAATTTGGTCACTGTTTTAGGTTAGGTCTACCATTGTATCACAGTAGCCTTCAAACAGATTGGTTAGTTACCATCTTTAAAAAAAATGTCTATTTTGGGGGATGCATGATCTACAAAGCTATAGGAGAAGATATAAAAGACAAAACAGTGTTTCTACTTTAAAGGAGCTGTTCACATTTGTAGTTAGGAATATTCAACATAATACCCCAAAAAGAAAATGAAGATTAGTTACAAAGCAACTTATAAATCAATATGTTATTTGCGAAGTACTAATTTGTAAATAGCACTACAGTTGGTGAAGTTACTGGACCTAGTTGATGACTATGTGCCTGATGTGATAAGGATGAAGGAGACGTGGTCTGTTGGAGGGTGAGTGACAACTGCAGACTCAGGCCTACCCCTACTGTGAAGTGTATCTTTATGCTGGGAAGGAAGTAATAACAGGCTCACAGGATTCAAGTGCTATTCCTGACTCTTATCCACACTGTTGGTGCTCCAGCTCCTTGCCAATTCCCAAGCTTCTGTCTAAACTCTAAGCCTGGATTCTTAGTTCTTATAGTTCAGACCCTGAGTTGGGTCTTTCACTCCTGGGTTCTGCTGTCCCAAAGCTTCCAGACTTCAGGCCTAGCTGACTTATAGTACCTGTGAATACCTCTTATTGCCTAGGCAAAATCTGGATCCTAATTCTTCCTGGAAGACTCTATCTTGTCATCACTCAATTCCCAGAACAACACCTGCCCTTAAGAGGTTCCCCCAATGGTGAGCCAATTTCAGGGCAGTAAAAGAGAGCCTGTAATCAATGGTGAGAGGCACATGGCAGGCCATCAGACAATCAGGAATTATGAAGCAGTGAAGACACAGAGAGATCACTGGAGGCCCAGGGGCTTCACTGAGGAGGAGGAACTTGAGCCAGGCAGGTTTTACGGGGGAGGGGAGATGACACTTGAAACTAAGGAGAGACACAGGCAAAGGTGATGGGAAATGGCAGGGTAAGAGTGGTGTGGGGACCAGCAAGGGAGCCAAGTTTGGCTGGGTAGGGGCTGCTGCTGGTGATAGTAGGATAGCAATGGAAAATTAAATTCAATATGAAACTCTGGAAAGAATACAGCAACAGGCTTGTGGATTTCCGAGTCACTGCTGGTTTCTCGAAAGCAGTGTTTTTCAGAGGGTTAGCCTGGCAGCCCTGCAAGGATGGAGTTGGTGAGGAGAGAGACCTCAGGCCCAGAGACCAGTCAGGAGACTGACCTTGTGTTGTAGGTGGCAGAGGAAGAGCAGGTAAGTAGGTGAGGCAAGGGAGGAAGAAACGTGTTTTACTGCTCACCTGGGGAGCACTCAGCTGCCTACAGGAAAGGTAACTGAGACCACGCTGGCTGCTGGTGGGGTGGGGCTGTGGAGAGCTGGGGCCAGTGCCTCCATCAAAAGTTCCCTCTGGGGAGTGTGTGTCCTAGTGAACCTAGATCTTCTCAGTTTTTAAGAAAAGCTGGAAGTTTATAATCACTAGTTTTGTTTTTATTTAACAGCTCCCAGTTTTTAAAATGTGGTGACTAATTCAAAAGGTTGCCTATCCACTGACGGGACAAAGAGAACCCATCTGCAGGCCAAGGTAGGCCTGCGGCCACCAGCTTATGATCTCCAAGTTTAGATTCCCTTTAGTCCCACTTCTCAAACCAGGATGCAAACCTGCAGCAAGGACCATGGCTTAATGTTTTGGATATCCTCTAAAAGGTTAGTACTGTGCAATACTGGAAACTGGCTGACACTCCATGGTGCTGGTGGATGCTGCAGTGGGAGCAGATTCCCTCCCTGGGAAGGTGTATTTTATCTTTGCCATGCTTAGGAATGGTGACGACAGAAAGCAGACTGACTTTTAGTGGTCTTATCATTGTTTCTAAATTCTTCCATAGAATGCACCTACTTATTACCAGAATCTGCACTCCTCCAACATCCCCTCACTACCACCATGGTGTGCATGCTAGTGCTTAGTAATGCTTGATTGTCCTGCCAGGACAAATGCCAGATAACCTTTGTTCTTTGCAGATCTTATCAATCTAAGTGTCAGGCTTACTTAGACTAGCTCAGCTCATGACCCTCTAGAAGCTTCCCTGACTACCTTACTCATAGGGATCTTTCTTATCCCTGCATTCTTTAGCACAAATGAGATACCATCTTACCTTCTTACCTTGTGCTATTCCATAGTTAAGTCATCTCTGCTGAGTCTTCTCAACAAGAGCAAAAGCCTGGTGAGAAGAGCAACTGTACTTCTGAATTTTTTACTTTTATTTCTCATAGCATTCAGCACAATGCTGAGCACATAACTTAATGATACCACATGTCGAATGACAAGCTGAAACTTAAGCCCAGATAAAAGAAATTCATATGACACACTTATCTTTACAGTTTTTTTGTTTGTTTGTTTTGTTTTTTTATAAAAATGAGATGGGGTCTTGCTTTGTTGCCCAGGCTGGTCTCAAACTCCTGAGCTCAAGCGATCCTCTCACCTCGGCCTCCCAAAGTTCTGGGATTACAGACATAAGCCACCACATCTGGGTGACAGTATTTTTCTAATGGTTGTTGTTACACCAGTCCAGGGTTTCCCCCTTGGTATTGGGTGATCAATCAGCTGGCCACAAGCACTATGCACCGCGCTTATGATCTACTCTAACTCGGAACTTTCTCTGACTAAAAGATGAGCTGGTTTATGCTGAGGATTTCTAACAGTGCTCTTCCCAGATAGCAGACTTTAGTTTATAAAATATTCATCAGTTATTTTGCTGAAAAGAACTCAACTAAAGAATTCAAACACTGTATGGAATTAAATATTAAAGACTATGGGTCATAAAAACACGGAAACTATTTTAGAATTCAAGACCTCAATTCCTTTTTCTATGTGCATTCCTGCCAAAATCATTCCAGCTAGAAGACACTGGCCTGAGGAATCCGTGTCCAGTCTCTGGCACCAACATGCTAGCCCTACCATCACCTTGTTCTCTGTCAGATCTGGCAGGTGGAGGAACCCGCTGAATGACAAGTAACTCGTGGACACAAATGGCACTTTAAAGATGCGTAACTTATCCAACAACAGTTAAAGCAAGTAATAAATGTAAAAAATTTGGCCAAATTAAAAATAATTGCTTTCTAGCTTCATTTTCAGTCACACAGAATTTAGGAGACAACTCCACTCCAGGCTATTGGGAACACTGAAATTAAGGTACAGGGTTTTTTAAAGTGAGTAAGAGAGAAAAGGTGCTATGCTCAGAATTGCAAACTGAGAATTACTTCTTGGCAAAAATGACCCTGTATGAGGGCTACAGAAAATAAACTTTTCCTTAACCCTACCAGATAACTTTTACGTATTCCTGACAGTGTTATCTTTTCAGTGAGTTAGATTTTTGTGTTTCAGTTGCAGCACAATAAGCTTGATTTGCAGATTTTATTTTCTCCAAGGAATAGCAATCTCAAAATGGTGTGGTGATCTCTGATCATAAGTAGTAACAAGTTTGCCAACATTGGGGCTCAGAAGCTGATATCCCAAAATACAGCATTTTGAAATGCTGGGCTGAAGCAGGGATGCAAGGTCTCTCTGATCTTCCCTCCCCCACTCCCCTTCCTGTCTTTCAATTCTCTGTCTCTCCCAAAGCACAGGATGCAATTGTTCTCTGAAGTTCCCTTATCTGTCTAAAGTCTGAACCTGCTGGAAGAAGAAAACAATCACCTATGGTCCCTTCTCTGAATTTTTATTAACTTAACTTACACTGCAGGAAGGACTAAGTCTGTCAACACACCTGGACAGATTTCCTCACAAACCACTGTCTACTCTGCAGGCCAAACAGACTTTGTCCCAGGGCACTATATGTTCAAGTCCATTCGTTTTCCCCTAAAAATCATTTACTATCCCCCAAATTGCCACCTTTCCCCATCTCCCCTCCCCTATGAAGAAGGGTAAAAAAGTATTCATACCCCAGTGGGTTACTGGGTAATCATCCTCCTGTAATTCCCCTGTGCTGTGCGTATCAAAACAAATTTTCCAAGTCTTTTCTCCTATCAATCTGCCTTTTGTCAGTTCATTTTTCAGGGAAACTTATACTTACATAATTTACATATTACTTTTTAGAAGTTTTACAGAATGTTGTTACTGTATTTTTAGTGAGACTGAAGAGTCACAGAGCACTGGAGTTGATCACATCCAGAATAAAATTTTAGGGAAGGAAATTGTATTTCAAAAGAAGCAAGTCAGGCATGGTGGCTTTAGCCTGCAGTCCCAGATACTCAGAAGGGGGAGGCAGGAGGATCACTAGAGCCCAGGAGTTGGAGTCTAGCCTGGGCAACATATTATAACCCAGTTGCTAATAATCAAACAAAATAACACCCTCCCCACTGCCAAAAAAAAAAAAAAAAAAAAAAAAAAAAAATCCCGAAATGAACAACAAAATGGTGTCATTTGGAGAGGTGGTCCCTAAGTGATGAACATGTAATTCAGGAATACCCTGTATTCAGAAAGCTGGGAAGAGGCAAGGCAGCCAACCTTTGTTTCCAATTCCAATTGTTTTCCAGTGACACAGAAAAACTGGCTAGGAAACTCAGCTTCTGTCTTCTCATGGGTTTGGCCCTACCTTCCGTCCTGCTCCTGCTCCTTGGAGCCCTGGGTTTCCCTTCTTCCAATCCCAGTGTACCCTTCCCTGCCGGCAGGACTTGGGGTTGGACAGTTCCCAACAAAGAGGGTTTGTGACTGGAATAAACCAAAACATTCTCGATAAGGGAGCTCCGGGCTGCGTTACTGCCTTCTCTCACTAAACTCCTTTTACTGGTATACTGGTAACAGTCTGGGGCTGCTTTTTCTTTTCTTTTAAACAACTCCCACCTCCTCTCCAAAAAACAAAACAAACTTGTTGGTTACCTCACATACTAAAAATTCTTTTCAGGTACAAATCAACTAAGGTAGGTTCCTTTCTGGATGCTTCCCCACTCTGTTCTCTTTTAGCAAGTATACAAAGATACATTAAAGCAAAATGAACAGGCTTCCTTATTTCATAGTTATTTTAATTTTTAAACCATGATGATTTCTTTAGCCTCTGTGAGGATCAATGAACATCCAGTCACTGCCTCAAAATTTTCCAAAGTTAAAAAACAAAAAATAATTTAGTTGTGGTTGCTTTCTTGGAATACAAAGCCTTTGCTGTGGCTCACCTCCCCAGGAATGCCTGGCCTGGCTTTCCCCATAGGCTCAAAACAACCTTTCCTGGGAGTCCCCCAAAAGCCCTTCCACTCAATGCATTCAATTTCTTTAATGTTTCTTGAAAGAGCAATATTTATTTATAAACAGTTGTGTCTACTTTCCTTCTGCCTGGCATGTCTATTACATGGAAAACTTGCAGGCTGCAAAGTCTGTTTAAATTATATTTACTATCCTGACTACTCTCAGCAACCAAGACAATTCTTCTTACTCCATGTGCAATATCACTAAATTCAGCGGCTAACACCATGCCTGAGATGGATACCTAGTAAGTACTTGTTGAATAAATGAACAAATGCTTTATGAGGGAAAAATAGTAGAACTAGTGATAAGGTGGTCATTAAAATGTCCCAAGCTTTGTTTTCATTCCAACCAAGCATTCCAAACTCCATCAGTTTTCATCCATTTAATGTAGTTTTAATACCCTCTCTTCCTGCCATGCTTCTGACCTGCCAGTTTCCCTCCCTGTCCACCTCCCTGCTCCTCCATCTTACAATCAGAACTCACTCAGGCCTAGGCTGAGCATCTGAAACTGATATGTAGTTCCAGCTTTACATTATGAAAAGACAATTTCATCTATTGTCTATTGACAGGGCAATTCTAAACATAAAAAGGCTTTGATCTTTAAAAACATATGGTCTGGATAGAAAAAGATTACTTTTAACACTATCACGTTCTGGTTGTGGTTTTTGCATATAATTCCCAAGGAAATTTGTTGCTTACAATAAACAACATTTAAAACCCTCCTAAGACCAATGAAAATTTTTACTTGAAACAGATGTAGAAGAATGCATCCAGGTACCAAATACTCAAGGACCACAACTGCTACAAAATATAATGAATGAACCAAAGCAGACTATTGCCTGCCAACTTGCCTGAGAGGCTAATTCAGTATTTGTGGCATACCAGTTATCCCAAAGCAATTTAGCACCCTCATCAATAAGATAAATCTCTAGTGACTCTCCCATCCGCAGGTACACAAATTCAACTGGGAACCAGAGAGGTCTGTAGAAGCTCTACCTCCATAAGGATGCAAATTAAGATTTAAACAGCGTAACAATTGGCTAGCGCTAATCCTTTTACAGAGGTGTAAATGGCTATTGAGAACTGAATTCCGGGCTGCCAGCTTTTGTTAAGCAGCATTACAGGCAAATTTCACCCAAGAGCAATGCCCAGCCATCAACTCTGAGGACTACTGATAAAATACTTTAATAAAGCCAGTGCAATTTGCTTGTTTTGATATCACGTTTCTTGGCCATAAATCTAAGTATGTAACTAGAAACCACATCAAGAATTAGTGTCCTGGGAAAATAAACTGGAAGCGACTATCTCAAGTCTAACACCCGATGGCTGGAACAGCTGTATGTGAGGCCACAGTGAAGTTTGTATACAGGGTTTTGTTTGCCACACAAAACAGTTGTAGAAAGGACAAACACATACATAGTTAAACAGTATTTTTCTTTTAAAGGGCTGTCTTACAAAACCTGTGTTTTGGTGGCTACCTCAGTCTCCATTGTGCAGCCCCCTGGGTGGTCCCTTCCAGGGGGCCACTTGAAGGGAGCACAATGCCAAAAAGGAGGGAAGGAGGGGACAGCAACACAAAGGCCAGCAGAGCGGGGCGACCATGGCAGGCTGTAGACCAGGGGTCAGCAAACAACGCTCCTTCTCTTTACCCAGGAAACAAGGGCTCCTTCTCTTTACCTGGAAACAGTGTGATGAAGCTGACAGCTTGAATTATGGGCTACATTTGGTAGGGCACTGTCCATCTGCACTAAGGTCCTCTTCATTGTAGCACAGGCTGCACAAGCAAAACCCTTGCCTTTTCCCCACTCAGGCCTCTAAACAGACCTCATCATTCTGTCACATTTGAACGTTCAGAACTAACCCCCTCCATGTGACTTTTTAAAAAAGTTTCTTAATGAAGAGCTGGAAGGCCTGGGAGAATTTTTAATAGGTATTTCCCTCCACCCTTAAAGACAGAACCCATCACACATTTTTTCCTCCACCCTTAAACCGCCTGAACCCATCACCCATTTTTAATAGCCAAGAATCATTTGTAATGGTGGCAGACATCCTTTATGAAATGAGTAACATTCTCTCTTTCACAATTCTATGGATCCCAAACTTAACCCTTTTAACAGAACAGGGGTTCTGTTTTTTTTCAGGTTGAAAAAAATCCTCCTGACCGGGCAGGTAAAGATTGGGAAAATTTACTCTTACTTCCCTGGATTTCTTCCAAATCAGCACTGATACAAGGGTGTAGTCACTAGGGTACTGGCTGAGTTCTCCAACTGAGATGTATAAACAGCACGCAGGATGGTGGCTCACGCCTCTAATCCCAGCACTTTGGGAAGCCAATGTGGGAGGACCGCTTAAACCCAGGAGTTTGAGACCAGCTGGGCAACACAGCAAGACTCTGTCTCTTAAAATAAAATACAAAACAGGCCAGGTGTGGTGGTTCATGCCTGTAATCCCACCACTTTAGGAGGCCAAGGTGGGCAGATCACAAGGTCAGGAGATTGAGAACATCCTGGCTAACACGGTGAAACACTGTCTCTACTAAAAATACAAAAAAAAAAAAAAAAAAATTAGCTGGGCATGGTGGCAGGCACCTGTAGTCCCAGCTACTTGGGAGGCTGAGGCAGGAGAATGGTGTGAACCTGGGAGGCAGAGCTTGTGGTGAGCCAAGATTGCGCCACTGCACTCCAACCTGGGTGACAGAGCGAGACTCTGTCTCAAAAAAATAAATAAAATAAAATAAAATACATAACAGATCTCCAGGGCTTACTATGGAGCCAGCTACCTAAAGTGACTGCTTTAAATATCTACTAAAGAAAAAAAAAAAAAAGAATGTGGAGGGTGTAGGGGCAGAAGGGGTGATCCCTTTCCTCCTCATCATAAGGGTCACAGTCAACACCCTTATAACAAACAGGTTAACAAAAGAAAACACAACAAATTTTATTTGATCATTGTTTTCTGTGACATGGCAGCCTTCAGATTGAAGACCTAAGGATATTGAGAAGACTGTCCATTTTTATGCTGAAGTTCAATGAAGAACAGACAATCGTGTAGAACTGTGCTTAGCCAAGGAGGGTATGTATGACTGAATGCTCACAGACTGAGTGCGGAAACTCAGCCAGGCCTGTCTGTTCATTCTTCTTGGCGTCTCTGTGCAGTGTTCCTTCCTCCCTGGTACCGGGCAGGACCCTTTCTGAAATGGGGAGTCTTACGACTCACAATCAAACAAGGTAGGTTAAAGAATTTCTTTACGGCCAATTCCACCACAGAAATATAGGAGGGAAATTAGAGTAATATTTTTAGGTTTTATGGCTGGCTTTGGGGAAAATGGGTTCAGGT
Organism: Macaca thibetana thibetana; assembly: GCF_024542745.1. Taxonomy (NCBI): domain Eukaryota; kingdom Metazoa; phylum Chordata; class Mammalia; order Primates; family Cercopithecidae; genus Macaca; species Macaca thibetana. The sequence continues at coordinate 89,862,477 of NC_065587.1, read as the reverse complement.
TTTTATGATCCACTTTGAAGAAAAGGAATTCTAGTTTCTACAGCTTATCTCTGAGAAAATGAGGCTGAGGTACAGGAGAGTGGGAGAAGATCAGAGAAAAACTTACTTCTGAGGGCTTCCCTTTGGGGTGTCATTTTCTGAGGCCCAATGAGGGTAAATGTCTTATTATCATACAACTTTATGCCTTCCCCAAATTACAATTAGGCTCTGTATTTTCAAAAAGTTTTAAAATACTACAAACACATCAAAAAGAATTTACTAGACATTATAATCAGTTCTATCATTAAACTCTAGAGGGTAAATGATGATGATGAAAAGGTATCTGGTATTGTCAAGGTAGAATCATCTTTGTGAGGATTAAAGGCTGATGCAGGACCATAAAACAAAACGTCAGACTCTGCTGTGTTGTTCCATGTCTGTCCGTCTGCTTATATTCATATACACACATGTGTGTTTAAGAGAGGAGACAAGGAGGCTCAGACTGGGCTGGTGAGGGTTACACTAGGTGAGTGGATTCGGGGAGAAGGGAAACCAGAGGGCATGAATGGGACAGGCTTACTGAAGTTTGGCTCCTGCCATGTTGAGACCCTGAAATAAGCTGCCATGTCACTTCTCTAGGATAAGTGAGTCTCCACACAGGCCAATTTAGTCTGATGAATGGGAATGGGTCTAGTACAGAGTTATCCTCCACTGAGGGGGTACTCAGATCAGTAGGGCAGGCCCCATCCTGGGTTCTTACTCTGCTGGGGGTCCATTTCTGTGATAACAGTGAAATGGCTGGTTTATGAACATCATGCCTCCTGCTCTCTGAGCATGGTAGATATCAAATACAGGACTGCTGAAAGGATTGGGCTGGTTTGCTGTTGGACCCTCAGAGGATCAATATAGGTTGAGTATCCCTCATCTGAAATGGTTGGGAATTTGGATTTTGAATTTTTTCAGATTTTGAATTGTGTTTTTTTATTTTTATTTTTTGATTTTGGAATATAAGCATCCCAAATCTGAAATGCTCCAATAAACATTTCATCATGTTGGCACTCAAAAAGTTTCAGATTTTGGAGCATTTTGGACTTTGGATTTTAGGATTTGGGATGCTCAACCTGCCCTGTATTAAATTGAAGACGCTGAATCAATTAATTATTCAAGTGCTTGTTCGTCTAAGAAGCTGCTAAGAGGAAGCCAAAGACAAAAAGAAGAAATAAGAAACATGAAAGTGCACAAGAACAAGTATTATGAATGGATACATGGATTAAGTCTGGAGGAAGGGCATGCGGGATGTAAGCAAGAAAACAACAAAAGCTAACTGGCTCTCCTAGGACAGCCTGTCAGATTTGAGTTTGTTTTCTTTACTGTAGTGATTCTCAGATATATTTTAGTAGAATTATTCTACATTTGAGTAAAGTGGTCTTTTCTAAGTTCTTAGGAAAATTAATCTTCGTAATTTTGAGAAACTTCCCAAAATTGGTTTAGTAAAGTTTTGGCATCTGCTACCTAGTTTGCCTACTAGAAGATAATAAAATGAATGAGAGTACCGAATGAAAAATAATGGAAAGTATGGAAGTAGCTGGGAACCAGATGCAATGACCTCTTTTGTCAGTGTCAGAGTTTAGGGGATGTCAGATAAGCATGTCCCAATTCCAGGTAAGTGGACTTTTCAAAGCAGAAGAAACGGATTCCAAGTGTACTCAAGATTACAGATGCCAGCCTGTAATCACGCTCCTAAAACAACCATGCCCAGTCCAGTCCATAACATAGACATCATATGTCCATGTGATGTGTGACACAGCTGATCAGTAAGGATCATCAGTCTCATGACCAGAAATTCTTTTCGGGATTTGGTTATCCTGGAAAGTGGTGCTTTTCAATGTTTAAGGTGGCAGAACACCTGAAATTCACAAAAATTTTTGCCATGAAGTATTAATATATTCCATTTATCACACAAATTAGAACACTTTTTACTAAACAATAAATATATGCATACAATATAAAAATCAAACCATTAACATACATGTCCATGATTCAAAAATTTGTCGAGATCAGCTACTTCCACTTTCCCTTACTTTTCATTCAGTACTCTCATTCATTTTATTAGCTTCTAGTAGGCAAACTATATAGCAGGTGCCAAAGTTTTAGTAAACCAATTTTAAGAAGGTTCTCAAAATTACAAAGATTAATTTTCCTATGAACTTAGAAAAGACCACTTTACTCAGATGTAGAATAATTCTAGCAGGGCATGGTGGCACGTGTATGTAGTCCCAGTTACTCAGGAGGCTGAGGCAGGAGAATTGCTTGAACCTGGGAGGTTGAGGCTATGGTGAGCCAAGATGGCACCACTGCACTCCAGCCTGGGCAACAGAGCAAGACTCTGTTTATTTGTTTATTTTTTTATTTTTTTTGAGACGGAGTCTCGCTCTGTTTCTCACGCCATTCTCCTGCCTCAGCCTCCCGAGTAGCTGAGACTACAGGCGCCCGCCACCATGCCCGGCTAATTTTTTGTATTTTTAGTAGAGATGGGGTTTCACCGTGTTAGCCAAGATGGTCTCGATCTCCTGACCTCATGATCCACCCACCTCGGCCTCCCAAAGTGCTGGGATAACAGGTGTGAGCCATTGCGTGAAGCGAAGGGAAGGGGAGGGGAGGGGAGGGGAGGGGAGGGGAGGGGAGGGAGAGGGGAGGGAGGGAGGGAAGGGAAGGGAAGGGAAGGGAAGGGAAGGTGGATCGCCTGAGGTCAGGAGTTCCAGATCAGCCTGGCTAACACAGTGAAACCCCATCTCTACTAAAAATACAAAAAATTAGCTGGGCGTGGTGGTGGGCATCTGTAATCCCAGCTCTACTTGGGTGGCTGACACAGGAGAATCGCTTGAACCCGGGAGGCAGAGGTTGCAGTGAGCTGAAATCGCGCTATTGCACTCCAGCCTGGGCAACAAGAGTGAGACTCTGACTCAAAAAAAAAAAAAAAAAAAAAAAAAAAAGTCAGAGATGCAGAGAAGGGAAGTGTTGGGTCTGCCACCTGGCAAACCATTAAGTAGAATAATTTTTTACTTAATTTATAATTAAGATAACCCAGTTTTATTCTGATGAACCACTACTCCCCTATCCTAACCCATACACCTTGAGTGAAGCATGAGGTCCAAGTAAAAGCCAATGGACTCTGCCCTTGATTCAGCGATTGTGTAAGGGATGGGCATATGATGTGGTCAGAGCCAATGACAGTCTCTGATTCAGCATGCCAGGGAAAAGTTCTCCAGCAGCAGGGCCTCAGAACTGAGCTGATCCAGAGGGAGGGAAGCCAGGAAACAGAGAAGTCAGAGTCCACTGGCACCGTCTGAGGCTTGGGTAAAGCCAGCCTGAAGACTGTCTACCACTGGGCTGCAATGACATGTGCAATGAAAGAGTCCTACTGCATAAAAAGAAATACACCTTAAAAAGAGGTAAAAAGGACAAAAAAAAAAAATCCTGCAATTTACTGTTTCTGTATCAGTTTTATTTTTGTTGTAAGGATACTAATTCTTTGATTATAAAATATAAAATATTTTGCATGGCCTGAAAAATATTTAGCACATATGTAAAAAGAAACGGTTATTAAAAGCATCCCCATCATGGGAAGATTTCCAAGGCCCTTCGTGAAAGCTGTGAAGCTAGCCACATAGCCAAAGGCACCCTTGCCTCTAAAGGGCAAGCACCACAGAGCTGCGGTCCATGGTTTTTAAGCTTGGAATTCAGGAGATTTTTTTTTTTTTAACTGTTCTAGTAAGATATGATTCACATATCATAAAATTCACTAATTTAAAATGTACACTTCAATGGTTTTTATTAGCATACTCAGAGTTGTGCAACCATCACACAATCAAATTTTAGAACATTTCTGAAAGATGGTTTAAATTTTTTTCCTGATTATAAAAGCAATACCTGTTCATCACAGACAACTTGCCTGTGGCATTTCCATTTTAACCCACCAGTCACAGGACAAACACCTTGCTGGGGTAGAGTTGTGTCTCCAGACTCAGTCCCTTTGGCTGTTTCCTATATCTACTAACCTTTCTTTGGACCAAATTTAGCAATCGTGCAGTTACCTACTCAATGTCAATCTCCCTTCTTCCTTTTCGTGGAACCCCAATTTTGTTTAGTAATCAACCTCTCCCTTTGTATAACTCATGGGGCAATAATTCCTTGTCTCATTCCAGAGTAGACTGTGATTAGTCTAAGCCAGGAGTGACCAAATCCAGCCACAGCCTGCTGTTGTATAGCTCTTGAGCATATATTTAAAAAGAGAAAGAGCAGAGAGAGGGAAGGGAGAGGAGGAGAAAAGAAGCCTAAAATATTTGCTATTTGGTCTTTTTTTTTTTTTTTGGCTGGGGGACAGTCTCGTTCTGTTGCCCTGGCTGGAGTGCATGGCACAATCTCGGCTCACTGCAAACTCTGCCTCCTGGGTTCAAGTGATTCTCATGCCTCAGGCTCCCGAGTAGTTGGGATTACAGGTGCACACCAACACGCCCAGCTAATTATTGGTATTTTCAGTAGAGACAGGGTTTTGTCACGTTGCCCAGGCTGGTCTTGAACTCCTGAGCTCAGGCAATCTGCCCACCTCGGCTTCCCAAAGTGCTAGGATTACAGGTGTGAGCCACTGCGCCCAGCCTTACTATTTGGTCTTTCACAGAAAAGGCTTCCTTAGTCTAGGCCAATTATAATAACCCTTGCCAGTAATTAGCTTAGGAATGGGTCTGTGAACAAATTTTAGTCAACAAGATGCAAGAGGAAGTCTACTGAATACTTTCCTTGCTTCTAACCGAGACTCAAAAAGAGTCTCTTTCTGTCTTTGGAAGCTATAAGGCTGTGGTGTCTAGATGGGTCCTTGGTACTTGTCTACCTTCTCATTCCTCACTGTGTCCTCAGATGGTAGGGGAGAAAGAGAGCTCTCTTGTGTCTCTTCTTATAAGGGCACTTAATTCTATCATGACAGCCCTACCTTCCTGACCTCATCTAACCCAGATGACCTCCCAAAGGTCCCTTCTCCAGATATCACACTGAGGGTTACGGCTTTAACATATGAATTTTAGAGGGACACAAACATTCAGTCCATAATAGCATTGCTGCTGCCCCTTTGCTCCTGGCTGTAGGAAGATGTCAACACTGAGGATGTCAGAGCACGGAAATGGAAAGGATCTGGGTCTTTGACAACAAAAGTGAAGGGCAGTACCAACCAACTCCATGGCCTGCTCTACCTCTGGACTTCCAGAAATGAGACAGAACAAATGTACTTCTTGTTTAAGCATACGTGTTTGAGACAGTGTTCCTGTTACTGGCAACCAACAGCATCCTGATACATCAAGATAATAGCTGAATGTTCAACAATGCCAGAAAACTAAGTTTTAAAAAATAACTCTGAAGCCAGGTGCTGTGGCTCACATCTGTAATCCCAGCACTTCGGGAGGCCGAGAAGAGTGGCTCCTTTGAGGTCAGAAGTTCAAGACCAGCCTGGGCAACAGGGTGAAACCACGTTTCTACTAAAAATACAAAAATTAGCCAGGTGTGGTGGCACATGCTTGTGATCCCAGCTACAAGGGAAGCTGAGGCACGAGAAACGCTTGAACCTGGGAGGTGGAGGTTGCAGTGAGCCAAGATCACGCCACTGCACTCTGGTATGGGTGACAGAGTGAGACCCTGTCTCAAAAAACAAAAAACAAAAAACAAAACCTCTGATAGACAGCTTTTCAGCAATTCAAATTTGTGTTTCATTGAAAATAATTTAAGGGGGTGTTTTAAAATGACAAATGTGCATTCTGCCCCTAACATGTCTCCTCTTTGTCCTTTTAAAAAATCTGAGTTAACAATAGAACCCTTGCCTTTGGTGTGGCTGGGCCAGCATGAGGCAAGACCAGGAGGCTGGTCTTGTGTGGGAACTGGAGAGATGAGGAAAAGACACTTTGCAGACCCTGACTGCATCCCCTGGGCCTACAGTAGTGCTATTTGCTGGCATGTGAGCTACTCCTTCAGTTGGAGTAACCATAGTTCCCAGATACGGGCCATGCTTGCTTATCTCCAGGCCTCTGCTCATACTGCAGCCCTCAAAATCTGGAATACGAATCTCCTTCAACTAGACAAACCAGTCATCATGGCTATTCTGGTTATCTACTGCTGTATAATAAAATACCACCCAAATTTAGTGGTATAAACCAACAACTTTTTATAATGCTCATGGCTTCTGTGGTTCAGTAATCTGGACATGGGTAGGGCATAGTACAGGTGGCTTGTCTCTGCTCCATGATGTCTGGGGCCTCAGTTTGAACATCTGAGGGTGACTTGGAATAAAGGGACTGGAATTATTTGGTGACTCCTACACTCACATCTGGAGCTTGGGCTGGAATTACTGGGCTCAGCTGGGATACTGACTGGAGTACCTGTACCTGGTCTGTCACTGAGACTTGAATGCTATTGGGCTAATTTTTTGGGAAACCTGACTATGTTCTGCTTTCTCCTGCCTTATTTGGGTCTTGAACAACCAGGGCTTGACTTTCAGAGTCTCCTCTCTAACTTCTGAAGCCATGGGTAAACCTGTTCCACCAGAATAAACTACTCTTAGATCTCAAATTCGTACTGAAAGAAGTTTAGTTTTGCTACACCCGTAGTTGGATTTGGCTTGACCCTTGGTTCCCTTCTCAACAGAGGCTGAAGTCTGCTCTATGCTCTCAGTAGCCTTCCCGGCTTTTCCTCTCCTTGCACCGGTCTCTTCTTTCCTCGCCCCACCCCCTACCACTTACTTGGCTCCAGGAGAGTGGGATAGGACACCTTAACACTGACTTGGGAGATTGCCCCAAAATGCTGTAATTTACTTAAATATAAAATGGTGAAAAGAATTATAGGAAAACAGTTGTAGAGTTGTTACCATCATCATCTTTAAAAAAAAACCTCCCTGAATTTCCTTATTTAAAAAAAAAAAGAGCAAAGAGCAAACCAAAAACTCATAGATTTTTGAGTTTGAAAATGAGGTGAAATAGCAATATAATACTGGTAGGAGACTTCAGTATTTCATGTTCAATAATAAATAGAACAATCAGACAGAAAATCAACAAAGAAACAACAAACTTGAACAACAGTACTGGCCAAATGGACCTAACAAACATATACAGAACACTCCACCCAAAACCAATAGAATATTTTATACATAAAGTATAAAAAAAAAAAGAAAAAGAAATTTTAAAAAAGACGAAAATTCACGTGGAATCACAAAAGACCCGGAACAGCCAAGACAATCTTGAGAAAGAAGAAAAAAAAAAGCAATAGAATAGCAATACATTCTTCTCAAGTGCTGACAAAACATTCTCTAGAACAGATCACGTGTTAGGTTCCAAACCAAGTCTCAATAAATTTAAAAAGACTGAATCATACCAAGTGTTTTCTCTGATGAAATGGAATTAAATTAGAAATCAATAGCAGAAGCAAAATTGTAAAATTCACAAACGTGGAAATTAAACAACACACTAACAACCAACAGATCACAAAATAAATCAAAAGGGAAATTAGAAAATATCTGACACAAATTAAAACAAAAATACAACATACCAAAACTTATGAAATGCAGCAAAAGCAGTACTGAGAGAAGTTTATAGCAATAAAAACTTACATTTAAAAAGAAAAGCTTAAATCAACAACCTAACTTCACACCGTAAAGGAAGTAGAAAAATAGAACAAAACAAGCCCAAAGTTAGTAGATAGAAGGAAATAATAATGATTAGAGATAAATGAAAAAGAGAATACAAAAAAAATAGGAAAAAAAAACAATTAAGAGTTTTTTGAAAAAATAAACAAAATTGACAAACCATTAGCTAGACTACTTGAGACAAGAGAGAAAACCCAAATGCATAAAATCAGAAATGAAAGAGGAAACACTGCAATTGATACCAGAGATTAAAAAGGATCACAAGAAACTATTATAAACAATTATACACCAACAAACTGGATAACCTGGAAGAAATAAATAAATTCCTAAAAACATACAACATACCAAGACTAAATAATGAAGAAATAGTCTGAACAGACCTAAAACTAGTAAGGAGATTGAATCAGTAATCAAAAACCTCCCAACAATAGCAAAAAAGTCCAGGACCAGATAGTTTCACTGGTGAATTCTACCAGACATTTAAAGAATTAATGCCAATACTTCTCAAACTCTTCCAAAAAAACTGAAGAAAAGGGAATATTGCCAAACTTATTTTATTAGGCCTGCATTACCCTGATGCCAAAGCCAGGCAAAGATATCACAAAAAAAGAAAACTACAGACCAATATGCCTAATGAATATAGACACAATTATTGTCAACAAAATACTAACAAACCAAATTCAATAGTACATTAAAAGAATCATAAATCATGACCAAGTGAGACGTTTATCCCTGGGATGCAAGAATGAATCAACATATAAAAATCAATGTGATACATCACAGTAACAGAATGAAAGATAAAAATCACATGACCATTTTAACAGACACAGAATAAATGTCTGACAAAATTCAACATCCTTTCCCAATAAAACCTCTCAATAAACTAGACATAGAATGAAATTACCTCAACTTAATAAAGGTCATATATAAAAAGTTCATAGCTAATATCATACTCAATGGTGAAAGCTGAAAGCTTTTCCTTTGAAATCATGAACAAGACAAGGATGTCCACTCTTGCCACTTCTGTTTAATATAGTACTGAAAGCCCTAGCCAGAACAATTACGCAGGAAAAGAAATAAAAGCCATTCAAATCCAAGTAAAATTGTCCCTGTTGCAGATGACATGATATATAGAAAACTCTAAAGATCACATACACACACACATGCATACTGTTAGAATTAATAAACGAATTCAGTAAAGTTGCAGGCTATAAAATGAACATACAAAAATCAGTTGTGTTTCTACACACTAACAACAAACTGTCTGAATATGAAGTTAGAAAAATATTCCCATTTACAATAGCACCAATAAGAATAAAATAGTTAGAAATAAACTTAATTAAGGAAGTAAAAGACTTCCATGCTAAATACTACAAAACACTGACAACAGAAATTAACAAAGACACAAGCAAATGGAAAGAATTCCACGTTCATGGATTAGAAGATTTAATTTTGTTCAAGTGTCCATACTACCAAAGCAATCTCCAGATTCTATGAAATTTCTATCAAAATTTTAATGGCACAGGGCAATCAGGCAGGAGAAAGAAATAAAGGGTATTCAATTAGGAAAAGAGGAAGTCAAATTGTCCCTGTTTGCAGATGACATGATTGTATATTTAGAAAACCCCATCGTCTCAGCCCAAAATCTCCTTAAGCTGATAAGCAACTTCAGCAAAGTCTCAGGATACAAAATCAATGTGCAAAAATCACAAGCATTCTTATACACCAATAAGAGACAAACAGAGAGCCAAATCAGGAGTGAACTCCCTTCACAATTGCTTCAAAAAGGATAAAATACCTGGGAATCCAACTTACAAGAGATGTGAAGGACCTCTTCAAGGAGAACTACAAACCACTGCTCAACGAAATAAAGGAGGACACAAACAAATGGAAGAACATTCCATGGTCATGGATAGGAAGAATCAATAATGTGAAAATGGCCATACTGCCCAAAGTAATTTACAGATTCAATGCCATCTCCATCAAGCTACCAATGACTTTCTTCACAGAATTGGAAAAAACTACTTTAAAGTTCATATGGAACCAAAAAAGAGCCCACATTGCCAAGACAATCCTAAGTCAAAAGAACAAAGCTGGAGGCATCACGCTACCTGACTTCAAACTACACTATAAGGCTACAGTAACCAAAACAGCATGGTACTGGTACCAAAACAGATATATAGACCAATGGAACAGAACAGAGCCCTCAGAAATAATACTACACATCTACAGCCATCTGATCTTTGACAAACCTGACAAAAACAAGAAAGGGGGAAAAGATTCCCTATTTAATACATGGTACCAGGAAAACTGGCTAGCCATATGTAGAAAGCTGAAACTGGATCCCTTCCTTATACCTTATACAAAAATTAATTCAAGATGGATTAAAGACTTAAATGTTAGACCTAAAACCATAAAAACCCTAGAAGAAAACCTAGGCAATACCATTCAGGACACAGGCATGGGCAAGGACTTCATGTCTAAAACACCAAAAGCCATGGCCACAAAAGCCAAAATTGACAAATAGGATCTAATTAAACTAAAGAGCTTCTGCACAGCAAAAGAAACTACCATCAGAGTGAACAGTCAACCTACAGAATGGGACTCGAAACCAAAGATGGTTCTTTGAAAAAATGAATGAAAAAGATATCCTGAAAATTTTTGCAATCTACTCATCTGACAAAGGGCTAATATCCAGAATCTACAAAGAACTTAAATTTACAAGAAAAAAAACAATCCCATCAAAAAGTGGGCAAAGGATATGAACAGACACTTCTCAAAAGAAGACATTCATACAGCCAACAGACACATGAAAAAATGCTCATCATCACTGGCCATTAGAGAAATGCAAATCAAAACCACAATGAGATACCATCTCACACCAGTTAGAATGGCAATCATGAAAAAGTCAGGAAACAACAGGTGCTGGAGAGAATGTGGAGAAATAGGAACACTTTTACACTGGTGGTGGGACTGTAAACTAGTTCAACCATTGTGGAAGACAGTGTGGTGATTCCTCGAGGATCTAGAACTAGAAATACCATTTGACCCAGCCATCCCATTACTGGGCATACACCCAAAGGATTATAAATCATGCTGCTATAAAGACACATGCACACGTATGTTTACTGTGGCACTATTCACAATAGGACATGTTTAAAACTCACACACTATTCACAATAGCAAAGACTTGGAACCAACCCAAATGTCCATCAATGATAGACTGGATTAAGAAAATGTGGCACATATACACCATGGAATACTATGCAGCCATAAAAAGGGATGAGTTCATGTCCTTTGTCAGGACATGGATGAAGCCGGAAACCATTGTTCTCAGCAAACTATCGTAAGGACAAAAAACCAGACACCACAAGTTCTCACTCATAGGTGGGAACTGAACAATGAGAACACTTGGACACAGGAAGGGGAACATCACACACCGGGGCCTGTTGTGGGGTGGGGGCAGGGGGCAGGGAAAGCATTAGGAGATATACCTAATGTAAATGATGAGTTAATGGGTGCAGCACACCAACATGGCACATGTATACATATGCAACAAACCTGCATGTTGTACACATGTACCCTAGAACTTAAAGTATAAAAAAAAAAAAGAAATTAAAAAAAAGACGAAAATTCATGTGGAATCACAAAAGACCCAGAACAGCCAAGACAATCTTGAGAAAGAAGAAAAAGTTGGAGGCATCACACTCGTGATTTCAAAATACCTTACAAAGCTACCGTAATCAACACAGTATGGTATAGCATAAAGACAGACATATAGACCAACAGAACATTCAGAATAGAGAGCCCATAAATCAATCCATGAGTATGCAGTCAACTAATCTTTGATAAGGGTGTCAAGAATATATGATGAGGAAAGGACAGTCCTTTAACATATGGTGTTGGAAGAAACTGGAAATCCATATGCAAAAGAATGGAACCAGACTCTTACACCACACACAAAAATCAACTCAAAATGAATTAAGGATTTACATATAAGACCTGAAGCTTTAAAACTCCTAGAAGAAAAACACAGGGAAAAAGCTTCATAACACTGGCCTTGGCAAAGATTTCATGGATACAACACCAAAAAGCACAGGCAACAAAAGCAAAAATAGACAAGTGGGACTACATCAAACTAGAAAGTTTCTGCATAGCAAAGGAAATGATTAACAGAGCAAAAAGGCAATCTATTGAATGAGAGAAAATATTTGCAAAACACATATAAGGGGTTAATTTCCAAAACATATAAAGAACTCCAACAGTTTAATAGCAAAAAGACTAGTAATCTGATTAAAATATGGGCTAAAGACCTGAGTAAACATTTCTCCAATGTCTCCATAAAACATACAAATGGCCAACAGGTATATGAAAAGATCCTCATCACTAATCATCAGGGAAATACAAATCAAAACCATGGAAAAATATCAGTTCATATCTGTTAGGATGACTATTCACAAAAAGAAGAAAAGATAACAAGCACTGGCAAAGATGTGGAGAAACTGGAACTCTAGTACACTGTTGGTGGGAGTGTAAAATGGAAAACAGTAGGGAGATTCCTCAAAAAATTAAAACTAGAACTACTATTTGATCCAACAATCTCACTTTTGGGTATTTATCCAAAATAATTGAAATCAGGATCTCAAAGAGGTGTTAGCACTCCAGTGTTCATCATAGCACTATTCACAATAGTGAAGATTTAGAAACAACCAAAATGTTCATCAATGGATGAATGGACAAAGAAAATACACGTACAATGAAATATTATTCTGCCTTAAAAAGGAAGGAAATTTTGACACATGTCATAACATGGATAAATTCTGAAGACATCATGCTAAGTGAAATAAGCTAGACATCATTTCTCTACCAAGTCCAATACTGATAAGCCCATCAAAGGCATTCTTTATTTCTGTTACAGAGTTTAATTCTAGCATTACTTTTTTATTCTTTATTATAAATTTCATCTTTCTGTTTACATTGCCCATCCTTTCTTGCACATTGTCCTCTTTTTCCTTTAGAGCCCTAGAGCCCTGGCATATTAATCAGTTATTTTAAATTCCTAGTCTGAAAAATCCAACATCTGCCATATTTGAGTCTGGCTCTGATGCTTGCTCTGTCTATTCAAACTGTATTTTTTTTTTTTTTTTTTTTTTTTTTTGCCTTTTAGTGTGCCTTGTAATATTTTGTTGAAAGCCAGGCATGATGTACTAGGTAAATAGTCCTTTAGGGTGAATAGGTAAACAGGCCTTCAAGGTGAGGTTTCATGTTCATCTGGCTAGAAGTTAGGCTGTGTTTATCGTTTGTTGTAGCTGCAAATGTAGGTATTGGAGGCTAAAATTCCCTTGGGTGTCCTTGTTTTTGTCTCCTTCCCTTGTCTTCAGGTTTCCCGATTGTTTGACTGATTTGAGACAGAGTCTCACTCTGTCACCCAGGATAGGGTGCAGTGGTGTGATCTTGGCTCACTGCAACCTCTGCCTCCTGGGTTCAAGCAATTCTTATGTCTCAGCCTCTCAAGTAGCTGGAATTACAGGCACCTGCCACCACATGCAGCTAATTTTTGTATTTTTCGTAGAGACAGGGTTCTGCGCTGTTGGCCAGGCTGGTCTTGAACTCCTGACCTCAGGTGATCCCCTTGTCTTGGCCTCCCAAAGTGCTGAGATTATAGGCGTGGGCTACCATGCCCAGCCTCCTTTTTTATTCAGACAGGGTCCCACTCTGTTGCTCAGGCTGGAGTGCAGTGGCGCCATCTCGGCTCACAGCAACCTCCGCCTCCTGTGTTTAAGCAATTCTCCCACCTCAGCCTCCTGAGTAGCTGGGAGTACAGATGTGTGCCACCATCACCAGCTAAGTTTTGTATGTTTTGGTAGAGACCAGCTTTCACCATATTCGCCAGGCTGGTCTCAAACTCCTGACCACAAGTGATACACCTGCGTTGGCCTCCCAAAGTGTTGGGGATTACTAGGTGTGAGCGAGCCACCATGCCTGGCCTCCTAGAGACTTAACTAAGGTCTGAGACATGTGGTTCATTCAGTTGTATAATAGTTTCCTGCTACTAGACAGGATCCCTAGTGATGTGGTGGCAAGGTTTGGGGGAGGAGAAGCCTTTTATGGTCCTTGGATTAGGTTTCAGTCTTCTGTGACCTTCACAAGTGCTTCTCAGTTCCTATCTAACCCCTGCCTTTGCCCCATGTGACTCATGTTCTTCTGACTGAGGCTAGAAGCCTATATGCTGAGACGGCTGGCAAAGGATGGAGAACTGGGTTCATTCCCATTGGCCAATGGAGACTTCTTTTGACATCTCCTCTACACCAAGTGACAATGACTGTGACTATGATTATTGCCTACTTCGCTGAGGATCAGGTCTCAGGACTATTCCCTTCTTAGAAACCTGGTTTGGATTTTTAAAAATTTAAACCAAAATAAGGATAATGAAAGTCTTAGATTTTTCAGAAACTAGGTGAGCTAACAGGAAAAGTACAGGCAAGAGAAGAATGAAGTGACAGGTAGAAAACAAAGGGAATACTCTGAATGGCCACACCTACTGGCACTGGGTTATTTTTCCAGAAGTATAATGCATAGCCTTACTTTGGGAACAAAGGACAGAATCTGTGTGGTGGCAAGAAAAAGCTCAGGGGCCACCGGTGTTGAGAGGCCAAAGGTCACATTCAAGAAAAACAGCCAACTGTGCTGATGAAAACAGACAGCTGAGAACAGACATGTGAAGGCATCATCACATCTGAAGGAATGTTGAATTTCTAAATATGCTTCCAGCTCCTCATAAAGTGAATTCAGGGTAAATTCTAAATGAACATAGTTCAAACCTATTATTCCAGGCACATGACTTTCAGCAACAAATTTTTCTCAGATGCAATAACTTCTTTCCTACATTTAACTTTGAAGAGGAACTAAATTAAAATCACTGGATGGGATTCAATCTGTGTGATCACATTTTTATGACCTTGAGAAACCAAGCCTTTCATTTGACTTAGTTTAAAAGGCAGCGTTACATTCTGTTTTCAGTCACACTCCAGGGGGAGAGAGAACAAAGCAACTTTGCAAGTACTTTGTTCAAGCCTGAATAAAGGCACATAGCACTTCATTGGCCTATTTGAGGCTGGAAAGCACAAAACCAATATGGACGGAGCAAAAGGTCAAATTGCCACTGCTTAGTTTTCTTTTCTTTTTTCTTTTTCTAATTAAAGAATCTAATTTGCTTTTTGAGCTTCCTATTTAACTTTATAAAATATTATCTTTGATGACACTCCAACTATCTAGGTAGTAAAGATTCACTGGGAGACAGCATAGGGTACCAGTTAACTCTGGTCACAGAGGGTCAGTTTGGAGCACACCCAGCTGTTTTATGACTTTTGATATGTTACATAACTCCCTGTGCCTCAGTTTTCTTATCTGTAAAATGATGATAATAGGATTAAATGATTATAAATAAAGGTGTTAAAACAGTGCCTGGCATGGAGTCAGTACTACTGAAGGGCATATCACCATATTAGTTGTGATTTGGGTGGTAGAAAACAGAAATCAAGAGCATGCATTCTGGCATCAGACTGTTAGTTTAGACCCTGGCTGCACCTCTGTGACCTGGGCAGGTTATTTAAGCTTTCTAAACCTCATCTGAAACATTCTACTTGGCACCTGCAGCATAACGCCCTCCTGGTTCTCCTTGTTCTTCCCTGCCGCGTCTTCTCAGACTCCTTTGCTAGTTCCTTCTGATCTTCCCCACCCTGAATGTGGAGTCATGCCCTGGGCCGCTTTCCTATTTATATTCACTCTCTACTGTTCTTCTTAGGGCCCACGGCTTTAAAGTGCATTTACACCCTGATGATTTACAAATTTATTTATCTAGCCCTGACCTCTCTCTAATTCCAAGTTCATGAAATCCATCTGCCTACTCAGCATCTCCCTGTGAATGTCAAAAGGGCATCTCAAATCTAACATACCCAAAACTTGTGTCTTGATTTTCTTTCCCCCAAGTCTGTGCCTCCTACATGTTCCTTATCTCAATAAATACCTCACTCTGCCCCCAAAGCCTGGAGTCACCCTTCTCCTCCTGTTCTCTCATAACCCAGACCCAATCCATAAAGAACCCAGATGGTTCTTTTTTTTTTTTTTTTTTTGAGACGGAGTCTCCCTCTGTTGCCCAGGCTGGAGTGCAGTGGCATGATTTTGGCTCACTGCAACCTCCACTTCCTGGGTTCAAGCAATTCTGCTGGCTCAGCTGCCCAAATAGCTGGGATTACAGGCACCCGCCGCCATGCCCGGCTAATTTTTACATTTTTAGTAGAGACGGGGTTTCACCATGTTGGCCAGGCTGGTCTTGAACTCCTGACCTCAAGTAATCCACCCATCTCGGCCTCCCAAAATGTTGGGATGACAGGCATGAGCCACCATGCCCAGCCCTCCAGCTGGTTCTTTTATATAAAAATATATCCAGAATCTGACCACTTCTTACCACCCCGCTGCTGCCACCACAGTTCAAAGCAATAGCACCTCTCTGCAGGATCTCTGCAATAGTCTCCAAACAGCACTCCTTGCTCCCACTCTTTCCCCCAGTTTATTTCCCATAAGTGGCCAGAGTGATTCCTCATTTCAATTGAAGTTCAACCCAAAGTCCTTCCTTCAGCCTACTGACCCTTCACGACGTGGCACACTGATGCTCTCTCACTCCAGCCTCTCCCTCCTCCCCAACACCTGTTCGGATTCAGGTGCACCAACCACTTTGCTGTTCCAGGAAACACTCAGTACGCCCCCATCTCATGGCCTCTGTACTGTGGTTCCCTTTGCCTAGTATTCTCTTTCTCAAGACATATCCCATCCCATCTCTCTCCCCTCTCTCTCCCAGAGGAGAGAGGAAATATAAACTATGAACAAAACACATAAACCAGTGTAAAAGACGACAAAGAACAGATGAGGTTAAGTGGATAGAGAAGGCATGGGCACAACTGAATGTGGCTTACCAACTCTCTCACTTCAGGTCCTACTCAACTACCATCTTACCACAGAGACCTTTCCCCACTATCTTATATCTTATATTAAATTGCACCCATGCCTTCTCTATCTACTTAACCTGCTGATTCTTCATCATAATATATGTGTGTGTGTGTATATATATATATATAATTTTTATTTTTTTATTTTTATTTTTTGAGACAGGATCTCACTTTGTCACCCAGGCTGGAGTGCAGTGGCACGATCTCGGCCCACTGCAGTCTCAACCTCCTGAGTTTAAGTGATCCTCCTGCCTCACCATCCCCAAATAGCTCAAGCATGTGCCATCACACCTGGCTAATTTTTTTGCATCTCTCGTAGAGATGAGGTTTTATCATGTTGCCAGGCTGGTCTCAAACTCCTGAGCGCAAGCAATCCATTCACCTCAGCCTCCTAAAGTGCTAGAATTACACGTTAGTCACCACGTCTGGCCCTTTGTCATAATACTTTTCACACAGATTGTTTACTGGTTTATATTTCCTTCCTCTCCTCCACATGCACGATCATAAGTACCATAAGAGCAAGAACAATGCCCGGCACAGAGCAGGTGTTCCATATTTAATGTTAAATGAATGTATCCTTTTTCTCATTATCTATAGACTCATAACAAACTACCTCAAAACTTAGTAGCTTAAAATAACAACCAAGTCATTATATTTCATGCTTTTGTGGATTAGGAAAGCAGGCAGGGAGTGGCTGGGTGAGTATTCTGTTTCACATATTATCAAGAGAGGGCATTTAGTGATATTTAGTCTCCGGACAGATTTGTCTGGAGAGTCCAAGAAGGCTTCACCTATGTGTCCGGCACCTTGGTGGGGATGACTGGAAGGATAAGGCTCAGCAAGGACTATGGACTGGGGCACCTACACATAATTTCTTCAGCATAGCAGCCCCAGAATGATCAGACTTTCTATACAGTGGCTTGTGGTTCCCATAGTGAGAGTTGCAGCTAATAGGGTAGACATTACAAGGCCTTTTATGTATAATTCAACCTCAAAAGTCATATAGCATCAGGCTGGGCATGGTGGCTCATGCCTGTAATCCCAGCACTTTGGGAGGCCAAGGCGGGTGGATCACCTGAGAACATGACTTCGAGACCAGCCTGGCCAACATGGTGAAACCCTATCTCTACTAACAATACAAAATTAGCTGGGTGTGGTGGCACGTGCCTGTAATCCCAGCTACTCAGGAGGCTTAGGTGGCAGGATCACCCGAGCTTGGGGAGGTAGAGGCTGCAGTGGGCCACGATCGCACCACTGCACTCCAGCCTGGGCAACAGAGTATGACCCTGTCACAAACAAACAAACAAAATACATTTTAAAGAATAAAATTTAAAACTTCTGTTCTGTAAAAGACACTGTTCAAAGGAAAAGACAAGCCATAGATTGGGAGAAAATATCTGCAAGGCACACTATCCCCCTGATAAAGGACTGATACCCAAAATACAAAAAGAGATATTAAAACTCAACGATAAGAAAACTAACAACTGAATTAAAAATGGGTGAGAGATCTGAACAGACATCTCATCAAAGAAGATACACAGATGGCAAATAAGCATATGAAAAGATGTTCAACATCATATGTCATTAGGGAACTGCAAATGAAACCAATCGCACACCACTAAACACCTTTTAGAATGGCTAAAATGTTAAAAACTGACAATACCAAACGCTGACAAGATGTAGAACAAGAACTCTCATTCATTGCTAGCGATAATGTAAAATGGCACAGCCACTTTGGAAGATGACGGTTCAGCAGTTTCCTACAAAGCTAAACATAGACTTACTTATTTAGCCATAGAAAAGAATGAGATCATGTCATTTACAACAACATAGATGTAATTGGAGGTCATTATGTTAAGTGATCTAAGCCAGGTACAGAAAGACAAACTTTGCATGTTCTCATTTATTTGGGGGAGCTAAAAATTAAAACAATTGAACTCATGGAGACAGAGAGTAGAAAGATACTTACCAGAGGCTGGGAAGTGTAGTGGGGCTCAGGGATGGGGGGAAGTGGGGATGGTTAATGGGTACAAAAAGATAAGTTAGAAAGAATGAATAAGATCTAGTATTTGATAGCACAACCGGATGACTATAGTAAATAATAATTTAATTGTATATTTAAAACTAAAAGAGTGTAACTGGATTGTTTGTAACACAAAGGGTAAATGCTTGAGGGGATGGATACCCCATTTACCATGAAGTAATTATTATACATTGCATGCTTGTATTAAAATAGTTCATGTACCATATATATATATATATACACACACATACACCTATGTACCCACAAAAATTAAAAATTAAAAGTTAAAAAATAAACAACCCCAAACCAAAAACAGACTTACATATGACCCAGCAATGACCCTCCTTGGTATTTACCCAAATGAGCTGAAAACTGACGTCCACACAAAAACCTGCACAGAGATATTTATGGCAGCTTTATTCACAATTGCCAAATCTTGGAAGCCACCAAGATGTTCCTCAGTAGGTGAATGGATAAACTGTGGTACATCCAGACAATAGAGTATTATTCAGCACTAAAAATAAATAAGCTATGAAGCCATAAAAAGACACGGAAGAACCTTAAATTTGCATTACTAAGTGAAAAAAGCCAATCTGATAATACTACTTGTTACATAATTCCCACTACTTGACATTCTGGAAAAGACAAGACACTAAAAAGATCAGTACTTGCCAGGGGTTCAAGTGGGGTTAAAGGAAGAGGGGTGAGTAGATGGAGCACAGGTCATTTTCAAGCAGAGAAACTATTTTTTAATGATACTTTAAAAATGAGTACATGTCATTATGCATTGATATATAAAACAAAGCAGGCTGGGCACAGTAGCTCACACCTGTAATCCCAGCACTCTGGAGGCAGGCAAATCTCCTGAGGTTAGGAGTTCGAGAACAACCTGGCTAACATGGTGAAACCCCATCTAATTTTGTGAAAATACAAAATTAGTTGGATGTGCTGGCACACGCCTGTAATCCCAGCTACTTGGGAGGTTGAGGCATGAGAATAGTTTGCACCTGGGAGGTGGAGGTTGCAGTGAGCCGATATCGTGCCATTGCACCCCAGACTGGGTGACGAGAGCGAAACTCCAACCCCACCCCCACACCCCCCCAAAAAAAAGCGAAACAAACAAAAAACCCACTAGCATGAGAAACTGCTTATTGGTGAATGCAGACAGGGACACCCACTTTTAAAGTCCCTATCAGTCTATAATGTTCCACTACTGCTTACCTGAGTATGAAAATGCATTTGCTCAGATGGTGAAGGTACAAGGTGAGGGGAAGCACAGGTTACCTTGGCTGCTGAATCACTTGCTCAGCTACTTTGTTACCATGTGTTCCCACAAGGAATCCTGAATATGTCCAATTCAGTCTGTTCCCAGTCATTATGGGTAGACACTTCTATCCATACAATCCTTGCTTCCAATTCTTCAACTGAGTTGTATTAAATTTTCTTATTGCTGTATCACAAATTACCACATTTATTATTTCATAGTTCCCATGAGACAGGAGTCTGGATCTGGGTTAGTGGGGTCATCTGCTTAAGGTCTCACCAGGCTGAAATTAAGGTGTCTGCTGGAGATGCAATCTCATCTAAGGCTCAGGGACCTCTTCCAAGCTCACTGGTTATTGGCAGAATCAATTTCCTTGTGGCTGTAGGACCGAGGCCCTCAGCCCCTAGAGGCTGCATGCCATTTCCTGTCATGTGGTCTTTCCCACAAGATGACAGTTTGCTTCTTCAGGCAAACAGGAGAGTATCTTAGCTGCTTTAACCCTCCCTGGCTTCAGGCTGGGCGTGGTGGCTCATGCCTCTAATCCCAGAACTTTGGGAGGGCAAGGCAGGCAGATCGCTTGAGGTCAGCAGTTCAAGACCAGCCTGGCCAACATGGTGAAACCAGGTCTCTACTAAAAATACAAAAATTGGCCAGGAGCGGTGGCTCATGCCTGTAATCCCAGCACTTTGGGAGGCCGAGGCGGGCAGATCACCCGAGGTAGGGAGTACAAGACCAGTCTGACCAACATGGAGAAACCAAGTCTCTCTAAAAACAAAACAAAACAAAACACAAAAATTAGCCGGGCATGGTGGCACATGCTTGTAATCCCAGCTACTCGGGAGGCTGAGGCAGAAGAATCGCTTGAACCCAGGAGGCAGAGGTTGCAGTGAGCTGAGGTTGTGCCATTGCACTCCAGCCTGGGCAACGAGAGCAAAACTCCATCTCAAAAAAAACCAAAACCAAAACAAAACAAATTAGCCAGGCGTGGTGGCAGGCACCTGTAATCCCAACTATCTGTAAGGCTAAGGCAGAAGAATAGCTTGAACCCAGGAGGCAAAGGTTGCAGTGAGCTGAGATTGTGCCACTGGCTTCAGTAAGGGCCAGTCTCTTTTAAAGTCTCATCTGATTAGGTCAGGTCCACCTTGAATAATTTTCATTTGACTAGCTCAAGGGCAAATGATTTGGGACCTTCATTATATCTGCAAAATCCTTCATCTTTGTCACGTGACAGCTTCATCACAGGAGTAAAATCCACCAGACTCCCAATCCTGCCCACTCTCAAGGCAAGGGGATTACACAGGGCACAAACAACAGGAAGAGAGAATCTCAGGGCCATCTGCACTTCTGCCTACCACACTGATGATTAATCCTAATGAACTAACGCTGTCAGGTTAATCCTAAATCAAGCCTCATCACACTATCCTCCTCCTAAAATAACCTTGAACAGCTCTACAAAGCATAGAGTGAATTCCAAATTCATTAACCTGATATTCCAGGCCTTTCTCAAGCTCACCCTAGGTGACATTTTGAACCTTAACTACAAAAGGCCCTCCTCACCCATGCGGTCCTTTGCTCTGCCCCTCCCATGTCCTCTGTGTTCTCTGCTCTGCATTCCTTCTTGCATTTTCCTCCAGACCCTATTTGCTCTTTCCCTCCTCTTCCTCCTTCAAAGCCTACACAGACTTCAAGATGTTGTGCAGATTCTACATTCCAGATCATATGCTCCTGTGTGTCTTCCTTTGTCCCATTTATGCATCTTTGCTAATTAAATTCATGCAAGTGATTTTTCTCCAGGCCCCCAACAGACCCTAAAGTCAACTGAAATACTGAACTGTTGAGGTTATAGTGTTAGTTCTATAAATATGATGCTATGTCTCAGACTAATAATTAACCCTAAGAGCAAAGGAGAAGAGCTCCAACTAAACAATAAATTAACAAAATGTGGGGCCTCAAATGCAGTGGTGATGTCAGGGAGTTAACTAGCATTCATTTAAAACCACCTTCGACCTATTCCTGGAGAATATTTTTACCCAGAAAATCAGTAGGCTCAAATTTGATAATATAGACACAAAAACAACCACTGCTGACTGACATTTTCATTCTAGGGGCATTTTATTAAGAAAAATACTCAAAATTCCCTACATGCCCATATTTTCCAATAAATACTGGAAAACTATATGCCAAAACTCCAAGGAGCCTGACTTTATGCCTCCAAGATCATTTTTAAAAAGTCTTTCGAATGGAGACAGAATGAACATTCTTGACTCTTAGAGAAATGTTAAGTAGGAATTCCATACACATACCCAATTTTTTTCACCTCAGAAAAAGACTGAGTCCTGGGTAAGTATATTAGTCTCCTTGTCAGCCTACCAAAGTACTAACTGGTCCATCATGCCATAAAAATAAGCCCACAAACACAAAACTAGAGATAGATAACATTCTATCTCCAGTAATAAAGTTTCTGATGATGTAATATGCATTACCTGTGTCTCTTTGATGAAAGTATTATTACTAGAAAAATCCATTTGGCTTGCCTCTCCAATAAATCAAATTTCTCAATGACAGGAACCATGTCGGTTCTTCCATCCCTCATGCAAGAACTTTTACTTGGATATGCTCTTAATAAATATTTCCTGAACATCAGTTTGGATACAATCTATAAATTAAAGCCCATTAATAAACTTTTCACCATAAGTAGACAATGAATGGTAAGAGGCAATATATTAAAAGGTACAATGGTGTTCTAAAAGAGAACATATGCCCTCCTATACAAAAATGCCCACTTGGCTTTTCACTCCTGCCAGCTTTGTGGAAATGAAAGGGTGACCAGCATTACGGTGTAACAGAAAATTCTGGAGGTGGGGCAGTGGTGTGACATTCAGGCAGACAGGGTGCGGGGTGCTCTGCCCCAGCAGATCCAGCAGAACTATATGACACCACTCTGCCCCGGCCTTCGTTTCTTCATTTGTAAAAGGTGAGATCTACCTTAGGTTGTTTACTTAGGTTCCTTCTACTCCTAAAAGAGATTTGATGTTATTAATGCCATTTTTCAGCACAGAATCAGTTTTCAACAGTTAACAAGTTTTCTACACAGTAGATACACAAGAACTTTCTACAACGTTTTCTTCTAGCATTTCCGATCAGTAGCACAAAAGCATATATAAATTTTTATCAGTTGGATAATGTAAGTTCTCAAAATGTATAACGCTGATGTTCCCATTTAATATTAGAGATTCCAATGTTTCCTATTTACATTCAAAAAAGGAAATCTGGCTTATATATACAATTGGAAGAGCTTATTAACTCATATTTAATCAGATGACAAAAATGATACTATGGCAAGGAATATAAGGATTAAGCAAATTAATTAGACATAAAGTTCTCAGACTCTAATACTGCATTCCTAGTAAGTTTAACTGTCACCTTCTGTGCTACCAAAACTTCAAAACAGATTTATTTTCTGAAAGGCTGGAGAGTAGGGTGTTGGGGAATGACTTATTATGCTAACCAGGGATTGTGTGTATATAATTACAAGCTGCAATCACCATAACTCAATTATATCCAAACGTTTAAAGCTTTTCTGTTAAAGAAAGAAGGAAGGGAGGAAGCAAAGAAGAAAGAAGGACAGAAAGAAAATTAGGTCTTGCCTAAAAGATTACTTATGAGACTTAAGGAATTTACACATTCATGGCTGAGTGCTCAATAATACATTCCCAGTGGAATGGTCTCTAGAAATGTCTACAATTAAAAACAGAACAGTAGAAAAAAAAATTGAATGGCTTACTCTCTAGTTAGTGCGTGAGTGGAGGATTCCTTTTCTGAATCAGGAGAGCTTAGGGTTTGCAAAATACAATTATTTTTTTCAGTGGACAGGGCATCTCTTTCTTGCTCAGCATGGATTAATTTTAAGGCCTCTATTCCATCTTCTCCCTCCACCTTGCCACCTGGATTTGGCTGTGGTTCTGGGCTCTTTAAAAACAGGTCATCTTCACTTATTGAAACAGTGAGGTCACTGCTGGTGCTCCAACTTTCCTCCTCCTCCTCTTCCTGCTTTTTTCTGAAGGGCTTTTGTGACTTTGGGTCCCCGTGAGCAAGATGATCTGCAAGTGGGGACACGAATCGATTACCAATCACTGACTTCAGGGGGAAGCAAGGTAACACACAGCAGAATCACTCATCAGTTAAAAACACGGAGAAGCAGCCCACACACAATTCATTACGGAACTTAAAAGCTTAAACATATTTTCAAATGTTTAAAAAAATCACAGCGGGTTTAAAAATCAGCAAATTCACTTGCATGTACATTTTTAAGAGTTCATTAGAATGGATTTTGTTGGCAAAGATACTATTTTATGACAAAGAGAGATAATTAGAGAGTATCTTTTGTCCTTACATAAGATCACTACCACCCAGAAAACTCAGCAACCAAACTCAGCCTCTCATCCCACCTGAAACACCTTGCCAAGGAGAATGCTTCTCTTGAGACCACTTATTTTCAGATTCACAGTATTCCGAAACTGATATCGGAGAGACTGGCGGGCTGGCTCTTTTTTCCTCAACTTCAATATGTTCCCGTGTCAGTATTTCTCCCTCTGATCCCTCTGATCTGCTGGAACTGTCACACTTTAAATCAGTGGTTCTGTTCTCTGGACTTAATCTTTCCTGTAACGGGGAATTGAGTTCAGCAGACTTTTTGCCTTCAGATAAATTACTCTTGCCATGACGTGTGTTACTTCCTATCTCCAAGCAATGAGTTTGTTCCTCCTCAGACAATACACTGGCTGTGACTGGCGTTTTCTCACCAATCTGAAGAGATGCCTTTCCATCTATGTTGTCAGACTTATTTAAGCACTGTGTGTCATTACTAGTTTGTACTACACAGCTGTCTGTCACATTACTTCTCTGGGCTGTCTGTCGGTGTGAATGTGGGTCAGGAATTGAAAAGTTCTTTGTGGGTTGGGGAGATTTGTGCTCTGTACTGAAATCTCCCATGCTTGAGACGGCTGACATTTGGCGGCCCATAAAGATTGTTGCTGGTTGATACAATCCTCTTGACATGGCTGTTCCTGAGTTAATTCCCTCCTGCACTGCAACCTGCAACACCAAAAGAGATGTGAGCTAAACATATTGTGTATAAACAATTAGGTGGGTTTTTTTTTTCCCCCGGAAATGAAAGGAGGTCAAACAAAGCATGATTACTGAAATCAGCACCTACCACGTTTTATTAAACTCATGGCTTCCTACATAATGAATGAGCAAAAAGCAGTAAAGTCCATACAATTTAATTTTAATAACAATGATAGTTCACAAAACCAACATAGTAAAGAAAGTAGGCCAGGTGTGGTGGCTCACGCCTGCAATCCCAGCACTTTGGGAGGCTAAGGTGGGCAGATCACCTGAGGTTAGGAGTTCGAGACCAGCCTGGCTGACATGGTAAAACTCTGTCTCTGCTAAAAATACAAAAATTAGCCAGGCATGGTGGCAGGTGCCTGTGATGCCAGCTGTTTGGGAAGCTGAGGCAGGAGAATCACTTGAACCCGGGCAGCAGAGATTGCAGTCAGCTGAGATCATGCCACTGCACTCCAGCCTGGAGACTCCATCTCAAAAAAAAAAAAAAAGAAAGTACAGAATATATGTTTTTGAGAAAAGAAATACATGCTTTGAAAAGACATCATTAGGAAAGTGAAAACCCACACAATGGGAGAAAATATTATAAATTATGTATTTGATAAGGGTCTAGTATCCAAAATACATAAAGAAGTCATATAACTATGTAATAAAAAGACAAATAGCCCTTAAAAGTGGGAAAAGGATTTAGATAGACATTTCTCTAAAGAAGATATATGAATGGCCAATAAACACATAAAATGATACTATCGTTACTCATTAGGGAAACATAATTCAAAAGCACAGTAAGATATCACTTTACCCACTATGATGGCTGTCTTGGTCTGTTCACGCTGCTGTAACAAAATATCATAAACTAGACAGTGTATAAATAACAGAAATTTGTTTCTGATAGTTCTGGAGGCTGGGAAGTCCAAGATCGAGGCAGGCGCCAGTAGACTCCGGGTCTGGTAAGGAACTGCTTTCTCTCAGACAGCATCTTTCTGCTGTGTGCTCGCAGGGTGGAAGGGGCAAGCAAATTTCCCCGGCCTCTTTTATAAAGAAACTATTGTGCCCATGAAGGCTCTGCCCCCTTGATTCAATCACTTCCCAAAGTCCTCATCCTCAAAAACCAACACCTTGGGGATTAGAATTTCTTTCTTTTCTTTTTTTTTTTTTTGAGACGGGGTCTCGCTCTGTCCCCCAGGCTGGAGTGCAGTGGCCGGATCTCAGCTCACTGCAAACTCCACCTCCCGGGTTCACGCCATTCTCCTGCCTCAGCCTCCCGAGTAGCTGGGACTACAGGCACGCGCCACCTTGCCTGGCTAGTTTTTTGTATTTTTTTTAGTAGAGACGGGGTTTCACCGTGTTAGCCAGGATGGTCTCCATCTCCTGACCTCGTGATCCACCCGTCTCGGCCTCCCAAAGTGCTGGGATTACAGGCTTGAGCCACCGCACCCGGCCTAGAATTTCAATACATGAATTGTGCCGGGGGCGGGGGGGACACAAATATTCAGCCCATATCAATGGCTATACTAAGAAAGATAGACGTTTTAATTTAGGATATTTAAGATGGAGAGTACCCCTCCAATAATTAGGAGAAATATGAGATAGAAATAAAGACATTATCACTTACAGGTTCTGGAGTGTACACGGCATACCTGGAGGCCAGCACACAAACGTCAGGGAGTGCAGGCAGAGAGAGGAAGAAAAGGGACCCGTGTCCTCACATGGTGGAAGCAGTGGTTTGAGGGGAAGGACACATGAGCCAATGTCTTTAATGGGTCCCAGGTGTTATCCAAACAGGTTTCCCAAAGGCAGCATGGGGAGTTTTAACTGGTGAGTTTAAAGCAAGCAGGCATGAGTTTTGGGAGGTTACCCAGTGACTGAGAGGTGGTCACTGTGGCATATGGTCCATGGGGAATGTGAAGGTAAGAAGGGCCTGTCAAGCAGGCTGTATCCAGCTGTCCCATAGGGAAGTGGTCACCAGAGAGCAGCTGTGTAAGGCAGGTATCTGGACCAACCACACTGAGGAACTGGGGAAAAAGGTGGAACTGCCAACTGTGTCGGGGTGACTCAGTCCTGCTTCTGGTATGAGAAGGTTCAACTTAGATTTTAAATGTTTGCTGAGGCAACATAAAATTATAAGAATTCACTACGGCCGGGCGCAGTGGCTCAAGCCTGTAATCCCAGCACTTTGGGAGGCCGAGACGGGCAGATCACAAGGTCAGGAGATCGAGACCATCCTGGCTAACACGGTGAAACCCCGTCTCTACTAAAAAAATACAAAAAAAATAGCCGGGCAAGATGGCGGGCGCCTGTAGTCCCAGCTACTCGGGAGGCTGAGGCAGGAGAATGGCGTGAACCCCGGAGGCGGAGCTTGCGGTGAGCTGAGATCTGGCCACTGCCGCTCCAGCCTTGGCGACAGAGCGAGACTCCGTCTCGGGGGGAAAAAAAAAAAAAAATTCACTGCAACAGGCAATAACAAGTGTTGTCCAGGATGTGGAAAAACTAGAATCATACACTGCTGATGGGAATATAAAACGGTGCAGCCACTTTAGAAGAGTTTGGCAGCTCCTGAAAAAGTTAAACAGAGTTATCATCTGACCAGCAATTCCATATCTAGGCAGAGGTATGGAGAATGTAAACATATGACTACACAAAATCTTGTACAAGGATGTGCACAACAACATTATTTATGATAGCCAAAAGTGGGATAACTCCAATGGCCAACATTAGATGACTAGATAAAATGTAATACATTCACACAAGAGAATAATTTTCAGCCACGAAAAGAAATAAATTACTGATACCTGTTACATCATGGATGAACTTCGAAAATATCATGCTAAATGAGAAGCCAGTCACAAAAGACCATATACTGTAAGATTTCATTTATAGAAAATGTTCAGAATAGGCAAATTTTTAGAGACAGGAAGTAGTTAACTGTTTGCCCCAGGCTGGGGACTGAATGGCTAGGGTGGGTGATGGGGAGTAGAAGGAATCGGGGGAGGTAAAGAGTGATTGCTAACAGGTATGGGGTTTCTTTTTCAGGAATGAAAATATGCTCACATTGATTGTGATTATGGCTGTACAACTCTTAATAAAAACTATAAAGCTGTCACAAAAAAAGAAAATGAACAAATGAATAAAAAATCCTTAGAAAAGAAATTAAGTTATGCAGCTAATCTGAGATTAGGAAGAGTTCCTGGCCCTGAGGCTGAGGTGGGAGGATTGCTTGAGCCCAGGAACTTGAGACCAGCTTGGCAACATAGTGAGACTACATCTCTACAAAATAAAAAATTAAAAAAATTTTTTTTAATTAAAAAATATTTGGGCACCTGTAATCCCAGATACTCAGGGAGCTGAGGCAGGAGATTTCGCTTGAACCCAGGAGGCAGAGGTTGCAGTGAGCCGAGCTCCATATATATATATATATATGTATAAAATTAGCTAGGCATGGTGGCACACACCTGTGGTCCCAGCTACTTGGAGACTGAGGCAGGAGAATTGCTTGGGCCCAGGAAGTCAAAGCTGCAGTAAGCTATGATCGCACCACTGCACTCCAGCCTGGGCTACAGAGTGAGGCCATGTCTCAAAAAAAATTAGGAAAAGTACATCTCTCCCATCTCTCCCCATAGAGGGAGGAGGGACAGGAAGATCCAGCAGGATAGAAAAGTATAGAGGAAAAAGGAAGTTCTACCTCCACGATCCTTTAGTACTCTAGCTGTTCTCCCCCGAGAAAGCAACTCTAAGTTTCTTGCAGAAAGGACCTTGATACACTAGTAGGTATGTGCGTAAAGGGTGACATACTTTGCATTACATGATTATAGTTTTTATTATATTCAATTTTAACAGCAGCATATTATCCTATTCTATAGATGTACCATAATTTATGTAAACAGTCTGCTATTGAAGGACATTGGTTTGTTTCCCACCATCTTCCACTCCAAATCATGCTGCAGTGATTATCCCTGAGTGTATGTCTCTCTGCACACAGGCAAGTATATCAGTAGGACACTTTTCTAGAACTGAAATTGCTGGGTCAAGCCTGCCTTATAGAATATTGTCATTTTACCATCCAAAGAGGCCATTATGTCATTTTAAAGAATTTTCCATTATACCATATGGTTTAAATAGCAAAATGATATTAATCAACATTCTGATTCATCAATATGAATAGTATTTGTAATATACTGGTGTCTTCTATTCCTTTTGTAATAAAAAAGCTGATATATGTTATACTGATATAATAAAAACAAATTTTAAAACAGGAAAAATTATCTATTACCACTACCGTAATCTAACAACTACTTTCATTTTTCCTGTTATAAAAAAAACTAGTTGTGTAAATAGATGGCTCTGAGGGATGGGCTACTGTGGAGACTTTAGCAGGGCTAAAAGGGCTGAGGCCTCCGAGTGGCTGTGCAATAGCAGTCATTTGGTGGAGACATGAGGCAAATCAGTGATCAGACTTAGAAGTCTGAGAAGGCTTTAATTTTTCATTTTCAAGACCAGTTTATGAAGTGTTAATGCACCAACACCAGAGCAATGACTAACCCAGTACAGGGGGGACATGGCAGGCCTAAGCACCTTCCTCTTTTGATCTGCTAAAGGCCAAGCCAAAGCACAAAAGAAGGCACATTGCAGATATGAGAAAGACACCTGAGGAGGGCCAAAGGACGTGCCCCTGAGTTACTGCACTCAATTAGTAATTCTCAAATGTCTCCGACCCCCTAAGAGAGGCAAAACTGAACAACGAATCCAGAGCCAAGAAGTGGAGAGAAACAGCAATCAGATTGGTAATCTGCAGAGTCAGGAAAGTAGCAGGGAACCATGATGTACTTATAGTAAATGCTTCAGAACTACAGAAAGTGAAAATAAGGACCTAATTCAAGAGACAACACTGTTAGCAGAGGTTTATCTCCCAAAAAGAGGAGCATTTGTCACTTTCTGTGATAGCAAGTAGTTATGAACTGTTTTGCAATTTTGCCAAGCATTGCCAGACTTCTTGGGATACGGAAATCTGGATCCTCAATAAACTCTAGTAATATACTAATAAATAAGTACATGGCATGTTAGTGGCCTGTAACAAATTAGGAGTTATAAAAAAGCGGCCCTTAATTATGTGTAAAAATAAAAGTCTGTGGACGATGCATCATTCATCCAAGGGCCCAAAAAAGGCAACACGTACTTGAGGATCTGCTTCAACTCAATAGGAAGGTTGTCTTCCTGCGCTATTTCTAGTTGTTGCCAGTATTATTCATAGGGAGCAGTAACTTTTTATTTTGACATAATTTAAACAATATTTTTTATTTATAGAGATGCGGTCTATGTTGCCCAGGGTGGACTCGAACTCCTGGGCTCAAGTGATCCTCCTGCCTCGGTCTCCCAAGTAGCTGGGCCTGCAGGTGTGCATCAACACACGTGACTTTATTTTGATATAATCTTACACCTACAGAAACATTGCAAAAATAATACAAAACATTCCCCTAACAGTGTTTAGCCAGATTTACCAAATGTTTACATTTTATCCCATTTATCATTTTCTCTCCTTCTACATATATGTGTTTGTCTCTGCATGTGTGTATACTTAAATATAAGCATACGATTTTTTTCTGAATCATTTGAGGGTAAGTTGGGACACCCTGCCTATTTACCACTAAGCACTTCAGTGAGCATTTCCAAAAGCACAGGGACACGCTCGTTCTTGAGCAAAGTTCATGATCAGAATCAGAAAATTTAACATTGATATAATCTTGTTTTCTATTCCACAACCCATAATCCAATTTTGTCAATTGGGCCAATAATAAGCCAGTAACAAAGTCATTTATTATTATCATCATCAAGTATTATATACTATACGTAATTGTTTCTGCTATACTTTTATACAACTGGCAGCACAGTAGGCTTGTTGACACCAGCATCACCACAAACATGTCAGAAATGCATTACACTACGATGTTAAGTTACAGGCAATAGGAATTTTTTCGGCTCCATTATAACCCTATGTCTAAGACTGACAACAATGTAATACCATTCTATAAACATTAAATTTTTAAAAATTTAAATTATAACAATCCTGGATTGGGTCCTGGAACAACAAAAAAAGAAGACATTAATGGAAAAACTGGTAATATCTGAATCCAGTCTAGAGCTTAGTTAATAGTAACGCATCTGTGTTGGTTTCCTAGATTTGACAAGTGTAGCATGGTAATGTAAGATGGTAACAATGGTGGCAACTAGGTGAGGGATCCAACGGAACACTTTGTACTATCTCTGCAACTTTTCTGCAACTCTAAAATTACTGTAAAATAAAGACAATTTTTAAAAAATTATAACCCCCCCCCCCAGTACTGAGGAAGGTTAGGTGAAATAGAAGCTCTCACACTGTTGGTGGCTGAATAAATGGGCAGAATCCTCTTAGGGAAGAATCTGGCATCAAGAGTCCTAACCATGCTTGTTGCTTTGATTCAGTAATTCTATATGGAAATAGAGCTAAATAGGAAATAAAGCTAATAGAAAAAAACAGCTATGTGGACAAACAAGTTCACTTAAAGCATTATTTAAAATCATAAAAAGTTGGAAGCAACCTGTATGACTATAAAATAGGGAAAGGTCACGAAGTCATATAAATGAGGCAAATAAAGACTATGTCATAGCAAAAATACTTACAATTTAAAAATTACATACTCAGTCTGCTTATACCTATATAAAATAAATCTAAACACAGGAAAAAGATATTTACCAAAACATGTTTATATGGAATTATGTCAAGAATATTAACATTACTATTCTCTTTTCTTTTTTTTGGTTTAATAAATTCAACTTGATTTAAACTTTTGAAAACCATTTTACTGAGATATAATTCACATACCATAAAACTTATCCTTTTAAAAGCATACAATTCAGTGGGCTTTTAGTATATTGACAGAGTTGTGCGACCACCACCACAATCAATTTTGGAACATTTTTTCATCACTCTAACAAGAAGCCCCATACCTTTTTGTACCTCCCTACCCTCCCCAGTCAGTTCCCAGCCCTAAGCAGCCACTAATCTACTTTCTGTTTGTAAAAATCTGCTTATTCTGCACATTTTATTAATATTTAAGTGGAATCATATAGTATGTTGTCTTTTTTGATTGGTTTCTTTCACTTAGCACAATGTTTTCTAGGTTTATCCATTCTGTGGCATTTATCAGTATTTTATTCCTTTTCATGGCTGAATAATATTGTGTTTTAAGGATATACTGTATTTTGTTTATCCATTCATCAGATGAGAACATGTAAATTGTGTCCACTTTTGGACTACTATGAATAACGCTGCTATAAACTTTTGTCCACGTTTTGTGTCCAATCTTGTACACAGCAAGCTGCTATGCTTGAATGCTATGCTATGAATGAAACTGTTGCTTCGTATGGTAACTATATGTTTAACTTTTTCAGGAACTGCTAAACTGTTTTCCAAAGTGTTTGCACCATTTTACATTCCCACCAGCAATTACATAAACTTTAATAACAAAAAATGAGAAACTTGCAAGAATTAATTGCTGCTCCCTATAAGGCAATGCTGCATCTGAACTAACTCAATACTTGCAAAGTAAAATACTGGCTCCAGTAAAATGCAAGCTGAGCTTCTGTAGGCTTGCAGGTTTCCCATTTGCTGAGATCAGGCTCTAAGACAGGTGTCTCTTTTCTTTTTTAAAAGTCTGTCATTTTATTAGCTTAGCAACAGGAAACAGAGTACTCTTTAATCCTAAATTATGAACATTACTATGTGTCTTCTCAAAGCAGTTTCTGAGCCAGGGAAGCCAAAAAGAGAATGCCATGTTTCACATTATTGTTGACAGAGGAATAATATTAGGAATTCCAAAGTTTTTGAGAGACAGTTGTTATTGCCAAAAGCAGCAGCAGGTTATCAGTATTTAAGGATCTGACACAATGACCAACTTTTCCACACCTTCCTATTGCTTTGTGTAGGTGAGTGCTAGAGATAAATCTATAATCCAATATTTTAGTTCAGATCTTCTTTTCTTGTCACAGTTATTCATCTGCAGTCTTAAAAAATGTTGGGAGTTGTGGGAAGCAATAGCAAAGCAAATGAACATGACCAAAAATATTTATTAGTGAACAGAAGATAACTTAAAAATCAGGAATTCATCTTTACTAGGAGAAAGAAGAGGAATGAACATAAGAAGATATCAACAAGTTTAGAATTGTAATGATGTATTAATCATTATGAACTACAGTATTTAAAGGCAGATCTTAACCACTAATATACTTTGAAAAAAAATGTTATACTTCATGTTTTGCAAAATGCTAAGGAAATCTTTATTTTTTCTTCTTCTTATTATCTTCACAGACAAGGGAATAAGAAGCAGCAAGTTAAATGCAGAATGGAAATGAAGCTGTTAGACCAAATTTTCAGCTTTTCACATGGTACAATTATTGTTTTTAATTTCTACGTAAGCAAGTTCTTAAGTCACATTGAGAATATTTTTTAAAATCCATTAACAATAATTTACATGCAACAATCCTGAAGAAATTATTTTATATGATTGTTATTATAAAATTATTATACATATTTTACATGATACACATATCACACATTGAATTGTGTCCAATTCATATGTTGAAGCCCCAATCCCCAATGTGGCTTAAAGGACAGGGCCTTAAAGGAGGTAACAAAGGTTAAATTGGGTCATAATGGTGGAACCTTAATCCAATAGAATTGGTGTCCTTATAAGAAGAGGAACAGATACCAATGATCTCTCCGTTCATGCACACAGAGAAAAGGGCACACGAGGACACAGTGAGAAGGCCCCTTCTATGACTCAAGGAGAAAGGCCTCATCAGAAAGCAACCCTGCTGGCACCTTGATCTTGGACTTCCAGCCTCCAGAACTTCAAAAAATACATTTCTGTTGTTTAAGCCACCCAGTTTGTGGAATTTTGTTATGGCAGTCCTAGCAAACTAATACATTATGCCATTGTGATTTTTAAACCTTCTTCTTACATGTTGCCACCATGATAAATGTAGTCACCACCAAAATTGCACAACTTAGGCCACCAAGAGACATCTCTGGCCATGAAATTCAACAGTTATTGGAACTATCTAAACTTTAAGATGTATCTGTTAAATTAGGCTTTAATGGTGTATTCTGTAAATTATCTTACACAAAATCAATCTGAGTTGTCACCATCAAGTGGTATTATCTCCTATTTCTTCAATTCATAGGTAGTCTCCCTACCTCCACACCAACCTCTTCACTCTCTTAAATAAGTGGCAAGAATCCAGGATCAAAGTAAGGCTACCCTAATGGAAAACAACAATGGTGCTGATGGCGGTGATGGTGGCATCAAGAGCAGTGAACATTTATCAAGCATGTACGAGGTGACAAGCAGGAGCTAAGAGATTTATATTATCAAAACAACCATTATTATTAGCCCTACTCTTATGGGACTTAGCCAGGTTAAGCAACTTGTCCATGTTCACAGAGCCAGGATTCAAACCCAGATACCAGGACTCCAATGCAAACCTTTTATGCTACAATATTCAAAACTGAGTCAGTCAAACTCAAATTGCATTACTAAACCACAGCTTTTTAAAACAAACATAAAAATCCCTAATAATGAATCTGAAGCCTGTGCCTAATTTCTAACCTTGAATAACTCAAAATCTGATCTCACTAAAATAGACCCTGAATAGAACTTGTATATGATAAATAAAACCTAGTGTATGTGGGGTAAATGGAATAGTAAGAGAAAAGCAAGTATGAGCTTCAAGAGAAATTCGGCATTCCAAAAGAGTGCCAGCAGGTAACTTTCACAAAACGAACAGAACACCCGAGAACCACTCTTCCAACATCCGTAGCTCTAAGCAACTGTCTTGGTCAAAGTAATAAAGTTAAGTTACAGTTTTCAAGTAACACTTCCTAAGAGGCTTAATAAGTACCTAAAAATGTCAAGGTAACAGCTCTTTCTTTTTATAATACAATTCAACATCCCCTGTATATACCCCACCATCCCCAAATAGGGTAACTCAGGATAAAACTCTCTTAGAGATCCCCATTCACAAAAGAACTATGCAGAACTACATCAGAGGGATAGAAAGGCGCCTCCACTTTCCATAATTCTGAGGGATCTGAGTAAGGATGTAAGCAATTAACACTCCCCCACAATTAATAGAACAATCTCAACCACAAGCAGGCTCCTTCTTCCTAAAATGAACCAACCACCTACTCATCCCTTCTTCATAGGTTTAATTTTAAAAATTGTATTACAATTATTAAATTATAGAAAGGAGACACAAGGCAAAGGGATGTAAAGAACAAGTGACTTATTTTCCCCACCTCATTGCCTCTCTCTCCCCTCTACGAGGTGACTGAAGCCAATCAGTTAGGATGCCTATTCACACCTTCCTTCAAGCCCAGGACAACTAATTGCTTGATGGTAAGGTTTGGCCACTTGTACAAAGTGAGAGCGTGTTGTAAGCAACTCACCGCAACCTGCTTTTCTCTCTTAGTAATATTCCTTGGACACTGCCCAGATCATGAGGAATGCACTGGACTCTGGGCGCCACATGCAGAGCACTTGATCATGAGGGTGCTCTCTCCCTAGCTCAGCCTCTCCTCTGCAGCTGCTCATTCAGGCTGCTTCCATATTTCTGCTACTACAAATAATGCTGCAACATACAGACTATATTTTTGCCATTTTTTAAAGATTTTCTTTCTAGGGGACAGATAACCAAATGTGGGACTTCTGGGACAGAGCATATGTGTGTATTCATCATGACTGTTATCACCAGATTTTTTCCAAGAAAGTTCTAGGCACTAACTTTTTTTTTCAGACTGCAAGAAGTATATCTTTTTCTAATAATACAGTATTTCATGGACGATAAGTATATGAATTTGGAAAGTCTTCTAAAGAACAAGAAATCAATACTCATTCTCCTGTGGAGCTTCTATAAACCTTTTTCCACTATCAAAAGGAGAAAAGAAACAGTGTTTCCCCACAAAATTTATCCTCTTCTTGTTAAATTGACTTATGTTTCTTTTCCCCTTCTCATCCACTTTTTTTCTTTTTCCCCTCATTCCACTACACGATAGGCACCTGTATCTGTGAATATAATTTTCTCATTTGTTAGAGCCTCTGTCACATAATACACTTGCCACAGAATCCTGCCACAGAGAAGAGCAAAGGAAGATAGCTGGCTAGCCAAATGTCTCCACAAAAGGTAAGTTTTAAAAATACTGTTTTTCTTTCCTTCTTGACTATGAGAGAGTAGCTAATCCCTTAAAAAAAAGGCCCTCTCCCATCATTTTCCTAAGTAAATCCTTTCTCCCAGTAACTGAAAAGCAGACTGATGTATTTATGAAGACTCCAGACCACTCTCCCACTTACTAGCTATATGATTGAGAAATTAAGTTACTTAATTTATTTGAGCTCCCATTTCCTAATCTGTAAAATGGGTATTAAAATAGTTTTTATTTTGTAAGGTTGCTGTAACCAATGTGTATTTCTTTTTTTTTTTTTTTTTTGAGACGGAGTCTTGCTCTGTCGCCCAGGCTGGAGTGCAGTGGCCGGATCTCAGCTCACTGCAAGCTCCGCCTCCCGGGTTCACGCCATTCTCTGGCCTCAGCCTCCCGAGTAGCTGGGACTACAGGCGCCCGCCACCTCGCCCGGCTAGTTTTTTGTATTTCTTAATAGAGATGGGGTTTCACCGTGTTAGCCAGGATGGTTTCGATCTCCTGACCTCGTGATCCGCCCGTCTCGGCCTCCCAAAGTGCTGGGATTACAGGCTTGAGCCACCGCGCCCGGCCACCAATGTGTATTTCTATATGCCTATATATATAAAGTCCTTAGAACAGTGCCTGAAAGACCTATGGGGGAGCTGTCCATCAGAGCCACATTCCCCACTAGGTCCTTGAAAGGCACCCCCAAAAGCAGGAGTGCAGAGTCCAAATGTCATCTGCCCTCGAACACCACATGAAACGGGGAGTACCCTTCACTCAGAGAGCAGCTCTCCCCTCTTCCTCCTTTCAGGTGAGCAGGCCATCATCACTCACCAGGTGCAGGGTGCTGTGGGGTGGTGCGGCAGGGAAGAAGGGGCCAGGCCCCGCCATGTGGAAGCTTACTGTTGAATGAGCTGGGAGAGAAGAGCATGTTCTACCCTCTCCTGAAAAAAACGTCTGCAGGTCTGCAGATGTAGTTTTAGGGCCAGGACTTGAAATACAATTTGTGTAATTCGAGTTAACTTCTGTTTTCCGAATACAAACACATATAAATAAGAAATCAATATAAAAAGGTCCAGCTGAACACAGAGAGACTACTTTTTGACTTGTCATGGTTCTGTCTAAATCAAGTACAGTCAAAACTTTGAGAATGGCAGAACTGAGGGCCACGTTCCCCGTGAAGGCAACTGCTCAGAGCTCCCATTTAGGGAGATTTTTGTGTTGTTTATAGTTGAGCAGTGATTCACGGGGGCTGCTGGTGAAGGCAGCACTGTGGGCTAGTAAGGATAAGAAATCGGGCTTACACAGAGAATTCTAAGGAATAACCTCTACCTCCTCCACCCACTGTTAGCAGGTGTGAGAGGTGTGAGAGAGCGGGCCCATATCCCTGGGCCCTCACCATCCCAGTACCTGCCCAGTGTCCTCCTGTAAGCACCTGTGCCTCTTGGCCGGAGCGTTTCTCTCAGCTGCTGTGTAGCACCAGAAGAGGAGCCAGGCGCAGCACTCTGGCAGTGGCAGACCTGGAGGGGAAACACGTCCCTTTCCTACTCTGCGAATGGGATATCCCCGAGGCATGCCCTATACAGTCATCCAAAGTTCCCCAGTGGGACTGAGCGCCAGGTGCTCTGAGTGATAACCCACTCAATCACACACTCTTACAGCCCACTTTCCCTTCCCCCTGCCATCTTCCCCTCTTTTCTATCTGTGCTTCCTGGGACCACCTCCCAAATGAACTACTTACACTCAAATCCTTGTGTTAGGGTCCTTCCCAGAGTATTCCAATTCAAGTCACTTGCTCTTTCATTAGAGACACTTCAGTATAGTTTTAGGATTCCTTTTCCCCCTTGCTGCAATATTTATTTCAATAAAGTTTCCCCTACACAAGGTATCTATCTGGTCCCTTTACTCCTTGGAGATGAGCCAGGTCCTACAGTGGCTGCCTTGGTCTCATGAATGGTGCTCAGATCCTGGGAACAGCATTCTATCTCATCTGGAATGGAAGAACCCTTTCCATCATCTCATACTGGGGTGTTGTCTTCTCTGTCACGTGCCTCTCCTGCAGTGGCACTACTCCTGGGAGTACCTCGGACACATGCTCAGATCCGTAGCTAAAGCCACTGCAGAGCTCATCCCTGCATACCAGGCACACAGCCACCTCCTGTGGCTGTGCAGGCTTTCTCCCTTCAAGTTCTTCTTCAGTTGAGCTGTAACGCATTTCTTCTGCCCAACAAAGCCAACAGAAACGGATGCTTCTTTTATTGCAAACATGGGCAGTTTAGGGGGCAGGTCCTCTGCTTGCCATGGCTCACCTGATTCAGCTCAAATACTACAGCACCAAGGAAGACCATTTCTTCCCTCAAGTCTAGGTAAAAATGTAGTACTTAAAGTTTTAATTTCACCAGGAATTTCTCCAACTTTTGAAGAGCTACCCATACTACCTTTTACCCATACTGCCTTAGAGGGCATTGTTGCAAGGTGGTTAATAGCACGGACGCTGAAGTCCAATGGTCTGGGTTTGAATATTGCCTCTGCCTGATTGTGTAGTTTTCGACGAGTTAACTAACTTTTCTGAGCATTACTATAAAATGGGGGCAACAATATCCTCTACTTCCAGGGTTGCTGAGAAGATACATATAAAGTGTTAATACAGCACCTGGCAAAGTAAAAGTGCGGTGATTATTACCCATTGTTACTACCAGTATTAAAAAGTGGGAATAACACCCTTGTAACCATCCTCCACCTGATCCTTGCAGAGAGGGTGACCACAGGGGAAGTGACGCTCCTCCACAAACCTTCAGCTCTGTGATGAAATTCCCTGATCCTCCACACCTATCCAGGCCTGATAGAGTATAATCAGTTTGCTTCTACTTCTAGTAGAATATATTTCACAGACTAATAGTTCAAAGAAACCACACAACCCCCATCCCCAAATGTATACTCTCATTCAAAAATGCCATCTCAATCTTTCTTGAGGACATACATTTTTATGTGTTTTTATGTATATTTTCTAGTCACTGTTCTTCAACCAGAAGAACATGCCTAGAAACAGAGTTTGCCCCCAAAATAAAAAATAACTATACATATATATAGTTTTATATATATATATATTATATATATATAATAGAGGTGAAGAACTATTATAGTAAAATTTGTGAGGATTTGAGTGGGGCTTGAAATGTGCCTTTTTGGTAAGACATATTTTTGTAAGCTAAGTAAATTCATAGTGGAAACAAGCATGGCAGATGAATAGACTATTAACCCTTCTAAGTGATGTATGATTCTAAAGAGCAGCCACTGGATGCAAGCAAACAATAGATGTCCTACACTAAAACTGAGCCAGGGTTTTACATTTATAAAATGGACACACACCACTTGATGACTTTTCTTAGCATCCACGTTACCGCCTATGGTTGAAAGCTGTACAGCCACTTAAAAAATATGTTTTTATAATTCAGAATGATCACCAATTTGATCGATCCTCTCCCCTTTATTAGTGTTTTCCACCTCAATGGCCATCCCCAATACAGGCCCTCCATTCTGTTAATTCTTCCTGTCTGAATGGAGCCTCATTTCCTCAGCTCCATATACTCCTCCCCAGGCTCATCCTGCACAGCACTGCCAGCCTCATCTTCCCGCAGCTGCACACATGGGATGTGACCGCTCTGCTCACAAGTCCTTCCTTCATTGGCCCCAACACACACACACACACACACACACACACACACACACACACACACACACACACACAAAATTCGAAGAGGAAATCTCAGTTCTTAGCCTGGTACCATAGTTTCAGGCACCAAACCCCACAAGGTAGCTTTCCAGGCTCATTTTCTGCCACTGACTGGCATCCTGCCCATCCTTCTATGCCAGCTCACACACCACCTCCTCCACCAGGCCTGGGGTTACTCAATTCATGGGAAGCAGGACCTTCTTTCTTCTCACTGCTCATGCTTGTCCCATGTGACTGGCACTTTATCACACACTATTCTGTGCCTTAGAAAGAACATTGCTTTGTGAGAAGCACTTTGAAGGTAAGAAAATTGTGGCATTTATAGAGTGGCCTACTGTGGCTTCTCAAACAGAATATATGCCTAACAACTACTTACTGATTCAACCAGTGACTGTACTATGCTTCGAAAGGCCCTGGGCCAATGACCAAGACCAATTCATACGACTGCCCAAAGACGACGAGCTTGGATTTCCACTAAACAATAAGACATAACTCATATGATAAGGAATTGTTCAGGAATTATAGAAGGAGTCACTAAAACATGATTTCGCTGAAATGCATTTACCTTTTAATTGGTTGAACATCAGTGGAAAATTAGAAAAGGCAAAATATAAATTTCTCAAAATGTTACCTAATTGATTCTTATACAGCCAATAGTCAAAGCTTTTAAGGAAATGACATCTTTCCATATAAATGAAAAGACTTCTAATTATTATATGTAAGATTTTAAGGGGTTGTCAACTGTATGTCTCTTGCCCTAATTTTAAATATGTCCTAAAAGGAGACTCCATAACTATATGCAAGGTAAAGAATCAGTGGGTAAGAAAAAAAAAGCTTCCGTTTTCCTGAAGTACCATTGACACTGCTGTGCTAAGAATATGTCTATCAAGAAAGGCACAGAAAGAACTAACTGGCTTCTAGATTAAAACACACCAATTATTTCATGACTGAATGTCAAACAGAAAAACTGCTTGAATGCTTTAAAAGTCTATCACATCATACCACATTTGGCCTACACCGAATGGCATATTCATCATTTATCATTAAAGGCCTTTTTATATAGGTCAAGGTTGCTAGGGCTTGGTGTTTTGTATCTTACAGTTTAAAGAATGCTCTAAATTCTAGGGTTTTTTTTTAACTTTTTAATCTATGAGGAAGGAAAACGAAAACTTCCTATAAACTCAGATTAATGCCTGCTAATGCACGGAAGAAAGAAAAACTAAAACCTTCCTCCTACTATAAAAACAAAATAGTGTGGCCTCTGTTTCTTTTCTGATAAGAGTCTTAAATACCAAACAGTTAACTGCATAATAACATTTACTGGCAGCCAGGCAGCCTGCTTAGCAGATATATAAAGCAGGTAAAAGGAGAAAAAGTTAATTTCTTGGCTGAATGATTCCATCGGTAGCTATAGGGCAAACCTGAAAGTCTTTTAGTAAAGTAGCAGTTGATTCTTCTATCAATCTGTAGCACACATACTCTTCCAAGGAAAGCATTAAATATGAAAATCATATCCCGTTATCATCTGTTTCCAGCTTTCAGCCCAGTAAGCTTTTCTTAATGAATGCTGCAGCCTAAGGAACAAGCACGCTGTTGGCTTTTCTGAATAATGGAGTGATGCTACCATTTTTGCTTATTACAATATCGACTGGCTGAGGGGGTTTCACACATAGTCACAAGTGACTACTCTTGCCAGCATGCTCCAAGTTATTACAAGATGTTTTTAGACATTTCATCTAAAAGAGCTTTACTGCTTTTAGTGAAGAAAACATCTATGGTCTTGAACAGAATCATTTATATGGAGATAGGCGGGAGGATTAGAAGCCTGCATTACAGCAGATACATAGCAGAATTTATTTAAGTATTCCTTGCCGATCTTTTTGTCTATTGCTTAGATATGCAATCTGTTCTTTCCACTTTTTCTGTGCAAAGGTTAAAATGTACAGAATTATATATATTCACACAAATAAAAGAATCAAAATGCCATATTTTGTTTACTTTTCATTTAAAACACTTCTCAAACTAAGAAAAGAGCAGCTACAAGGCATGATTTAGAAAAATAATTTTACCTACTGACAACATTGAGGTTTTCTTTAGAGTCTATCCTTTCTTCCCAAAGTAACTCTCTTTCAGCAAACTTAATTAGACATTAAAGCAATATTCTGTAAGCAAAAATCTTTAATCACTTAAGGTTTAATCAAATGGATCTTTCTAATAAGATGATTTTATTTAAAACAATATCTTAAAATATAAACACTCCAGAACTCCTCTGTTAACAGAAAGGTTATCAATTTAGTTTATTACCTTTTCTCTGTCTTCATCTTTCAGTTCACCTTTTAGTCCCAGACTATCTTTTGAGAGTAGCATCTTCTTAATTTGAGTCTCATATTCAAGCTAAATATAAACAAAGTTTGATTTTGTGATAAATATTTTTACAACTAGCACCTGTCTGTATACTGCAGTCTTTACAACATACAGGGAACACTGAAGTAGAAAGTAAAAGCTGATGTTGCCACGAAATTCACCTTATCTTAGAAAATGAACAATTTTGCAAATAACACATATCGAAAGTTGAATTTTACAAAATGCCACAATTTTTAAATAAAATAAGATTTGATGGATTTTTTACTTTCATCAACTTAGCGAATAAAATCTTTATATATATATACACACACACACACATATATA
Organism: Macaca thibetana thibetana; assembly: GCF_024542745.1. Classification (NCBI taxonomy): domain Eukaryota; kingdom Metazoa; phylum Chordata; class Mammalia; order Primates; family Cercopithecidae; genus Macaca; species Macaca thibetana. The sequence goes on along the minus strand of NC_065587.1, from coordinate 89,819,768 downwards.
TGTATACAGTTTGATACTTTATCACAAAAATTCAATTCCTTTATTATGAAAGTAACACATTAGACAGTGTTTCCTTTTAGAAGTTTTGCCCCAAACAAAAGAAAAAAAAAATCAATCCTACTGATTTCTTATCTGTATGATATCTACAAAATATCATGATTCTGATCGTCACAGCAATTGAGTATACTTGCTAGATCATCAACTTAAAACAAATTCCATTTTCTATGAATAAAAATATACTGCAGACATCAATGATCAGAATCCAGTTTGCTCTGGCACTAATAACTACATAAAGATGTCTGCATCATTACCACACTATAATTGGTGAAAGTGATTCAATCTTAAAATGACTTTTTCTTAAAAGCAAGGCATAAAAAAGCACTTTGATTCAGTATGCTAGTAATTAAAGCCTTAAAAAAGTCATGTATTGTGGTCCATCACAGATAAGTATCAGAACATTTTCTAAATTAGGCAGGTATGCACTGTAATTAGAAACACACCTATGAGATGATGAAATTGAAAGCTGTTTCCTTAGTTCTCTGATTGAACATAAAATAGGCCCAAGCTTTGTTCTGACACACAAAAAACGAATGGGCACTAATAACCAAACTGATTTGTTTCTCTCAAAATATTCTGAAAGGTATTATTAATATATGCTGTCTCATTGTTAGTAACAGTTAGGTATGGATTTTTTTTAACCAGCAGAGTACTATTAATATGATAGATGGCAGTAATTCTCTAAATAGATACCCAATTAAATGAAAATTTTATAAGGCCAGTACAAATGATAAAATAATAAACTAAGAATAGATAAAGCAATAATGAAGATACAATTTACGTCTCTCTGTTCCATATCTATTCCTTTGAACTTGGAGGTGTTTACATTTTAACCACAAGAGCTTTAAACAGATATCCCTTACAGATTCCAAGGGACAGTATCTCAAAAAAGAAATGGGGGATGAATTACAATACAAACAAACAATTACAGGTTAAACAAAAATTCTTTTTTCCTGTGACTACAAATGTTTTCTTATGCTCTTTGAGATCAATGAGCATTGTACCTGATTTCCTCATTATAGGATCATTTCAGAGCCATACCTTCCAAAGACAGAGCACTTTCTCAAAGAAATATGAGAGTTTTATTCAATTCATTTTGCTGAAGGAAAAAGGAAGTGATAACTGCATAAAGTCTTCCTAAAGAACAGAAAGAAGTATCTTGAAGAGCCCAATTTAGATTGCTCTCAATGCAACTGAAAAAGTCACTAAACTGTAGATACTCTTTTTCTAAACAATGCAAATAGAAATGGCACAATGAAGTTGCAGAGATACAATGATAAATTAATGATTGATACAGACTGTAAGCCTGCATCCCCTAGGACCATGGATTTCCATCAAAAAATGCTTTGTTCTCTTTTTTCTTTTTTTCCTTTTTATTTTTCTATACAACACCTGGTTATTATCCATGTCCTGAACACTGGAAAGCAGGAGTTTTCCACAGTGCTCTCCAGAGCCTACTTATGCACCAGTAACATCTCCTGGTCTGGAGCCCCTCTAGGGATAAATAATTCCCTTATCTTCCCAGCCCCAACCCGAGAAAACTGTTTTAATAAACCCAAGAGCACTGAGTTAATCCATCAGGTAACTTGTTCTGTCTGTCACCGTATTGCTTCACAGCATTGGCTTGATGCTGCCCACCTAAACTTAGTAGGACCTTCCCATTTACTTCCTCACTATGCACAAGTAATTTATTTCAGTGGAATTAATGAAATCTGTTAACAATGACTGGGGGTTGATGGAGGTTCTCGCAGAAGTTTCTGGTCTCTGGGATTTCTCTCCAAGCTCACAAACGTTTTCCATTACGTTACTTTCTGTATTTTCACTTCCGTCAGTTTCCCTTCAATCACTTTACTGTTTGCCTGAGAGTGTCACTACTACCTTTTTTTTGCCACAGACTTCCTTTTTCATTGTTTTTCAGGGTTGCTCAGCTAATTCTCAAGTTACAGAATAAGTGAATAATTGAACTGAATTGACATTTAAAATCTGCTGGCCATGTCTCCTCATATCAGAGTTGAGGAAATGGGTACAGAGAGTTACATAATGGGCTGATTTTATCCTCAGGTCAGTACGAGAGACGCGACTAAGATTCACAGTCTTTTGTTTTCTCTTCTCCTATTTTTTTCCAGTATCTGTGCTTCCTCTTAGATCGTGAACTTTTACCAAAGATATGGGGGAACGTTTATTTGTTCAACTAATGTATATTAACAGGCAAGACACTCTGGTTGATAAAAAATGGTATGTGCTACACACTTTGTCCTCCAGGGGCCTGAAGGTTGTGCCCTGCTCACAATGTCTGTCACAATCCTTAGTAGAAATCAAATCAGAGTTCAAAAGATGTGTTCTCAAATATTAGCCCCTTATAAGCATACATAACCTAATGACTGAATTTTCAAGAATAAACACATCTATTTTACTTTACTTTTTTTTTTTTTTTGAGACAAGGTCTTGCTCTGTCACCCAGGCTGGAGTGCAGTGGCATGATCACAGCTCACTGTCCTTCAACCTCCCAGGCTTAATAAATCTTCCTACCTCAGTTCGCCAATAGCTGGGACTAGAGCACATGCCACCACGTCTAGCTAACTTTTTCTATTTTTTTGCAGGTTCTCATCATGTTGTCCAGGCCTGGAGAATCACATCTTTAAATAATGACATTATATATTCAAAACCCCTCTGCTATTAAACAGAAATGCTAACTGGGAAGGTATAATAAAGAGTATCATCAATACCACATTAGTTCTCACATACTAGTTCATGGTCCATAACAGAATGAGATAAAAAATACGGAAGAATTAATTTCAGTCAAGGGGGAAGTCTCGATGCTTACTGAGTGCTTATTATGTGCCATATTCTGGGTCAGATACTGAGAGCATTGAAATAATAAGACAAGGAGCTCACAGTGAAGTGGGAAAACAGACATGTAAACAATTATAATACCATGAAGGAAGTGCTTACTGAGATAATTATGACACAGACCTAAGGCAGGGCAGGGGGAAAAAGGCCTTCTAATTGAAGGAGGTATGAGATAATGTGGTGCTTTCAAGGAAATGCAAATTGTTCAGCATGCTTAAAGTACTGTGGATGATGTAAGACTGTGTGTGTGAGACAGAGAGAGAGAGAGTGTGTGTGTGTGTACGTGTGCGGGAGATAAAGATGTAGAGAGACAGTGGGAAGATATGGGGGTGGAAGAGTTAGAGGATCTGGAAGAGACAGATTTGGGGGTAAGAAGAGGCAAGGAGACAGGAATAGGAGAGTGGGGAGAGAGAGATAAGAGAGAGAAATGGGGATGGCAGGAGAAGATGGAAGGGGACAAATTAGGGAAAGATGGGGAGAAAAAATGTGCACATGTCTGTGTATTTGTGTGAGAGAGACAGACAGAGAGAGAGAGAGAGTGTGTGTGTGTGCGCGCATGTGTGTGCGCACGTGTTGGGAGGAGTAATAAGGGTGAGGCTGCTCTGTGCAGGCAGAGACCAGCGTCTGGACTTTGTCCTGAAAAGCCTTAGCCAGCATTTCAGGCCAAGGAGAGACCTAACCAGATGAAGACTCTTGTGCCTGCTATGGGGATCCTCCCCGAATGCCCTGACATGTCAGCCCCATGCCTGGCAATATTGCCATGAGAGAGGCTAAGGCAGATGCTGTTCTACACACGTCCCTGGGACTTTTCTGGTCACTCCTAAGTTCTGGAATCTGGGGCTCCATGCCTAAGGCTTCTCAGAACCTGGGAATGCTGCTCTGGGGAGCGTTTGGTTAATTTCCTACCACCTACAACCTTGCCCATCAGTCCTCAATCAATGCTGCTTAGGAGCTGCTGGACACATATCCCAAATGTGCAAACCACTTGCCAGAAGTTCCCTGTAGGATTCGGCGCCGGGCTGACTATGGTAGCTGGCTTAATCCCCCCTTGCCTACTGATATTCCTTATCTCCCAAATAAACCACTTACTGTCAAATCCCTGTTCTCCAGGTCTACTTCAGGGAGAACCCAACCTGAGACAAGGATAATGGGCACCTGAGTGAAACTGCTTTAAGTTAGGACCAACTGGGGCCCCTTTTACAAAAGCAGCAAATACAGGGAGCAGGGGGGCGGAATGAGGGAGAGGAGGGCACACTCCTCACAGCATTAATACTAATATTTACATTCTTAGGTTTTTTAAAATTTATTTTATTATTATTAATTTTTTTTGGAGAGACAGGGTCTTGCTCTGTCACCAGGGCTAGACTGCAGTGCCACCATCATAGCTCACTATAGCCTCAACCTCCTGGGCTCAAATGATCCTCTCCCCATCTCAGATTCCTGAGCAGCTGAGACTACTGGTGCACACCCCCAGAGTTGGCTAATTTTTAAATCTTTTGTGCAGATGGGGTCTCACTATGTTGCCCAGGCTGGTCTCGAATTCCTGGCCTTAAGTGATCCTCCCACCTCAGCCTCCTAAAGCACTGGGATTACAGGCATGAGCCACCATGCCCAGACCTAATATTTACATTTTTGAACTGTTTATTCAGCCCCTTTATCCAACTGACAAGTAGCAACATAGATATAACACTATATTTTCAAAACTACATAACACGTCAATATCCTTTATAAGCCCTAAAAATTATTATAGGCCTCCAAATAAAGTATTATGAGTCATAAAACCAGTTGACAGTGTTTTCAGCAATTAGCTCATTTTAAGAGATTTTAACATTATATGACGAACTGGGCCCAGCCCACCTCTACAAAGTGGGAGAAACTCACTTGGTATCAATTTGGGCAAAATCCCCACTTCTCTCACACGGCTTCACTTGGTTTCACTTTCTGGAATTCTACCAATTTGAAGCTCATGTGTATTAGCTGTAGTCTGTTCAAGGTGAAATACCTGTGGCATTTTGGGGTGTGTGGGCAATGCATTGTGAACACCTTTCTCCTAAGACTTATTTGAGGTCAATCAAGAAAGGAGGTAAAGATCTGATACCTGGATGGGCAGCATTAAGAGGAGACAAGTGGTTCTGGCATACCTGGGCCACCACTGGACACTGGCCCAAAAGGAAGAAGCAGAAAGAAATGGGAAAACACCAGAGACAAACATCCCCTATGTTGAACCTCAGCTCACTGCACAGCCTGCTGAAGGTGGGATCACTGGTGGGGTCTCTGACATTGCTATCTGGGTTCGTAGGGACACAACAAACATTGGCTTTGGACCTAGGGTGACTGTCAAAGTCGAGTTCTCCATGGAACTCACATCCTTCCCGAGTGTAGTGCCATGATTTGGCCTTTTATGCTACTAGAAGAATTTTTTTTTTTAAAGGCATTCCTCATCCAAAATTCAAAAAAGGAATATCTACATAATTTTTGAACCATATTTATTAATAGAGCTTTTCATATTCCTATCTAGTTTGTCACGTTAAAATGGTCCCCCATGTTGACAGTCTTTAGTAGCTCATACAAGTTTTTTATAACATATCCTTTTTATAAAATGAATGCTCTCAATATAAAAAAACTTTAAAAGATGATTCTTCCCTTCAAATTCCTTCCTCTCAAATTTGGCCATAATAAGAAATCAACAATTAAATGAAGCCTTAATATGAAAATCAGCAGAAATTTTCTATTTTTCCTTTATTTTATTGGGAAGACAAAATTCCCTCCTTTGCCCATCACTTTCATTTTCTCCATGAAATCTTTGACAAGTGGTTTACAACATTGATACTGACAACTTTTTTTGAACTTTAAACATTTTTCACGAATACTAAAATAAAAAAATGGGGAGCTAAAACTTGCTGTTGCCTGAGCACATTTAACTGTATATCTTGGTTTCTAAATACCCCTCTCCATTAAAAAGAACCACAGCTCCTTGGATAGGAGGCTAATTCCATATCTGAGGGAGAAAAAATGTGAGGTGAACCTGGAATATCTTGTTATGCCCCAGATCAAAGAAGGCTCAGAATTAAGGGGGTTATGTCAAAAGGACACAGGAGCCAATCTAGAGAGACTCCCACTGGCCAAATATAAGACAATAAAATGACAGAAAGAATAATTACTGTAATTGATAACATACTAGTAAATAGAAATTCACAAGTCCATCATAACATTAAAAAAAAAAGGGGGTCTATGGCCATACCACCCTGAACACGTTTGCTCTCATCTGATCTTGAAGGCTAAGCAGGGTTGGGCCTTTTTCATACTTGGATGGGAGACTCCTGGGAATACCAGGTGCTGTTGTAGGCTAAAAAAAAGGGGGGGGGGTGAAAGAAAGAAAATAGGGAAAACGCTCTTTGTTATAGAGGAAAGCCAGTTAACAGAAGATACAATAAAACAGAAAATCACGATTTTTCAAAACCTCCACTAGAAATAACTGGTTCAGGCAAGGCTCATCTATGGGTCCTAAAACGATTAGGTAAAAGGATATTGAGGAACACAATATTCCCATGATGCCAACTCATCACTCCACAGATTAGTTACTAACATGCAAAGGGAAAAAACTGTACCTTACAATAGGGACAACTAGAGATCATCATCTTAACCAATGGGTCAAAGTCAGCCTCACCCAGGGGCCACCTGACATCATCGGCCTCCTGATGGGATGCAGTTGGAAGTATAACCTCAGCTGTAACTGTTTAAATTAAAATTAATTAAAATTGGCAAAATTAAAAATACAGTCTTCAGTGTCACAAACCACATTTTAAGTGCTCAATAGCCATATATGAGCAGTAGCTGTATTAGATAGCATCAGTATATATACAGAACATTGCCATCACTGCAGAAAATTCTATTGGACAGTGCTTGTATAGACCACATTTCCAGTCCACAGGAAATACAGGGGATGCTGTGCAAGTTAAATGATGCCTTAGATTCAGAATGTGGATCATTCTACAAGCAGATGAACTGCCTTTTCAAAACAGCCAATTACATGGGGAAAAAAAAGGAGGAATGGTAGGAGACTAAATTCAATTAAAAGAGACAAAAAAGGCACAATAATCAATAACGCAAAAAACAATACGTGAGCCCTAGTTGGCTCCTGGTCTGGAAAAATAAGTTACTTTTTGGGAGAAGTGGGGAAATCCAAATATGAGCTGAATATTAAATAATATTATGTCTGGGTGCAGTGGCTCAAACCTGTAATTCCAGCACTCTGGGAGGCCAAGTCAGGAGAATTGCTTGAGACCGCGAGTTCAAGACCAGCCTGGGCAACATAGACCTCATCTCTACAAAAACTAAAAAATTAGCCAGGCATGGTAGTGCACACCTATAGCCCCAACTTAAGGCTGAGGAAGGAGGCTTGCTTGAGCCTAGAAGGTTGAGGCTACCATAAGCCATGATCACGCCACTGCACTTCAGCCTGGATGACAGGGTGAGGCCCTGTCTCAAAAAACAAAATATTATGAAATCATTTTTAATCTTCTTAGATGTGATAATGGTATGATTATGTAGGAGACTGCCCCTGCATTTAGGAGATCCATGCTCAAATGCTTAGGAAAGAAATGTCATGACGCCTGCAGCAGACTTTCAATGGCTCAGAGAAAAGAAAAAATATATACAAAGCAAATACAACAAGATATTTAAAATTACTGCATCTAAATGGAGAATTATGAGTGTTCATCACAATAATTATGTTAACTCTTCTGTGTATCTGATAATTTTATAATAAAAGGCTGAAGAAAAACTGCAGGGCAAAAGAAAAAAAAAGGTAGGGGGGCTCAGTAGCAGGCTAGCAGGCAGAATACTGAATTCAACTCCTCCTGTGATCAATGTTAAGGTGGGTTAAACTGGACAACACCTGACCAGTGGAAATGGTGAGGATAAAGGCCTAGCTCCTGGCCCTCCACACTTGGCCTAATTTGTGGAGCAGCAGGTAGCCAAGCAGCAGCAGGTAGCCAAGCACCTGCACTTCAAGGGGAAAAAGGTGCCAGAACAAGAGAGGGCTGCAAGGGCAGTTACTCTGGGTCACACAGTCCAGGAGCATGAAGGTAAACTCCTTGGGGACAGTTCTATCTTTACTGCTGTCCCAATGCACTGTTTGCCAGAGAGGGGCCCAGATCACAGAAAAAGAACCCTTTCAAGACAGAATCAGTTTCTAGAGGGAACCCCAATGCTGCTCAAATTCAGTCATTCAGCCAACAAATACCATGCATTACACCGTGCCAGGTACTGGCTAGTGATCTTGCCTGTGTTACAGATATCCCATTGATTCCTCAACTAAAGAAGAATCTTGGAAAATGCAGTTTCAAGTTCTCTGATAAAATTTAGCCATACGGTAATTCACAGAAAAAGCTGATACTTAATCCTAAGTATGAACAACTAAACATTAGTGACTACCACTGATCTGAAAATTACTACTCATTATTTCTCATTTTAGCAAAAAAAAGATTAAAAACAAAACATAAACCTGGGGTGTGCACCTGTAATCTCAGCTACTCGAGTGGTACGCAGCTACATGGGGTGTGCACCTGTAATCTTAGCTACTCGGGTGGTACACAGCTACATGGGGTGTGCACCTGTAATCTCAGCTACTCGGGAGGTACACAGCTGTATGAGGTGTGCATCTGTAATCTCAGCTACTCGGGAGGTACACAGCTACATGGGGTGTACACCTGTAATTTCAGCTACTCAGAAGGTACACAGCTACATGGGGTGTGCATCTGTAATCCCAGCTACTCAGGAGGTTGAGACAGGAGGAATGCTTAAGCCCAGGAGTTCAAGTCTAGCCTGGGTAACACATTGAGGCCCCATCTTGGAAAAAATAAATAAATAAATAAATAAATAAATAAAATAAAACATAGTAAAAAACAGGAAGTCACCTTCAGTTTTTGAAGCTTCTCTGTATTTGTGGTGAAGTGTACAACATGAGCTTGGACACGCTCAAATCGCTTTAAATATTCTTGGTTTCGAGTACGAGCCTTCTTTTCAGATTCACATATTTCCTTCAGATAATTCTTTAGTTTTACATATTTCAGCTTAACTCTAGAAAATTAAAAGCAGTTTTAAAACAATGGACTAGACTTGGACAAATCTAAGAAAGAGAATTTTCTTTATAAAAATTGTTAATGAGACAATGTATTCTAAGATATTTTACCCAAACCACTAAAACCCAAAGGACAAAATGCATATACACATTTTTGGAGAGAGAAAATTAATGCAGTACCACTGAGCTATCATATCGGTTTCCTCTAAGCACAACTCCCCTGAGAAATATATACAAGACCACATTCTAACATTCACACAGTAAAGATTTCTATGGAGTTATTTCTCAAAATTAAATGTGATTTCAAGAGTCGTGTCTATGTGGACATGTTTGACGAATGGCTCACTAAGATTCTTATACACAACTATTTCAAAAATAACTGCTCATAAGGAATTAAATCAAACTACAAATCACAATCCATAAAATTAAGAAATTTAAAAGAAATTTTAAAATGTTAAAATACCAAAAGCTCTCATTTAGATAACACAAACATACTTGTTAGAAATTGCAACAATATAATTCACTATTAAAACATTTTATAATAATATATGGACTGTAACTACTCCAACTGTGAAAAAACCTTTAAGACTCTTATCCAAAGTATAATAGCAAAAACATACTCTGCATTCCAATTTTTCTGTACATACAAAGACATATGGGATAGTTCAAGTTGTGCAGTCGACTTTTCTCATGGTACCAACGCCGTTAATCCTAACTCTTCTTCCCTGTTATACAGCATTTCAACTGTTGGCTCAATAAATTATTCAATATTCTTTCATCAAACAAAAATAAATTTTAAAATGACAAAAATATTCAAAACATTTTTTTGAATATTTGTTTGAATCAAAACAAAGATTTGCAAAGATGCTGGAGATGTCCAAAGTTGTTTAACAACAATTTTCAAGAAAGTCTTTATCGTGTTAATAATTCCATGCTTTGACCATGGTTGGCTGTCTTCATTTTTCTTTCTGAATAAAAACTGAAGACTGGTCTTATTGCTGCCCGTGTCTCTGCATTTTTGACGAGAGTAACTGTAATGGAGGTAGAACCTAACATACTGTCGTTCACACTCCGGCACTCAGTAAAGCTGCTGCTGGTGGTGTCTACATGGAGTGGGTACAACTGTACCATGCCTCTCCATCCCAATTCTAGTTCCATTCCAGCTAGCACATTAACCTTCAAAGCTGACCGCATGACTGAGTAACTCATCTACCCATGCAATCATCCATATATTCAGCACTCCAAAGATAAAAGTCTTTCAGCTAAGGTCAACAAAGGAAACAATGAAATAAGTAAATATGGGATGAATGCTATGAGGGAAACTAAAAAGGACTTCTAGACACTGGGCAACCTGACCTAGCTGAAAGGGCCAGAGAGGTCTTCTCAGTGGAAATAATTTTCAGCTAAGACCTGAAAGATGGGTCAGGCATAGGGATTCACGCTTGTAATCCCAGCATTTTGGGAGGCCAAGGTGGGTGGGTCACCTGAGGTCCGGAGTTCGAGACCAGCCTAGCCAGAATGGTGGAATACTACTTCTACTAAAAATACAAAAATTAGCCGGGTGTGGTGGTGTGTGTCTGTAATCCCAGCTACTCAGGAGGCTGAGGCAGGAGAATTGCTTGAACCTGGGAGGCAGAGGCTGCAGTGAGCCGAGATCACACCACTGCACTCCAGCCTGGGCAACAGAGCAAGACCCTGTCTCCGAACCAAAAAAAAAAAAAAAAAAAAAAAGACCTGAAAGATGAATGAGAGTTAATCAAAATTGATGAAGTCAAAAATGAAAAGATGAGGGGAAAACATTCCAAGTGGGGGAAACAGCATGTCAGAAAGCTCAAAGGCAAAACATAGGAAAAAGAATGTTGATGAAATTGTAATAAATAAAATTGGCTCCAGATCAGACACTGCTTTAAGGCTTTGTATGAATCTTGTTGAGTTCTCACAACTATCATTATTCCCATTTGACAGAAGAAGAAATGGAGGCACCGAATGTTGGGGTAATTGCCCCAAGGTCATCGGCTTAGAGCTGGTGAAGCTCAGATGGAACTGAAGCACCTAACCACAGGCCTAGAAGTTTATACTACATTACAAAACATCCCGTCATGCTTAAGAGCCTGACGTTTCAGTCAGTGTCGAATCTTAGGGAGAAGCTGGAGAGAGATGGTTATAATGTAAATTTAAAAGGGTGCAGATAACGGTGGGTCTGGTGGGCTGCTGGATGAGACACCTCTTGTGCCCACCTCACACCTCCTGGCCTGACCTTTTTTCTACCAGCCACAATAGCCATAGCCGCCACAGCCTACTGCATGCATGTGAAATAACCTGAGAGCATCTGCCTCTGCCTCAGCTGCACTTGGCATCTCAGGGCCACCGTTCTGAGTTTGCAGCACGGAAAAGCCTAGATGTGTGAAGGAGTTACCTCCACCTGGGGCCACACTTACCAGTGGGGGTCAGGAACCGGTAGGAGTACAGCCCCTCTCCTTTCACAGGAGTAGACACTGTGCAGAGCAGAACGGTAGTCTACATTGCTCCTCTGAAGGCTCCTCTGAAGGTCTGGAGCGACTAGAGCCCCAGGTGCTCAATGCAGTGAACAGCTCTTATTTTGGTCTGCCCAGCCCTGCTCTCCAATTTTAGGTGACCACCTTGTCAAATAAATTACCACTTATACACAGACCCTCGTCTCAGACTCTGCCTTCTGGCAGGTACTAGGTGGAGGCAGCCTTGTTTGGATTTTCTTCTACAGGCAATCTAAGCAAGCCTATTTTTAGTAAATCATATCCTCTGTCTTCCAGGAAACAGTAAGAGGCTGGCAAAGCAGCAGCAGCTCAGTGAACTGACAGTTTGGTAAAAGTGTCCATCCTTTTCTCGCACTTGCCCCTCCCACCACCAGAAGGCCAGGAGGCTTCCCAAGAACAGACTGCATGAAATGTCTACACACAATCTTCTGCCCTTTAGCCATGGGCTAGAAAAATGGCAGCTGCCAAGGATCCCCTTAGACTTGGGCCCACTCTTGAGGCCACAGCATCCACAATGCTGGTTATTTCTTCCACACACAAAACAACTGATTTCTTGTCTCTTTTAGAGTTACTAGAGACATATGGCTGTCTACCTCAACTGGAAGGTCTAGAAGTACACTAAATCTTAAAACTAAAGAACAATTTTGAAGACAAGGGAAAGAACTGACCTAATAGGTAATTTGACTTTAAAGAATTCTTGGCCTCTCTCTCTTCTGGATGAGATCTTTTCATTTCTCACTTATAGTGTGACATTGATAAATTACAAATTGAATGCTATCAAAGCCAGAAGTTCTTCACATGAATAATATAAGAGGTAATGCCATACTTTTGGCTTAAGGATAAAGTTCAGTTTTTATAAAATAGAAATTAAAATATTTAAAATCTGCTCTTAATAGTGGAAGAAGAAACCTAAAAAGGATAATATGTACAATATATTATTCACTACTTATAATTTTAATAGTCATTCTCACATACCCATGAACAAATGAGATACCAGGTAACCATGCCTACAGTAGTACACTGAAAGATCAACTACAGTAATTATGTCTTCATCATCACACAAGCTCAATGTGTTTAAATTGCAACCAAAAAGATAAGGCTATGAAATAAAACAAATACAAAATAATGAAAATAACATATTTTGATCTCATATCGATTTTAACCAAATGTATTTGATAGTAATTATATTAAACTGTACTGTTTATTTCAAATTATTACACACTAAAAATAAGAGAATGGTGAGAGTACTCCAACTAGGCCGGGCACGGTGGCTCACTGCTGTAATCCCAGCATTTTGGGAGACAGAAGCGTGGGAATCACTTGAGGTCAGGAGTTCAAGACCAGCCTGGCCAGCGTGGTGAAACTCAGTCTCTACTAAAAATAGAAAAATTAGCTGGTGTGGTGGCACGCACCTGTAATCCCAGGTATCCCAGCTACTTGTGAGGCTAAAGCAGGAGAATTGCTTGAACCCAGGAGGCAGAGGTTACAATGAGCCGAGATCACGCCACTGCACTCCAGCCTGGGCAAAACAGCAAGACTCCATCTCAAAAAAACAAAACAAAACGAAACCAAAAAACCAGTACTCTAACTATAATATTTATGGCATAACATTAGAGTTAAATTTTTGATTAATATATGGAACCTGGCTTGAAAACGGTTCCCACTGTCGTCTCTTACCTGCATGTATCAGACTGATTATATTCATAAAGTTTCTTTTCCAGGTCCAATCTCTTCTTTTCACTATAATAAAAAACATTTTATAAGCAATTACACTGATAAGTAATAGGGAGTTGGATTTAGACCATGCTCTTCTTCGAAATCATGTCTTTGTTACAAAGTGTTGATTAGAGGTCAAAAAACCCCCAAATACCAAATCACACCTTTGTGAGAATGCTTCTCTGGTCTAAGAAGCAGAAAATGACAGATGCATCTAAAGCAAACGACACAAAAGTACGCAGCAGTCACCAGGGAAATCTAAAAAACAAAATGAACACCAATAAGAGACAAAAGAATAAAATCCACAAAGTAAACAGGGAAATGCAATAGGAAAAGTCTGGGAAGCAGGTGCCTTCATTTAGCAAGTATTTCCTGAGTGCCTATGAAGACCCAGGTACTGTTCTAGGCCTGGAGACTAACATGGTGAACTAGCCAGCCAAGACCCCTGCTCTCAGAGAGTTGACATTGTAGGGAGAAGGACAGGCAATAATAAACAAGATAAGTATATAAAATGTAATGTGGCCAGACTTCTCTTGAGTCGCCGGCATTTCAGTGATGGGGTCCCATTAGATCTTGAGTACAGACTGAAGACTGGTGGCTTGCTCTGCTTTCAACCAGACAAGCCTGGGCACAGCCAAGTGGATGAGCCAGAGAAAGGCCTCTGAAAAGTAAACCTGGCCTCACTTACATCTGATGAAGACCAGGTCTTCTAAGACTATCATTTCAAATTTGGAGGGATTTCTTTTTATAACTCTGTAATGGTGCCACTATTTGTCACAGGTTGCTGTTTTCCTGGAGCTACTACCAGTAAAGACTGAACCTGTGCTGTTCAGGTGAGTGCTAGCAGTAAGCTAAGGAGAAAGCCTGTCTTACCCCACAACCAGCCTGGGCAAGGGCGAGGGGGAACTGGGCAGCAGAGGAAGCAGAGGCAGCCAAAACCAGGGGGCTGAGAGGTAAAACTGATGAAGCCATTCAGTCCCAAGAAGAGTGCCTAGGAGGATTAGCCACAGAGGGTTCCATTTGAGCACTACTATTTTGCTTCAATCCCACCTAACTGAAGCTAAATTGCTAACCTAAATTAACATTAAGTAAGGCAAAGAAAGAAACCACATAATATCCTATGCAATCGAAGAATCCTAAACAAAAGGCTGTGAAATAAAGATAAGGACTCCAACAGAGGTGATCTCAGGTTGGCTTCCTGAGGGAAAGGGGCTGGCCCCATGTTCCATTTGCGAGCTCTTATCAGTTTCTATATTTCTTCAGATAGTTATTTTCCTTTTAAAAAAAAAAAAAGATCATCCCAAAAGTCACTGTTAGCTACATTACAGGTTAAATAAGTTTATTTCCTTTGCATAATGTTAAATGGAAACTACTATTTAACCAAAATTCATTTAATGGGAAAACAGGGTCCAAAATCCAGACACAGAATCTTCGCTTGGGGAACACAACCCCAGGGTTGGGGTATGCCTATGTTAAAAAGGAAAAAAAAAAGATTAAAAGGAAAAAAAAATTACAAAAACACACATTTTTAACTAATAGCATCACAGATCTTTACTTTCTCACTAGTAAGAGTGAACTTAGAAGTGAAGGAAAAATAGCACAATTGCTTCCACATTAGAAATTTTTATTAGTTACCATTCGCCCCCCGCAGTTTCACGATCAATTGGGTACTTAGTTTATACAGAATGAATGACTGGATAGTGTGAGCAACTTGTCATTAAATTACAAGGACAGGAAGGCCTCTAAATACATCTATGACCCTGTGCCCAGACGTAGTGCTTCATTTCTGTTGTATTCCTAAGAAAGCATGACTGCAGTCTGGTAATGAGACACCATCAGATATATTCAGCTTGAGGGTCACCCTCTAGAATGAAAGCTGTACTCTACGAACTTGTCAGGAACGTGAAAGACAGGGAAAGACGGAGGAATCATTCCAGATGTGGGGAGACCGAAGAGACGTGGCAGCCAAATGCAAGCAGGGTACCCAGGTGAGCCACTGGACCGGGGGAAAAAAAGGGAGCATCGTTAAGATAGCTGGTGAAATATGATGGGGTCTGTGGACTGGGTTCACCACTAGGAGGGCTGTATGGTGTGATTATGTACAAGAACATCCTTGGTTTCTGGAAAGATACATTGAAGATTTTAGGAGTGATGGGGCATCATATAGGCACTTCTCAAATAGATCAGAAAAGGCTAATGGTTTCAGAGAGACATTTAAATAGATACACAACAGATATCTCAGTGTCAAAAATCTAATAAAATGTTAATAGTTGAGGGATCTGGGTGACAGGAACACTAGAGGTCTTTGTCCTACATTTGCAATTTTTTTGTAAGCTAGAACTTACTTTATATATATATTTTATATAATATATATATTTATATATTTTATATACTTTATATATATTACTTTATATTATATATATATATGTATATGTATTTTTTTTTAGGCAGAGTCTCGCTCTGTTGCCCAGACTGGAGTGCAGTGGCACAATCTCGGCTCACTGCAACCTCTCCCTCCTGGGTTTAAGGGATTCTGCTTCAGCTTCCCAAGTAACTGGGATTACAGGTGTGCACCACCACACCCAGCTAATTTTTGTATTTTTAGTAGAGACAGGGTTTTGCCACATTGGCCAGGCTGGTCTCAAACTCCTGACCTCAGGTGATCCGCCCACCTCTGCCTCTCAAAGTGCTGGGATTACAGGTGTGAGCCTCCATGCCCAGCCACTTTAAATTGATTTCTAAAATTCACCTGTGACCCTCTAGTGAAAAAGGACCACAGTCACGTTGGAAATCCATCACCTCCCAAGCAGCAAGTTCTTTTTAGTAATGAATGTAAAATTTACTTGTAAAACATCTTCAGCAGATGCAGACATCGCTGCTCACACTTCTCTATCACAACACTTCATACCCTGACAATCAAACTCCTCTTGGCTTTCTCTCCCAGGCAAAACGGTGCTAATCCTGTTTACTCTTCTTCACAGGCCTATTTTCTAGCCCCTCATCCACACTGCAGCACCTTTGAATGCTGAGCCCTCCATGTCTTTTTAAAATTTAATACTAAAAACCAGATATTTGCCTCAACGAAAAGCCTTTCCATGGCTTGCAATTCTTACATATTAAATCTCTATTTCAGAATCTTTGAAACCCCCATCCCTGAGATGCTTACCCACAGTTCATGTTTTCAGTCACCCCTCACTTGGACCTTTCAGTTTTACACAGCTAAGTGATCCTTAGCTAGCTGAGTTTTCTACTTTTAAGCCACTTGTTATTCTGTTTTTGTCTCGATACCACAATTCTATACCATCTTCAGCTTACTCCACTAATATCTCAGTGTCAGTTTCTAGACTATTATGATATCTTACTCTGAATCAATATAGGCACTGAAAAAAACCGCGGCTGGCTAATGGGCCCTTTTAAAAGGATGTTTTTATATAACCGTAAGAGCCAATTCCACTCATAAGTTTCTGCCATGCTTGTGGGTGTTATACACACTGTAACAAGTCACTCCATTAGATTCTTTTATAGATTCAATTATTGACTTCCACCACAATGCAGAGAAAACACTGTACACATATAGGAAAACATTCAGACGATAAAATTACATCTATGTATAGCTACAGTTAAGATGACTTGGGCTAGAAATATGTTGGTTATTTGACCAGCTAACATTGCAATGACCACCTCTAAAAGGGCTAAGAGGGAGTTTTGGTTTTTTTTTTGTCTCCCACTTCCCAGAAGTTTCTGGATTGATAAAGCAGCTGTGACTACCTAGGGTTGCAACCTACGAAATGACTCAGGAATTTTAGGAGACAGTGGTATCTGTGATCACTGGGATGGTTTGTGTTTGTTTGCTTAAAAAGGTACATCCAAGGCCGGGTGCAGTGGCTCACACCTGTAATCCCAACACTTTGGAAGGCAGAGGCAGGCAGATTACCTGAGGTCAGGGGTTCGAGATCAGCCTGGCAAACATGATGAAACCCCATCTCCACTAAAAATACAAAAATTAGCTGGGGTTGGTGGTGGACACCTGTAATCCCAGCTACTTGGGAGGCTGAGGCAGGACAATCGCTTGAACCTGTGAGGCGGGGGTTGCAGTGAGCCGAGATTATGCCATTGCACTCCAGCCTGGGCAATAGAGACTATGTCTCAAACAAACAAACAAACAAAAAGGTACATCCAAACACTCAAATTGGATACAGACAATAATATTCTTTACACATTGCTTTGCAAAACTACAGCTTTCGGCTTTTTTTTTTTTCTTGTTTTACTTTAAGGCCCATTATACTAGCAAAGAGAAAAAGAAAAAATCTGTGGCCTTACTTTGCATATTAGTCAAGCCTCCTCATTCCTGGTGAAGAACCAAGGTTCAGAGAGGTGGAGCAACCTGCTCAAGGTCACACAATTGTTCGCGGACTAGAATCCAGGTTTTGATGTTTCTACTGGAGCCTTTTCTGTATCTAGAATTATTTGCCTCTATAACTGTGTGCAATGTGCATTAACTTGAGTTAGTTATAAATTCTTAAAATGAAAAATGAACACACACAGCAACAGATTTGTACTGACTTAAAAATAAAACAAACCTCCAAACGCAGAACCGTGAACAGGCTATAAAATTTGACTCAAATTCCTTATATATTTTCAACAGCCTCACCTTGTTTAATAATTAAAGGAATAAGTGTTAATCATAAAGTACATAATCATTATACAGTTATTGTGCCATAAGGACTATAAACAGCCAGGTGTTCCTAGCACAGGAAACAAAAATAACTTACAATTAATAGTTCAGAAAGAATGCCATTTATGAGTGCTGTAAGAATGCCAAGAGTCACAAAAGTGAGGGAATGGGTTGAAACTGGGAAAGCTCTGCAGGAATTGATTTATTTTTAAAGTTAGAAATTAAGAGGTCACTGATATAGGTGAACGATGATATGTCAGAAAGAAAATAGGATGTAGAAAAGGAGTACAAGGTAAAAGAAAATGCTAACGACAACTAAGGAAGCCTGTTGTAGATGCTCTGTAAATATCTGACAAGAATTAAATCTAGCATAAGATAAATGTAATTCCTTTACAAAATCACTTACTTCTGCCTTTATTTTCCATGTAATTATTGTTATCATTTTAGCATTGTCACACCCACAGCTCTCCTGTTCACTAGAACGATTTTGTAACTTTTAACACTCATTAAATGTTTTGTTTATCAAGAGATCCAAAAATCTATTTCCTTTCTTGTCAACTAACGAGATTTACAACTTCAATTAACTTAGCAGCTAAATAAGAGGTCCAGCAATTTATCTTTCACGTGGTTATTTATAGTACATTGCGTTATAATTTTCTCTCTATATGCACTCTTAGATCTAGCTGTTTTCAGTGGTTCCCATCTTTCATATCTTAAAGGCATCACGAACCCTCTGGAAGATGGACTTCTCTGGCTGGAAATTTCACCCCTTCGCTGGAAATCTAGCCAGCCCTCGCTCCCCTCAAAAGTCTCCTGAGTTTAAACAGGGCACATGTTTGACACACACACACACAACCGTCTGCGTTCCAGGACCTGTCATCATTGATGCAGTGCAGCTGTCACGGCGGGATGACAATTTGAAGAGAGAGTTGGGAGGGGGCCTGTAAAAGGGGGCAAGAGAAACTCACAAGGCTTGATGGAGAGTGACAGGCAGAAGAACTCCCACTTTCACTTCTGGGCAAATTCTGTGACGCGGCCGCATCCTCAAACCGGAGACCAGGCTTTAGCTGCTATTGAAGGGGGCAGGGGACGATCTCTCACCTCTCTCCGCTCCCACCCCCAGTACAGGGGGTGGCTCTAGTAAACGTTGTCCTCCAGGCCCCACTGGGAGCCTGGGGGACGTTTCGCGCGGGCCTGGACCCCGGGGAACCTCGGGCGGGGGAGCGGGAAGGAAAAGCGGGCAGGGCACGCGGAAGACCCTCGGCGCGGGCCGACTCCCCACCCCCACACTCCAGTGCCCTTACCTGTCCCGCAGCCCATGCTGGAGTTGGCCCAGCCTCTCGTAGTAGTCGGGACTCGACTGAGGCACGGACGATGCGAGGGTCCAGTTCATGCTGCTGTCGCTGTGCCAGCTCAGCACAGCCTCTGGCCGGCCGTTGGGCCGAGGTTGCCGGAGGAGACCGCCCCACCATGCACTGCGGGTAAACACCGCGCCCGGCAGCCTGCAGGAGGCGGGGCAAGACGCCGTGGGGGCGGGGCGCCGCTGACGGACGGGGCGGAGGCCGACTTTGTGGGGGGCGGGACGAATAACTGCATGAGGCGGGGAAGAGGCGTGGTAGAGGCGGGGCGCCGTGAGGCAGGCGCTGGGCTACGTGAGGCCCTGGCGGACCACGTCGGAGGGGCGGGCGCTCGGGGCTCTCTCCTCTCCCCATCGGCACCCGCGTCTCCTTTCCCGTCACCTTCCAGAATTCGCACAAACTACGTTAACGTTGCAAGGCTCAGTCCCTCCCTTTCTTCCGTCTCTCCTCGCTTGCTTTTCCTCGGCCTCCTTTCTTGCCAGGATTTGTTGAGTGCCAGACACTGTGCTAAGCTTGTTCTATTATATCAGCACTCAAACGCGACACAAAACGCCACACAAAAAAAGACAAACCCTCAAATGCTAAACAGCTGTGCTCAGCCCCGGCAGTGGACCAACCCCTTACTCGAAAATCCGTGCTGAATCTAAGGATGTGTTTATTGTTCCAGGTGCCAGTATCGTTGGCGACAGGGAAAAGTTGCTAACTAGTTGCTTGGGAAGCAGACGTTTGTGCAGACAGCTCTAATGGACAGTGCTCCTAATGTCTTGTAGGATCCTCTAGCAGGAGCCCTGGATTCCCTATCCACGTCCCAGCTGCCAGGCCGTCTGCAAGTCACCCCAGGTTTCCTCATATGTAAAATGGGAGGCTGTTAACACAGGATTAGTTTAGGATTCGATTGTTAATATGTGTTAGTGTTTGTAAGAGGGCCCAGCATATAGAAAGCATCAGGTTTTATTATCGTCACCAACGGGGGGAAAAAGCTTCCTGAAGGAAGCCAACCATATTCCAAAACCCACTGGGCAGAAAAATTAAGCCTTAGCCTGCCTGCCTGCCTGCCTGCCTTTTCTTTTCTTTTTCCTTTTTTTTTCTTTTTTCTTTTTTTTTGAGACAGAGTCTCACTGTGTTGCCCAGGCTGGAGTGCAGTGGCGTGATCTCGGCTCACTGCACCCTCTGCCTCCCAGGTTCAAGAGATTCTCGTGCCTCAGCCTCCTGAATAACTGGGATTACAGGTGTGCGCTACCATACCCAGATAATTTTTTTGGGGGGGAGTATTTTTTGTATTTTAAGAAGAGATGGGGTTTCACCATGTTGGCCAGGCTGGTCTCGAACTCCCGACCTCAGGTGATCCACCCACTTTGGCCTCCGGAAGTATTAGGATTACTGGCGTGAGCCACCATGCCCGGCCTGTAGAGTTTCTTTAGTCTCTTATTCTTCACTTCTTTTGGTTTCTTTCCTATGCCATAAATTTTACTTACACATACAAGGTGCAAGGTGTGACAAACTAAAACTGTAAGAGAGATGGAACACTCAAAGGCCAACAACACAAAACTGTGATTTTACTCAGCCTTCTGTTCACATTTGCCAGGTCCAGGGCAAGAGTGTGAATGGAGGCCCTCATACCGTCCGCCTAAATATTAAATTATAATTCAAGATAACAAACTGTAGGTAAAATATGTGTTCTCCTCTCCACTTCGACCAATATGCCTTCTTAAGAACCTGGAAAACCAGGGTGGAATATAGTTTGCCTGCTTCTCCAGCTCCCCCCAACCCCATTTCCCACCCCAGGCTCAGTTTTGCACTGTGAGGGGTCTCATACACAGGCAGGGATGTGTGTCCTTGCCTCTTCTCCTCCTCCTTGTCCAGCCAACAAGTCCCAACTCTGCTCACATCCCCACCTCAGCATCCTCTTGGCCTGGCAGTGAGCATACCAGTGGTGGTTACCCTTGCAGGAAAGACCCAGCCAAGAGGTCTTTTAAAGCCTTAGAAAGCAGCTTAGGCCCCTTTGAGCAGGGAAGGTAAGGGTGTTGGGTACTTAGAATGTGTTCTAGGAGAGCATGTGTGTGTATGTGTGTGAGCACCCCAGGTGGGCCTGTCATCTGGCCCTGGGACCTCCTTGCCTTGCGTGGAGCAGCATGGGCAGACAAGGGCTAGAACAGACTCTGTAATACACAGAAGCCAGGGCAGAGGCCTTCTTGCCCTGGTCTAAGGGTAGCACTGATGCGACTTTTATTTAGTTGTTATTCAGATTATATCCAATTGATTCAGTGGTAACGTGCAAAGGTTTATTTTAATGAGTTTAGTTTAACTTACATGTTACTACAACCCTGGCGAAAAAAAGAAAAGCATAAAATTTTTAGGATATTGTATTTAGGACCATGCCCCCAAGTTAGTTTTTTTTTTTTTTTTTTTTAAGAAAAAGAATCCCCAAACAATTAATGTAACTATTTTCAGCAAGTCGCACAGAGTAAGGCAGATGAGGCAGTCATTTAGCACCCCAAATTTTTATTAGGCCATTTTAGGAGAACCTAAAATTAAATGTAATTAAACAGTAAATAGATAATTCAAAATAATTATAATTTGCATCCTATGGTTGATTCATTAATGACATATGACAAATCTAGATGTGGGATCTCCTTTATTAACAATAACACACAGCAAACAAAAGGAATATTTCTAGAGTATTTATGCTAAAATTATGCATTTTAAATGGTGATAGGCTTTCAATAAATTCTGAGTTCTTCACTTTGAATATTTAATTTGCTAGAGGCCTCTATTTTAATATTTTTCTTCAAACCCTTTATTTAGCTGAGCTGATTTCTGTAAGCAGCCCTGCTTTTGGCTCACTGGACCAAGGGTCATCAAGTCTGCCTAGATCAAGGCTTCCTCTAAGTCCTAGAATGTCTTAGCTAGAATTTAGAGGGAGTCTATCCCCACCCCATTGTTTTACAGGGGGAAAAGGGTTCAGGGCAGATAAGGGACTTGGCCAAAGTCACATAGCTGGAAATCTACGTAATATTAACGAGTCTGGTCCAAAATATGGATCCCTAGTGGTCCCATTAAGCAAACAGCGTGGGAAGCCAGAGTTTCGGCCCAGAAGTCACATGAATCTTAGGGTGAACCAAATGAAATTGTTGTTTTTGTAGCTCAAAAACAGTTAATAAGTGACAAATTGATTTTAGAAAATATATTGAAATTAGAATTGTACGTATATTCTAATTTTGGGAAATTCTAATTTCAACATATTTCCATATATGTGTATATGTACCTTACATTTACCAGTTTATTATAAGAATGTCATAAAGGATACAGATGAAAAGATTCATAGGGTGAGGTCTGGGGGAAGAGGTGTAGAGCTTCCATGCCCTCCACGGGCACACCAGCCTCCAGGAACCTCCTCCACATGTTCAGCCAGCTCAGAAGCTTCCTGAACCCCGTCCACTTGGGTCTTTATGGGGACTTTATTGGAGAGGCATGATCAACAGTTGTGTAGAAATATGATTGGACAAAGGGGACATGATATAATACTAATTGAGTGGGGAAACCCAACAAGTGCTGTTCCGATTCCTCTCGGCCTGTCAATGCAGCAGCAGTTTTATTTTGTTTTGCTTTGTTTTGTTTTGAGATGGAGTTTCGCTCTTGTTGCCCAGGCTGAAGTGCAATGGTGTGATCTCAGCTCACCGCAACCACTGCCTCCCGGGTTCAAGCGATTGTCCTGCCTCAGCCTCCCGAGTAGTTGGGATTACAGGCATACACCACCATGCCTGGCTAATTTTGTATTTTTAGTAGAGATGGGGTTTCTCCATGTTGGTCAGGCTGGTCTCCAACTCCCAACCTCAGGTGATCTGCTGGCCTCGGCCTCCCAAACTGCTGTGATTATAGGCGTGAGCTACCATGTGGTCTGGCCTGCAGCAGCATTTTATATTTTAAAATGCACACACCATGCCGCTTTTAATTAAATCATGTATAAATCATGTATAAGTGACAGGCTGTAGGTGCTGACGTCACATGTGAACAATCTTTGAATGCCAAGATTCTCCTCAAAAATCAATAACCGCTTGGATATTGTATTAATTTGCTAGGGCTGCTGTAACAAAGCACCACAAACTAGGTGTCTTCAACAACAGGATTTATTGTGTTGCAGGTCTGGAGGCTAGAAGTTGAAGATCAAGATATCCGCATGGTTCGTTCCTTCTGAGGGCTGTGGGGAAGAATCTGCCGCATGCCTCTCTCATGGCTGCTGGTGGTTTGCAGGCAATCTTTGGTGTTCCCTCGCTTGTAGACACATCATTTTGACCTTTGCTTTCATGTTCACATGGCGTTTTCCCTGTGTATGTGTCTCCAAATTCTACCTGTTTATGAAGGCACCAATCATATTGGATTAGACGCCCACTCTTCTCCAGTTTGATCTCGTCTTAACTAATTACATCTGCATTGATCCCATTTCCAAAGAAGACTACATTTTGAGGTACTGAGAGTTAGAACTTCAACATATGTATTGTGCAGGGGACACATTTCAATCCATGATAGATATGAAACTAGGAAAAGATTTCATTTTGCAGCCATTTTGCAGAAATATAAGACATTGCATCCTAACCCATTAGAAAATTTGATGTAGAAGTAGAGATGAGGCGGGGCAAAGTGGCTCATGCCTATAATCCCAGCACTTCAGGAGGCCAAGGCAGGAAGATCACTCAATTCCAGGAGTTCAAGACCAACCTGGGCAACATAATAAGATCCCCCGTCTCTACAAATTTTTTTTTTTTTAATTAGCCAGCCGCGATGGCACCCACCTGTAGTCCCAGCTACTCAGGAGGCTGAGGTAGAATGATCTCTTGAGCCCAGGAATTCAAGACTGTAGTGAGCTATGAGCCATTGCACTCCAGCCTGGGCAACAGCCAGCCTGGGCAAGACTCTACCAAAATAAAAAAGTAGAGACAAATCAAATGTAGGAAGTTGGGGGAAAGCTGTGATGTCCATGTATGAGTATGCCATTGAAATGTACTCCTTCTCTCACTGAGATGTACACTGGTGCAAGCATTCGTAGCCTCATTTAGATCTATGACAGTCCTTTGAGGGCACCAAAAGTTGAAGCAACTAGCCCAAGATCACACTATCAGTGTGTTCTTGTCAAACAAATGGTAGTGGTAGGATTAAGAGTGGTAGGATTTGGACACAGGCCTGTTCCAATTCCGGAGTCCATCCTCTCTTATATATATTCTATATATATGTATCCTTTGCCTTGATCCTCATCACTTGACTACCTATATTTTTTATTTTCCTTGTATGAGATGTGTAAAATATATACTATGTGACCCAGAAGGATTTTTACAGATACACGGTTCATGTATTGGGAATAGCATGCATAGAATACATTTTTCCACATGCTGTGATACAGCATGATGTGTTCACCATTCTGGTTTAATTTCCTTCTTGGAACTCAGAAAGACTGCATTTATCATCCTTGCTAGCTGTTAGGTGGATCTACATGACCAAGTCTGACTAGTGAAATGTAGGCAAAAGTGATGCAGCCACTTCCAGGTGTGATCCAAAAACATCCTGCACAATCTTCCTGTTTCCATTAGTTTCCTGGCTAGATGCAAAGAACCCACTGGAGAACTCTGAGGCCCTGGAAGAAAAGTGACTGACTGCAATAAGCATGGGACTGTGACTTGAGTAAGAAACCAATCTTAATTGTGTGGACTGACTGATATTTTAAGGTCATTTGTCTCAGCAGCTGGCATTGCTTATCCTGACTAATACACGAGCATTCCATGCAGAAATTACACAAATGCATAAAAATTTCTTTCCATAAAATTCTCAGCAAGGATTTATGTGACTATCCAGATGGTAATAAAAACCTGGAACAGTAATATTAAGAGCCAACACTCAAGGACAGAGTCCCAGATAATGAAGCCAAGGCTGTAATAAAGAACCAGTCAGAGAGACTCTGTCCAATACAACTTTCTGCAATGATGGAAATGTTCCATTCTGTGCTATCCAATCTGGTAGCCATTAGCCATACATGGCTATTGGGCAATTGAATGTAGCTAGTGCAACTGGTAAATTGAATTTTTAGTTTAATTTTTATTTATTTATTTATTTATTTTGAGATGGAGTCTCACTCTGTCACCAAGGCTGGAGTGCAGTTGTGCAATCTCAGCTCACTGCAACCTCTGCCTCCTAGGTTCAAGTGATTCTCCTGCCTCAGTACACTCTAATAGCTGGGATTACAGGTGCATGCCACCATACCTGGCTAATTTTTGTATTTTTAGTAGAGATGGGGTTTTGCCATGTTGGCCAGGCGGGTCTCGATCCCCTGACCTCAGGTGATCCACCCAGCTCAGCCTCCCAAAGTGCTGGGATTACAGGTGTGAGCCACCGGGCCCAGTCAAATTTAATTGTAGTTTAATAATTAAAATTAAAATTTAAGAGGCTACATGTAGCTAGCAGCCACTGTGTTGAACCATGCAGATCTAGAGATAAAGTGGAAAGATAGATAAACGTGGCACAGGGAGAGGGAGGACGTAAGTCACTGGGAAGTGGAAAGATAAGAATAGAAGGTAAGATGCCATCCTTGCTGGGAGATTGATATAGTTTTGTTCTGTGTCCCCACCCAAATTTTGAATTGTGATACCCCTGTGTTGAAGAAAGGACCTGGTGGGAGATAATTGCTATTCTTGTGGTAGTGAGGGAGTTCTCATGAGATCTGCTTGTTTGATAAGTGTCTGGCAGTTTCCACTGAGAGCTTGCTCTCTGTCTCTCTCTCTCTCTCTCTCTCTCTCTCTCTCTCTCTGTCTCTCTCTCTCTCTCTGTTTCTCTCTCTGTCATGCGCCTGCTGCCATGTAAGACGTGCCTTGCTTCCCCTTCGCCTTCTGCTATGATTGCAAGTTTCCTGAGACTTCCCCAGACATGTGGCAATTAAATGTCTTTGGTTTATGAATTACCCAGTCTCAGGTAGTATCTTTATAACAGTGTGAAATGGACTAATATAGAGGTGATAGTCATCAAGAGGAGAGGTGTGATGGTGAATTTATTTTATGTGTCAACTTGGCTAGGCCATGGTGGTCAGTTGCTTTATCAAACACCAGTCTAGACATCACTGTGAAGATTTTTTTTTAGATGTTGTTAATATTTGAAGCAGTAGGCTTTGAGGAAAATAGATTACTCTCCAAAATGTGGATGGGCCTCATTCAGTCAGTTGAATGCCATAGGAGAAAAGAATGAAGTCCCTCACAATCTCGTGAACCAATTCCTAAAAATAAATCTCTCTCTCTCTCTCTCTCTCTCCCTCTCTCTCTGTCTCCATATATATATATATATACACACACACATATATGTCCTACTGGTTTTGTTTCTCTGAAGAACCCTGATGAATACAGGAAGACATGAGGTTACTAATGGCACTTTGCTCAAAGGCATTTGTTTTTTAAATTAAATTAATTTGATTTTAAGACAGGCTCTCAGTCTGTCACAAGGCTGGAGTGCAGTGGCATGATCATAGCTCACTGCAGCCTTGAATTCCTGGGCTCAAGTGATCCTCCTGCCTCAGTCTCCCGAGTAGCTGGGACAACAGGTGCGTGCCACCATGCCTGACTAACAAAGACATTTATAATAACCAATTTAAAATAATAAGAATTGGGTGCAGATTCCAATAAATAAAAACACGGATTTCCTCATTTTATTTCTTATCATATAAACCAACAGTTAATATGTGGATCCTGGCCGGGCACCGTGGCTCACCCCTGTAATCCTAGCACTTTGGGAGGCCGAGACTGGAGGATTACCTGAGCTCAGGATTCAAGACCAGCCTGGACAACATGGTGAAACCCTGTCTCTACTAAAAATACAAAAAATGAACTGGGTGTGATGGCACATGCCTGTAAGCCCAGCTACTAGGGAGGCTGACGCAAGAGAATCACTTGAACCTAGGAGGCGAAGGTTCAAGCTGAGATGACGCCACTGCACTCCAGCCTGAGTGACAGAGTGAGACCCTGTCTCAAAAAAAAAAAAAAAAAAAAAGTGAGTCCCTAAAATAGTTGAGTTCTATAAAAGCTAAATAACAGCCAAAAAATGGAATAATCAAGTAGTTAACTGCCTCTAGCTAGAGACTCACTACTTAAATGTGATGGGCTCAATCTGTCTCACAGCTCTTAGATGCCTATGATTTCCACTGAAGTCCTTGAATTGGGCTTCCATGAGGTCTCCAGGATTATCCCTTTGTAGACAAAGAGGAATCCTCAGAGGAGACAGACTTGAAGCACCAAATCTTTGCAGTCTTTTCTCCCTGCAGGACTGGCCCGTGGCGTGGTGTGCCAGGCAGGAGCAGCTCTGCAGCCCCGCAGCCCTGGATGCATGAGTGACAGGCTGTAGGTGCTGACATCACATGTGAACAATCTTTGAATGCCAGGATTCTCCTCAAAAATCATTTGGTGAATTTCTTAATCGTTTGCCACTTGGATGCACTTCTCTTCAGGGTTCAACAAGTACTCCTAACTACAAGGGTTGGAAACAAAGGGATGCTCTAGGCCTGTTCTTACAATTCACAGGCAGGTTAAAACAAAGGGTTTGCATAATAAATACCACTTATTTGATGGCTATATGTTTATGTCTACAAGGTGACAGGGCACCGCATGTAGAATGTTCCGCTTCTCGTTGTCTGCAGTTATTCACAGTCTTTGTAGAAATGTTGGCTTCATTCATTCCTGGGGCACACCTCAATGGTGACTGCTACACAAAACACCCTCCCTACACTTAATCATCAAACATTTGCCATTGTGTCCTCGAGAAGCAGTCAAATGCAAGGGTTGGGAATTTGGGCTCAGGTGCCTCCTCTGCATGGTATACTACCACTTCTCTTACAACCTGTGTGACCCTGGGCAGATTACTTACCCTTGCTGTGCCTCCAATTCCTCATCTGTGAAATGGTGATCATAAGAGTGCTTTCCTCTCAGGATCATTGGCAGCCTTAAATGTGGTGATCTGTGTGATGCACTTGGAATCATGCCTGGTAGAATTATCCCTCAACCAACACAAGCTAGCATTGCTTCTTAGGGAGACAAGAAAAATATCCCTTTGGGAGGTAAAGCAAGTCATCAGAGGTAATGGCCCAAATTCTGCGTTTTATGACTTATCTTTGTCTTTCAGAGGCATTTCCTGAGCTTCATCTTTGTCCTTTTCATCAATTCTACTGGTTCTGCAGTCACCTGCCCACGCAGGGTCAGGTTCTGGTCACCTGAATTCATCACTGATGACTCAGTAGGTGACATTCGGTTGGGAACCTCAACCTGGGATTCAGTTTTACTCCTTTTGTGTTAACCCTGGCAGTTGAGATCTCAGCCCATCAGCCTCAGGGGCAGAAATCAATGACACGCAGGCAGCACCATGTTGTCTAATGATCATGTGCTTCAGAATCAGTATACTTGACTTCCAGTCCCAACTCTGCCTCTTAATGACTGTGTGGCTCTGAGCACATCTCAACATTTTGAATATCTCATTTTGCTCATTTCTAAAATGAGGACAATAACATTTTTATTTATGAAGTAATTGCAAGGAGTAAATGAAATAAATATTTAAGACATTCTTAGCACAGGCCTGGCCCGTAGAAAACACTCAATAAACAAATGGTTCCAACCTCTCCCTGAGGACAAGGAAGCATTCTGAATTTCCTAGAACTTCTAAAGTTAACCAAAGAGGAATGGTGATGGGTTCATTTTGGTAGAGGTTGTGTGTATGTGGTCACATGCGTGTGTGTCGGTAAATACCATCCAATAGCTAGTATGATGGAGCCTCACTTTGTGCCTGGTTCTTTACATGTATTGGCCCCATTTTCCAGATGAGGAATTTGGAGCATGTCAAGGTTAAGCCACTCCACCAAAGCCACATGACTCGTCAAAGGAGGGGTGGAGTTACAACCCATACTATGTAGCACCAGAGCCGTAATTCTCAACTACTATATTCTACTCCTTCTCACAATGGCAGGTGTTTGTTGGAGCAGTGAAACTGAGGCAGGAGAGGCTGTGTCATATCCAAGGTGGGCCACTCTGCAGGAGTGGAAGCTGGGGTGGACCTGTGGAGGTGTTATGGGGGCCTTGCTTCTTCCCAGTGGTGGACTTTTTTGGGATGAATTTAAACTGGAATCTTTTTGCAAGTATTTTAACACCATGTTTTATGACAGCAACTTGATTATAGACCATCTTCAGGAATAAAGGCTGCCATATATTTCTTTGGCATTCCTCAGCTGAGTTCTGGGACCAGAACCCAGGCAAGAAGACCACCCCAAAGATACTGGCTGATGGTCAGGTGTAGCAACATGAAATCAACCAGATGTTTTTTAAAATTGAGACATAGTTCACATTTGATGAAATTCATCCTTTGAAAAAGTAAAATTTAGTGATTTTTGGCATATTCACAAAGTTGAACAACCATCACCACTATAAATTCTAGAACATTTCACCGCCCCAAAAAGAAACCCTATACCTCCTAGCAGTCATTCCCCATTCCTCTCTACCCTCAGTCCCTGGCTACCACTAACCTACTTTTTATCTTTATGGGTTTATCTATCCAGGAAATTTCATACAAATAGAATTGTACCATAAGTGGCTTTGTATCTGAAGAAGCCATTATTTTTAATGCAATAAGGTGGTCAATATAGAAGCCAGCTTCCATCATGGCCCCTGTATTAGTTTGTAGGGCTACCATAACAAAGTACCACAAATTATAAGGCTTAAACCACATAAATACATTTTCTCACAGTTCTGGAAGCTAGAAGTCTGCAATCAAGGCGTCAGCAGAGTTGACTTCTTCTGAGGCCTCTCTCTTTGGCTTATAGATGGCCATCTTCTCCCTGTGTCTACATGATGTCCCTCTGTGTCTGTGTCCCAATCTCCTCCTATAAGAACATAGGTCATATTGGGTTAGGGCTCACCCTGATGACCTCATTTAGCCTTTGCCATGATTTGGTTCTATGCTCTCACCCCCCAGATCTCATGTTGAGATGTAATCCCCAATATTGGAGGTGGAGTCTGGCGGGAGATGATTGGATCATGGGGGCAGATCCCTTATGACTTGGGGCTGGGTGCTGTCTTCACAACAGTGAATGAGTTCTCACAAGATGTGGCACCTCCCTACCCTCTCTCTTGTTCCCATTCTGGTCAAATGACATCTTTGCTGCCAATGTGATTGTAAGTTTCCTGAGGCCTCCCGAGAAATTGAGCAGATGCCAGCATCATTCTTCCTGTAAAGCCTACAGAACCATAAGTCAGTTAAACCTCTTTTCCTTATAAATTACCCAACCATAGGAATTTCTTTGTAGCAATGTAAGAATGACTAATAGAATCTTAATTACCACTGTAGAGAACCTATCTTCAAATATAGTCACATTCCGAGGTACTGGGAGTTAGGACTTCAACGTGAATTTTGAGGGGATACAACTCAGCCCGTAATAGTCCTCCAATATTCCTTCCCTTGGAATTCATGCCCTTGTGTAGTCCCCTCCTGCACTGTATCAGGGCCAACCTGTGTGATTTTACATGACTTTCAAAGATGGCTCACTTGGAGGTAAACAAGCTACCTACTGTAAGGACACCTGAGCAGTCCTGTTGGAAGTACCACTGGGAGAGCAACTGAGGCTTCCTGTTAACTGCAGTACCAACTTACTAGCCATGTAAGTGCTGATAAGTCAGCAATTAGACTTAGCTGGAGTTAGACCCTCCAGCTCTAATTTTCAGATGACTACAGCTCTAGGCAAAATCTGACTGCATCGTCACAAGGGATCTCAAGAGAGAACTAAACATCCAAGCTGCTTTTGAATTCTGACCCCCAGAAACCATAAGATAATAAATTATCATATTCTTTTAAGTCATTAAGCTTGGGGATGATTTGGTAGGCAGCATTAGATAACTGATACAGTTGGGGTAGGATGGTAGGGGTTCAAAAAGTCAATGATTATTATATACCCACTCTCTTTCAACCATAGAATCCTGTGTGGGATTCTACTTCTTCAAGGCTCACAAGAGCTCTGCAAAATGTGTGTTATTGTCCCTGTTTCACTGAGGCTTGGGAGGTTAAGGAACTTGCTAACTATTTAAATGTAGTCCAGCCTTTCTCCAAGATCTGTATGTTTTCTACTGTATCATTGGGACCCTATCATAGGAGATCACCACTCAGGGATGGTGTTATGTACGCAGTTAACTACTTGCTACCACTTAGCAGCAACAAGAGTCACCCAAAATGTGTCTCATACTTAACGTTTGTATTCTACTTTGGAAAAGTCACCATTTTGCATTCAACTCTTTTTGCATTCTTCTCTTTTTCTCTATTTTTCTTTCCTTTCTTTCTTCATGTGTGTGCATGTAGGTTTTAGTGTCTTTAAACCAAAATGACTTATTATATCACATGAATCTGTGGGTCGAATGAGCCCATCTGGATGGCCTGGTTCACTTTTTTTTTTTTTTAATCCAATCTTTATTTAAAAATCGACTCTGCCAGCTTAGCGTTTTCCACCAACTTGGGGAGCTAAAACTTTCACAGGCTTCACAACTTTTTGCTTAGGTGCTGCCTTTGTAGGTGCTTAGCAGCAGCCATTGCAGTCTTTTTAGATGCTTGCTTAGCCTTTTTTTGCTTCCTTAGTGGCCCTGATAGCTTATTCTCGTTGATCCTTTCTAACTTCAGGTTTCTGATTCCTCTTGGCCATTATATCAGCAACAGATGCATCAGTAATGGCCCTCTGGAATTTGACCGCTTGACGGGTTCTTTTCTTTTGAATTTCTTCTGACTGTCCCTTTTTGTGCTTCATTCTGTAGAGAACAATGCAGTTTATCTGTCGAGGATTCCTCTTGGAAAGGAACACCTACTCACATTTTGAATTAAGAAACTGGAAAACCTTCCCATCGGTCCTGGCATAGCACCTCCCGTGTCCGGAGTAGAACTTGTACCTGCTGAAACTGCACAGCTCAACCTTCATGGCGGCAGCTCCACGGGAGGAGGAAAAAGATGGTAAAGAGAACAGTTCACATATTAAGCACATTCAACCAGGAGCTTTGCTGAGGCTGCAATGTCCAAGATAGCTTCACTCTTGTACTGCGGCCTTGGTATAGATGTTGGCTGGCCTTTCTTTCCACATTATCCCATGTCAGTCAGTGGTCTAGTTTCTTTCTCTGGTGGCTGGACTCCAGGACAGCTTTCATATATTTTTTCATTATTATAATATTTTTGAAACAATACATCATAGGAAATTCAATTGTGAAAAAGACAGCAAAAAATGTCCCTCTCATTCCTGCCACAGGCCTTCCAGTTTCCTTTTCCGGAGGTAATGAATTACCAGTATCTTACTTGGCCTTCCTGAGTTATTCTAAGCACACCTTTGTCTATCTGTGTACCTCTACATTTCCAAACCCAGCTACTATAGCATTTAAAATATGTAAATAGCAGCACTCTTTACACACTGTTCTGCATCTTGTGTTTTTGCTTGAAATATCTTGGAGATCCTTCTGTATCAGGATATGAAAAGCTATAGATCTACCTCATCCTTTTAAACAGTCATGTA